>NC_054371.1:145690037-146012537 GCF_017654675.1 Xenopus laevis | reverse complement strand
AGATTGTATTTATTAATTTCAGAAAGTTCTGCCATCAAAAAGTAGATTGGGAATAATCTGGTTACATCAATGCTTAATTTATCACTCTAGTTCTCAGTCCATAGTTTTGTTTTTTTAACAAAAAGAGTGAACTTTGCCCCTTGGGGTCTTAAAACATTTATAACCAAAACCAAGATTTCTATATGATTCTTGAATTTTTAAGGAAACTTACATATTGTCTAAGCCCTAAGTGTGAAACAATTCAGAATATAATTAGTAAACCATAGTCTTTAATCTTAAAATGACCACATAGCTGCACTTTTCAAATTTGTAAAAAAAAAAATATTGAATAGCTGTTGAATGAATGCAAAATATTTATTCTGAAGATATCCATGTATAAAACACATCAAATATTTTGCTGAATTCGCAAACACAATTGGAAAAATATATGTGCAAATGTACTGACATTTACTGAATTTGTGATAGAATGATAGAAATTAATTATAACTTATGCAATATGAAATTGTCTAAGCATGTAGTGAGAATGTAATTACTATTCAGACAGTTCCTTGGTTTCAACATGCATTATCTGCATAAGAACGCATCTTTGAAGATGGGTGTATTCTTTCTACATGAATTGGCTTCTGAGTTTTTTCCTGATATCTGGATGAAAGTCTTCCACCCATTTCTTATTTCTTTGAATTTTGGCTAAAACCCTCTGAAAAAACTCTAACATCAAGCAGGCATATGAACATATGAAAAGGCTGTATCAGCAGGAAAGGGACACAAATACAATGCTTCAAGAGTTTGTACTAGGTGAGAAGCACCCCCCCCCCCCAAAATAGAAGAGTTCATACCAGAAACTAAAGGTGGCCATAAGCAGGGAGATCCTCTTGTTTGGCGATGTTGCCAAATGAGCGGATCTCTCCCAGATATGCTCACATTGAGGTGGGCAATATCGGGCTGCTCCGATCGTGGGCCCTAAGGCCCAAGGATTGGATCAGAATGGAGGCGATATGGGTGGTCAGTTGACGGGACCACATCAACGAATAGATGTGGCTGCGATCCGACTGGATTTTTTACCCTGCCTGATCGACATCTGGGCGACTTTCGGCCTGATATCGACCAGGGAAACCCAACAGATGGCCCCAAACACGGACAAAAAAGTTGCCGACTCGGTCTGTCGGCAGCTTTTATTGGCCCGTGTATGGAGGCCTTTAGAGGCACCACTAGATTGCCAGAAAATATGTTTAAACAAGTTTAAGTAGGTTGATGAAGAGTTTAGATTAGCAGATATAGAGTACACAAATAGAGGGCTAAACTATATTTATCATAAGTTGAATGTAAACAGCTGCACAAATAATTTTATTACTACATTCCATCTTTTATTTGGCTATTTGTGTGAAGATAACACATATGACACAATTTCATATCTAAAATCCAGACAGAGATCTATACCCTGACATACTTAATACTTTCCAGGCTTCTCTAAATGTGGGAAATGTTGTAAGCAATATTATTCACTCAAATTTTGGCTCCTGTCCCAGGGTGTAAAGACCTGATCTTTTCTGTTGTCGGGAATATGATTTATGTTATTTCACCAAACTATTTTAAACTGTAAGACTTTCTTTCTCTGCTAGTTCTGACCAATCAAGTTGAAAAGGGCAAGGATCTGGATGTTATCAAGGAATTTTTCCACAAACTTTAATTCATTTCCTAACTGTGAGATCTTAAACAGACTCTGCGTGTCTTTTGGTAAATATCAGTATACACTGTATATTTAATTAGACAAGATAGAGTGGGGAAGCCACCCTCCCCCCAGTGCCTTATCATTTCATATCATTATACTGACTTGCTTCCAAGCATTCTGCACTTTTTGCAACTGAATGACAAATTAATTGTAAAATATTCACATTATTCAAACTACTTTGACATTAAAAGAATAAGAATTTGTATGCATGTACTAACAAATCCCTTTCTTTGGCAGACGTTTCCTATGATGAGGAAGATACTTTATTATAAATAATTATAAATAAAACTGCATTAAATAATACCCTTTCTTATAAGATGGACGTTTATACTCTGATCACAACCATCAGGAAACCAATTGCATTTACCAAGCATTAGAAGATACATAAATCAGATTATAAATACATAGGGGTAGATTTATAAAAGAGTGGAGTTAGACATCTCCACAGTCCGCAGAGTGAAATACCTCCTCTCTTCATTTATTTCTATGTGGGTTTTAAAGGGGACCCGTCACCCAAAAAAAATATTATAAATCCTATTTTATCATGTTAGTCAAGCAAAATGAAGTTTTATTACACTTTATAAATTATCTGAATCTTGTTTCCATCAGTCTGGGAACTCATAATTATAGCAAGAAGGCAGGAGCCATTTTGTGGACACTGTTATTAAGGCAAGCCTTGTATTATCTCAGAATCTTGTTTGTGCACCAGAATGGGGGACCTGATGTCCATTCCCATGCCCTGGCTACACAATTAAATGGTGAAGAGAACAGGGGAATATGGGGAGAGCAGTGACATCTAGGAAGTGCTGAATGGAAAGTGAAAGTAATTGCCCCTGCCCTGCCTCTATGCCTAACGCATATAGGAGGGGCAGGCAATATTTGATTGACAGCTGAGATTTTTAAATGAGTTTATAACATCTATGAATGCTTTAATAAAAAAAAAGAATTTGGATTTCACATTTATTTTGAAAAGGACTTTTATTATTATACCGATATTTTATGTCTGGGTGACAGGTCCACAGTTGAACTTTTACTATCACCCTTTGATAAATACACCTTTAAAAATCCCATAGAAATGAATGGAGAGAGGCGGTATTTCACTCTGCGGACTGTGGAGATCTCTAACTTCACTCTTTGATAAATCTAACCCCATAGATGGTTAGCATTGGTGCCTTGCAGGGCTAATGGCAGCCAGGATTCTATCTATTCTGTGTGTGTGTGTAAAGCACACACAGGGCCGCCATCAGGGGGGGACAGGGGGGACAAGCGTACCGGGCCCCGGGCATGAAGGGGGGCCCGGCAGCGCTGCATTTTTTTGAAGATCCGGGCCCCCCTTACGAGCGCCCGAGCCGTACGTCATTCCTCTTCAGTGCCGAATGCGGAAGTGCCGAAAAGCCGAAGCCGATGCGACGAAAAGACCCGAAGTCACGGAAAAAGCCGAAGTCCCGAAGTCACGAAGCGCCGAAAAGACCCGAAGTCACGAAAACAGCCGAAGCCGAAGTCCTGAAGCAGCGCAAAGACCCGAAGTCACGAAAACAGCCGAAATTGAAGTCCTGAAGCGGTGAAAAGACCCGAAGTCACGAAAGGAGGCGAAGTTGAAGTACTGAAGCCATGAGTTCAATTCTACTGAACACCAGTTTGTGTTTTTTTTTTTTAATCCCCTGGCCACCAATGTATTATTTTAATATTCTATAGGCCCCTGCCACCAATCTTTTTTTTAAAACTTTTGTTTTTGGGGCCCCAATTTTTTTTTTAACTCGTAAGGGGCCCCTTGCCACCATTGTTTTTTTTTGGGTTTTTTTTTTAAAAAAAAAATTAATTTTCTTTTTGGTGGCCCCAAATTTTTTTAACTTGTAAGGGGGCCCCTGCCACCAGTTTTTTTTTTCAAAAAAAAATTATTTTTTTTTTAAATTTTTTTTTGGGGCCCCAATTTGTTTTTAACTTGTAAGGGGGCCCCTGCCACCATTTTTTTTTTTTTTCAAAAAAATTTTTTTTTTTCCAAATTTTTTTTTTGGGGCCCCAATTTGTTTTTAACTTATAAGGGGGCCCCTGCCGCCAATGTTTTTTTTTTTTTCAAAAAAAAATTAATTTTTTTTCCAATTTTTTTTTGGGGCCCCAATTTGTTTTTAACTTATAAGGGGGCCCCTGCCACCAATGTTTGTTTATTTTTTAGTTTTTTTTACATTTTTTTGTGTTGGGGCCCCAAGTTTTTTTTAACTTATAAGGGGGCCCCTGCCACCAATGTTTGTTTATTTTTTAGTTTTTTTACATTTATTTTTGTTGGGGCCCCAAGTTTTTTTTAACTTATAAGGGGGCCCCTGCCACCAATGTTTTTAAAAAAAAAAAAAAAATTTAATTTTTTTTTTTTGGGGCCCCAATTTTTTTTATAAGGGGGCCCTGACCATCAATAGCTTTTTACAATTTGTGTGGGGGGGGTTACTTTTTTAGCGCTGATGTCTGTGTGGTCTTTTAACTGCGATGTGGGTGGGATATGGGGCGGAGCTTGGTCGTCAGTGTGGGCGGGGCCCAGGGGGCCCCAAAAATTTTGCTGTACGGGGCCCCGTGATTTCTAATGGCGGCCCTGAGCACACATAAAACTGCCCCTGCTGAAAGTTAGGGGAGCTGCAGAGGGTAGGAGGAAGGACATCTATGTGCCTCCACCCTGCTTTAATACAAAGCTGCTAAACGCAGGCAGCCAAAACTGCAGAGACCTCCAGCAAATCTGAAAAAGGGAAATTGCACCTGTTTTTTGCATCTTGAACACTACCTTGGAGATCTATAAATGCTCCTACTATGTTCTCCCCTTGCTAGAGCTTAATTTTCTGGGTAATATGGTATCTTCCTACACTTCAAAAACACATAGGCAGGTTAATGGACTCCTTAACCATAGTGCATGAATGCAACTTATTACAATAACATTACAAGGGCCACTGTGACAAAGACTTATGTGCATGATTTAATCTGTGTAAAGTGTTACAGAATAGTGCTATATAAAGAATAATACATTTATAACAGATCTATCAATTCTTGAAAAATCCATATTGCATGTCCTTAAAGGGGTTGTTCACCTTCCAAACACTTTTCAGTTTAGTTGTCTTCAGATTAATCACCAGAAATAAAGACTTTTCATTTCTTAATTTTTTTTTTTTTACCATCTTTGCAAAATTTTAATTTAAAGTTCAGTGTTCCTCCCTCGGGTTTCAGTCTGACAGCTCAGTTAATTCAGGTGCAGACTCTGAACTGTTAAAATTTTGCAACATACATTTCTCAGAAGTATCTCTGGAATATTAGCAACTATTGTATGAATTAGAACAGCTGCCTTTAATGAAACGTATCAAAGATAAGATATGTATCAACATATGTATTAATTAAGAACAGTTTACAGTCTGCGCCCCCACACCATAGCTGCTTCAAAAAGACTTAAGAAGGTGAAATATTAAACTTTAAACTACAATATTACAACAACAATCACAAATAGATAATAGAAAGTAATTGAAAAAAGTATGTATAATGAACTATGGTGAACTGAAAACAGCTGAATTGAAACCATTTTACTGAAGGGGTGTCTAAAATATATCTGGATGTCATGGGCACATAGGTGATATTTAAGGCCAAATGAAGATACATGGTCTCCTAAAGAGAGAATGAGAATAGAGTAATGTCTTTGGCCTTAGCAGCCTGGAGATCAATATCAACTGTACATAAGGCAGTCTCAGGGGAGAAGTTGCTCAGATAAGTTGTTAAAGGAGAAGGAAATTCGTTGTTAGGCACCCCCAAGTGATTGAAAAAAAGTACCTGAAACCCCAGGCCATTGCTCCTATCAGCAGAAAACTGCACCGGCCCGTGTTTCTTCGAGAGAGCACCGCAGAACGGTGAAATCTTTCTTCAAATTTCCCAGGGTAGACGCATGCGTAATTGAACAAAATAACCGACTTTTTAGTTAAAGTTTGATTCTTCATTCTACTGCATATGTGCAGCCGCTAGAAGAAGAGAAGATGGAAGAAAACCACTCCGTGGTGCTCACTGGTTATAACGTCTTCTATAGAAAGCGTGAGAAAGATTAGCCTGCCAGAATAAATTCCACATACACACATGTTTTTGCAAACTATTTCACTGAGAATTAAGGCATGAAATAAGACAATAGAAAGCTCTTTACAATGAATAATCTTGTTTGCACAGTAAAAACTGGGGGCCTCTGTTTTTAAGCATTATCATAGTGATGTTGCATTGAATGAAAAAGGATCCACTTTAGGAATAATATGTTTTGTTTGGGTCAAAAATTAGGTGCATTCATTAACACTGGAGAACTTGTGACTGTTCAAATCTAATTGCTGATTTGAACAGTCACCTACAAGTTAGAAAACAAAAGCAAAGATCTGATTGGTTGCTATCAGCATTATCAAAAGTGATGTTTGTATCCAATGTTAATAAATGTGCCCCTTAGTTTCAATGTACATATTTATCATCTGTGCTATGTTATTATGTTATTACACATTGCACTGTAACATTTACAGTAAAATGGAAAAGGGAGAAGAATGAGAGAAATCCTAATCCTACAATTTCAGAAAAAGTAGACATCACTGAACAAATAGAAAGTAACAGAGTGCCTTCAATTACTCTAACTATATAAAACTGTTATTTAATTTATAAGCAGACTTTTGTCTTTTGTCTGATTAATAGGTCCATAGTTACTCTCAAAAATAAGACACTAAAATGCATATGTTTTACAAGAAACACATTACAAATAACCCTGAACGATACCCACCATCTTTTTCAGAGTTTGGAACAAGCTTACCCACTAAAACAAAAAGATTGCATGTAGAAATCTACCGCAAGAAATGTAATGCTGGATTCTGGATGCATTACAACAGACAGTACGACCTCCAAAAGAATGCATAAAAGCATTCCTATGTGGTGAGATTGAAGTAGATTCTACTGTCAACCCCACAGCTGCAAATAATATTTTGCTATAAATGTGTAAATGATCTGATAGAAAAATGGCAAAAAAACATATAAGAAACAGTTAAAGGTTGGAGCTGAATATAATTCAGCTAAGTGGTTTTCCATCCACTGTTCCAAGACATTTTACTCTGGTTGTTTATAAAGGAGATTCAGTCTAGAGGAAATACAGTCTAAAGGTGGCCATACAGGGACCTATCTCAAGGTTATCTGACCAGCCAGTTGAGGTTCCTCTTGCCTCTGCCCTACTACTACGTAAGGGTCATCACCAGATGAAATGTTTGGTTTGGATAGGTTGTCTCTAATCCAATAGGTTTGCCAGATGGTTTGCAGGATCTGGTTCCATGCACAGCGAGATGGTCAGATAGGCCTAAACTTCTATGTTACTGTTATACTATTTCACTCAAGGAACTCATATTCATTGTGTCAGCTCTATGTCAATAAAGGATAATTTAAGATACACAATAGAGGATTTGTAAAAATCCCATGTTTGGAATTTACTTTTTCACTAAGATCTATTAAGGTTTCCATAAAACTTTGGCACACTATTACAAAAATAGTTATTAGTTGGTAATTTCTATTCTAACGCTGTACTATTGATCTAACACTAGAGATGTTTCACCAAATTAAAACATTTTATTTTGGTTATAATATCTCTTTAAATCGGAAAGTTGAAAGTTTTCACAACTTTTCCGTTTGTGCTTTTTCAGTTCGGATTTTTTAAATAAATTTGATGACATTGGTGGTTTTAGAGAATGTTAGTTTAGTCGTGCTTTCAAAAACCTCTGAAATGAGAATGTTCATAAATAGGCATCCTCGTGTGTTATAGACATTGGCATTCTGCATCAATTTACAGCCATTCCATGCTTCCTTTCTCTAATTTGACATTTAAATATGTAAGCTGGTTGTCAAGGTCAATGTTAATGTTAGAATTTCATGGGAGAGTGCAATAACAGCCAACAATCAGATATTTATTTCAAAAAGCAAATCAGCAAATCCTACCTGCTGCTATGTAATTAAAAAATCACGTTGGTTGGTAGTTAGTGATGGGCGAATTTATTCGCCAGGCGCGAATTCGCTGCGAATTTGCGCGATTCACTGCCAGCGAATAAATTCGCAAAACGCCCGTGAAAATTCGCTGCAAAAATTCTCCGGCTTCAAAAATTTTTTTTTCGCCACGTCGGAAAAAACGGCGCGTTTCTCGAATTTTTCACCGTTTCGCGAAATTCGCTAATTTTCCGGCGAAGCGAAATGCTGCAAATTCGCCCATCACTATTGGTAGTTACTAGTAACTAGAGTTGCTAGAGCTGGTTCAAACTCTTTGACTGTTATTACATTTATTACATTACCACATTGGTGTTTTGTTTGTTACTACTTAGGGACATAGTTATCAAAGGTCGAAGGTCGAAGTTAAAAAAACTTCGAATTCAAAAAGACCATCCGAATGGTGGTCGAAGTTTTTTGGGGTCGAAGTGGGCCGAATTCTGCCTACTTCGAATCGTATGATCGTACTACGATCTACTTCGATTAGAATTTTTTTTAACTTCGACCTTCGAACTCACAAACTCACCCAATTGCCTCCATACAGGTTCTAGGAGGTCCCCCATAGGCTAAAACAGCACTTCGGCAGCTTTTAGGTTGCGAATGATCGAAGTCGAAGTTTTAAAGGGACAATACTTCAAAAAAAAATGTTCAAATTTGAATTGAAGTTGGACTATTCCCTAGTCGAAGTACACAAAAAATAACTAGAAATTCAACGTTTTTCAATTCTAAACTTCACCTCGACCTTTGATAAATTTGCCCCCTGGTGTAGCTGTGGGTCCGCAATCCATAGTTGAACCCTCCATTGTTCACCAGAACCCTAAAAGTATTAGTTTTATATGTCATCATATTTATTTGTTTAAGGTGCAGCAAAAAAAGAAATCCAAGTGCATTTGAAAGTCATTAGATAAATACCGTATTTTTTAGCACAAATTAATGCTGTTTTGGAGATTAAATGGTTTGTGATTGCTAATTAATCTGTAAAATCAAACTCTTAAGATGGCCATAGATGTAAATATCTTTAAAAGATCTTTTCGTTATCGTGAGACCACGATTATCTCAAAATGATCGTTAAAATGTACGATTTGTCCATCAACTAAAAATACCATTTCAGGCGATATTGCCAGCAAAACTGAGGGTAGCTGCCTGCTGGGCCCTGCAAACATAGAGAGATTGCACTGGGACCAATAAAGATTTTTGAACCTGGCCGATCAATTTTCTGACAGATGGATGAAAAATCATAAGATGTACAATCGTTCGATTCCCACTAACTTCACGATAATTTGATGGATTGGTCAGATTTCGCTAAAATTGGTCGTTCAGCAACTGAAAAATCTTTGCGTTTATGGGGACCTTAAGGTAGAGGTTTTTCACACGTGCCTTTGCATAATGATCCAGTTCAGCACAATTTCTAGAATTGTCTGGAAGATACAAATCTTTTGGGGCAAGGCTGCAGCATGAATGGAAGGTTGCATGGCCTGCTGTAATGTGAGAGCTCCTTAGTTATGTCTGTTTGGCCTCATTTCATCTATAACACGTTAAAAAATCCACTTGATTTCTTATTCTCTGTTAAAAAGGTCATGCTGAATGGTTCAGCTAAATCTCTGAAAGCAGCTTGTCACGTAATCTTTTCCAGGCTAGAAATGAATACATGTTGTTATCGGCTGCCCCACAAAAGATATTGGGACATTGGCTGGAGAGTCAATATTAAATCCCAGAATTGTTCTGGACTTTTGTGTGGTACACAGTAGTGGGGGGTCTTATGGAATTCCATTTGTGCCTTTTCTATACGATGGTTAACAAGGTTCAGCCCATTTATTTTTTCTTGTTTCTCAGGCATCCTCTGAATGTGCATAAATATTTTCTATAGCATCCGCATTTAATTAAATGTACTTGAATATAAATGTTTGCAGAAATAAGTTCTGGTGTTTATATTTTATGCATGTTACATACATATGGATGACACCTGGAGCTACCTGTATGGTTCCAAAACTAGGCAGCCAGTATGAGTCAATCCCCTGTAGCCTGTAATGTATAGATTTAAATCAATTGTTTTTTTGACAAGCTGCACTGAGTCAGAGGCCTTCGGGCACTTAAATAAAAAGCTATATACCCATATGCTGCGCACCTGCCCATAATGTAAATATGGTATTAAAAAGCATATATGTAGTACTGAGAACTTTTTTTTATTAAATAAAAAGTAGAACAAATGTAAGTAGACATAAACAGGCACAATGTAGTACTTTTATAAAGGAAATAAAATTACGACTAAAATGCATGTAATGGCATGTTGTTAGTATGAAAAAGGCTTATATTAAATAGAAATGACTTAAGGATAATGTGGAACTATTAAACAAAGTTATTGAGAAGTTAATATGAGCAAAAGCAACACCAGGAACCTTTGATATGCTGGTGACAATACACTCACAGCTCAAGTAGATTAAAGGAAAATAAGTGAAAAAATAGGACTATAGATAAATAAAAGTACAAAGGTTATAACAACAGTGAAGATAACCAAGCAAAGAGTTGATGGTAAAGACATAGGAACAGACAACAGCTTTGGCCACCTTGGATCTCTTACTAACAACAAACGATCCAGCATACATGTAATACCATACAGGCTGGCCCTTTGAAGAACAAGGATGAAAGACCTAGAAAAGAACAATGTATTGATGTGTTGGAGCCTTTGAACTCACATGTTGGAAATGACCATGAATGATGATGGTCACAATACCATGGATGGCAAGAACACAAATGGATTCTTGACCAAACAAGCCTGACCATGAAGCACAAATGACCATGACTGATTGTTTTTGGCATAGTATGAGACCTAATATACGTAACACCTAACTTACTGGAAGAGGCAAGTACAAGAACGCTAGGAAAGGTTGGGAAAAGGAGAGGAGGATCACACCAACAAAATGTAATTTTAACTATCCATATGGCCATTAGGAGTTGAAATTCTACATGACAGCATGATTATTATTATTAATAATAATAATAATAATAATAATATACTTTGTAGGGTTGGACAGATTGAAATATACCTGCTCATTAAGGATGAGCAGGGATACAAGGACTGGCACTAGCAGTGGCCATACAGTTACCATTAGTGCAATGGGCAATTGCCTAGGAACCAATTCAAACCATGTAGAAAATTAACCCCATTGAATGAATTTAGAAACATATTGTATACCTGTTGGCCCAGAAACATAAAAATGTAAACTGGTTTAACTCTTACAGAAGTAGAGTGTGTCACAGTGAGGTTTAGATTTCTAATATGTATGCATTTATAACGTTAATTTCTTTTGTTTGCTCTGCTTCAGCTAAGCTGTGAGATCCCTTTTATGGCCACATCCCTTAGCTAAATTAGCAACAGTTCTATGAATGTTATTAGGATTTAAGATAAAGGATAATTAATCATTATCATCAAGCACGTGATCTAGTCATTATTGTATTTCTAGAACACATGGCATAACAGGACTGTTGAAAAGAATAGTCATTCTGTTTACTTATTACCTGTTTCTAGGTGCAAGAAGGGATTCTGTCATGGGGAAACAAAATGCATCAGTTAGTAGTGCTCCTCCAGTAGAATCCTGCATCAAAATCCATTTTCCAAAACAGCCAACTTATTTTTATACTTAATTTTGTATGACATAGGGCTAGACATGTTATTAGTTTCCCGGGTGCCCTCAGCCATGTGACTTGTCCTCTGATAAACTTTAGCCACTCTCTACTGCTGCAAGGCAGGGTGGACTAATACCACCCTCCTTCCTTTTCCCCTGAGCAGTCTATCAACAGAGCAATAGCAGCTCCCTGACACCTGCATTGCTAACAATGCTCCCATTCATATCTGAAAGCAGTTCCATTGTGAAATGCTGGCTCTTTCTGGAAGCACAGGATCAGGCACAATGACCTGAGATGGCTGCCCACACACCAATATTACAACTGAAAAAAAAAACTACCAGTTTGCCAGCTTGCAATGTCATAAATGAGTCCTCAGTTCTCTTACTCCACCAAGTCACTGCAGAACACAAGCTTGTGCAAGTTAAGGTGAACATAGACGCACCAATATTATCGTACAAAATGGCTTTTCGTCCAATATTCGGTGCGTGTATGTTGAACGATCATTCCACAATCCGTCGTACAACACATATCGATCGTTAAGTCGATCGGGCAGGTTGGAAAATTTTGGTCGGTTTCCCGCAATTCGAATTTTATATATGATGATTCATATGGGTGTGTGTTGAATGGTGGGAGTTTTTTTTTTTCGTTCCTACCGCACGAACACTACAATACGAAAATTCGTATGCCATAGCCTATATAGACTAGTACTGTAAAATGCTATGAAATTAATTATGCTATGATATTAATATAATTAAATAAAATATATGAATTAATAAATGTATATTAATTCACTCAGCACATGCACTTTAGTCAAATTGATTTATATAATTCATTATAATTTAAATTCATCACGTAATAATCAATTAATCGGTTCAATAAAAGTATAACAATATAAAAAAAACTCAAATTAATGGATGGAAAATGCGGACACAGAGTTGATTTGACGGTTACATGATTTGGCACTAAGCAATTTCACCAGGTATATCAAAAAATTAGAATCAATTGGGTAGTGTAGGGTTTTACTAATATTTTACTACTATTTTATTTATATGAATGGTCTCGAATGTAGACTAATAGAAAATTATGTAGACATTCAATAAACCCAATAGGCTGGTTTTGCTTACAGTATTTCCCTAGATATGTATGTACATGGGAAAGTAAGAGAGGCAGATAAACTTACACATGACAGAGGTGGCAGTAAAATGCAGTCACTGCCTCTGACCTGACAAGGCAGATAAAAAAACACAAAAACAGACTTACAGAAAGAAATATACATTGTACAAATTGACTGATGTTGTACCAATTTGCAGGTGACTCCTTATTAAAAGTTCTAATAATACATCTGAAAACTATGCAATAGGCATACCTCCCAACTGTTCCCTTTTTAGAGGGACAGTCCCTTTTTTGACAGCTCAACCCGCAGTCCCTCGTTTGAACTGAAAAGACCCATTTTTCTCTGCACTGAACAGCCAGAAATAGAAACAAAGTTTCTAACTTAATTGACTTTTAGCATTGAGAGCCCAGAACAGCCAGAGCAGCAGATAAGATACTTTTGTAACAATTTCAAGATATCAAATAAGTAATTGTAACAATAAAAGATAACAGGCCCCTTGAGAAAAGTTAAGACTCACAGCTTAAAGGCCAATTCACCTTTATTAGCAAAACTATAATAACTGAAAAAAAAACACAGAAATATGATCAAACTTTCATAACCTGCCAAATTCTGTAAAATGAACATGGTTATTAGGGAGTGTGGCCACAAAAATGGGCATGGTCCAAAAATTTGCCGCAATATGCACCACGACTTTTTTGTCCCTCTTTTTATTTCCAAAATGTTGGGAGGTATGAATAGGACCCAAAAAACAAGAAAGAAACTAACATCTCAGGATGGGGGGGAGGGGTAGAGTGGAGTGCCATCAAAGCTCTCAGGCCCAGGTTGTCTTTCTAAGGATGAGATCAGCAGACTACTTTATTATTTGAGAATGGGATCAGTTGGTGTAATTATAAAATGTCACTTTTTTGGGGCAAAAGATGTAAACTTATAATGGTTACTCTTGCTAAAAGGTGAGGTCTGTCACAATATTAAAATTAATTTTCCTTATCAATATTAACTTGGTCATTTGCCTCCTTTGGCACTATAGGAGTGCTGATCTCAAGTTTACAAGATATGTATCCAAAAATGAAATAACAGTGTTTGCTTCAGTTATAGTTACCTACAGGAACAATCACTTGTGTTCATTCAAGACACAGACCAGGAATCCCTACCTGCTGGGTGGCTGCTAAGACAAAATGTTCACCTCTTATTCTATTAACCCTTTAATGTTTCTAGCTGCTGTTGCACAGTGCCACAATGATCAAGAGCCATGTGGGATTTCAGCAAACTCTAGAATAGCATTTGAAAAGCTTTGGCTCATAATTTTTTTTTAAGTTTTATGAATATCTAAGAAAATAAGTGTCATATCATCCTAATTCCAACTAGGCTTCCAGGAACACCCAGAAAAACATGTACAGTAAAAATTCTCCCAAATCTCAACCTAAGTGGTGTCCGGGCTGTGCCCCAACAAACACTGCTTTGGGTCCCCCTGAGGAGACAGACTCAAAGTTTCGGAACACTGTTCTAAATGTTGTAATTGCAGTTGATCTATCCTTGATTAAACATAAATGTATTCATTTAATAGATTAAGCTACTAAGTATTCTGGCAACACTGTAGAAATATGTTTATAATTTACTAACTTTGTGGCCACCCCGATCCTTTAAAAAAACACAGATGTTTTATGGGTATACTGTACAACAACACGATATATATATATATATATATATATATATATATATATATATATATATATATATATATATATATATAATTAATGACTAACAGAAAATAGAATTTATGAAACAGTTGCTTAAAGAACTCGTGCCATAAAAAAAAAATTAAATCTCTATTCACTATGCTTCAGTGTTTCTTTTTTAGTTCCAGGTCTTATGTTCTGTTATTGTTTCAAATTACCAAGCAAGCTAGCATAAAAGGAGTATATGTTAATTGTGGTTTCTTATTCTTTCACGGGATAACATAAATCAGAAAAGTCTGTAAGACAACCTCAAATTATTTCTTTTATTCTTTCATTTTTGGTAAAATCTCTTGATGGCTCTGACATGCGAACCACAGGGAAACCGCAGTGAGCCATTGAAGCAAACAGTTAGTTATGTCGTTCCGATCAAGGCTTTCTTTCAGCAGATACATTGTATTAACCACCCACATTGACTACTCTTCCAATAACTTTCCATAAGGCATTGCTAAAAGTAATGTATATTTGGAAAGAATTTAAAACCACCCATAGATTTTCTTCTGAACTGTAGGATGGGATGTATGCTTTTCATATGCATGTGTGTGTATATACACGCATACATATCACTATAGTAAGGGTTCATGACTGTAGTTCCGGGTTTCTGACCATAATATGTGAAGCTCTATTACTGGGAGCACAACACAAACAGTGGTAAAAGCTCTATTTGCACTGCATGAAAACATGAATTCTGTAGAAGAAGGAGTGGGTATGTTGGGCTTGTGTGGGTTTCCTTTCAGACAACAAAAATATACAGGCAGATTGGCTCTTGGACAAATAGACCATAGTGCATTAAATAGGCACTTAGATTGTAAGCTCCACTATGGCAATGAATGGTAATGTAATCACTATGTAAACCTGTTGGCTCTATATAAACATAGGATAATAATAATTTACTATAACTAAAATTTAAAAAAATTGGCAAACTCTATGAATTCTATAACTACTGGTTTCTGTTCTGCTCCATAATTCCATATGCCTTGACCATTACAGAATACTTCTTTATAGCGGGTATTGTAATGACCCATGTATGATATCTAAAAGTACTTCAAACTCAAACTTGAGCTTTGTTTTGTATCTGGTAGACAGCATTTTGGAAGTGTGCTTTTTACCCATAATTGTAGACGTTAGGCTGGAAATTGTTGTTTAGGCAGCCTAAACAATAGCTTATAAATAGCTTATAAATAGTTTGCTTGCAGGACTTTGCCTTTATTAGCTCACATGATTATCTAGCCAATGTAGTTTTGTTATCAGGTATTCAACTTATTGCTTTAAAGTTGATCTTTGCATAATTATATCATGTGATATGAGTGGAAGCTGTGTGGGTTTCATCTGCTTTCTTCCCACACTCCGAAAACATACAGGTAGCTTAATGGCCTCTTGATAACATTACCATAATATGTGTGTGTTTTTAATATTTACAGTAGATTATTATTACAGTTTTATTATCGCTGAACAGGAGCATGTGTACTAGAAGCTGTACTTGGCTACTTGTGCAAATGCCCCTGACCATTGATTGCTACTAACAGGGGCAATCCTGTCCCCTGAACCGCCTGAGGCAGCTACTGCAATGCTGCCACCCCCCTCCCCAGCGTTTACATTTCTTGAGCCGGAGAGAGTCCAGGGGTGGCCTCATCAGCTATTGAGCTCTCTGCACTGGAAGATCTCAATTTCCAGTTTAATAATCACCCCTGGTAACTTGCGGGCTGCTGTCAGCTGTGGCAAGTTTCTCAACATAGTAAAGAGCATGTGACACAGCATGACACAGGCTGACATGGTGGCTGCCAACCCTATTATGCAGCTCTACCTTTTTTGGTCAGTTACAAGGGGAAAGGCCCATTTGTGGGAAACTGGTTGGTGCAGTTGTTGTGGAGGGTTGGGGGGAGAATTTTCCTTGCTGCAATGCAATCTTAAAATGTTGTTGTTTGTTTTTGGGCTAAAATTGAAAAAAAGCTTGTACTGCTTGGTGGCTGGAGGCATTTTGATGCTAAGGACTAGGCCTAAGAAATTTATGGAAGGAATATGGGACCATTTCTAAATCTATTTACATTGTTCTGACCTCTGGGGCTGGGGCTCCTAACAGCTATTGGGATCTCTAACAGCATCTCTGATATTTCTGTCTTACTGCCAACAATGCTAAAACCAGCCTGCCAGAAAACAGTTCCATCCTAAAGTGCTGGCTCTTTCTGAAAGCACATGACCAGGCAAAATGACTTGAGATGGCTGTACTACACACCAATATTACAACTAAACAAATACACTTGCTGGTTCAGCAATTACATTTTATATTGTAGAGTGAAATATTTGCAGTGTAAGCAGTGAAATTTAGAAATAAAAACGACATCATAAAAATCATGACAGAATGCCTTTAAATATTCCATCTTATTTGAGCTACTGTAAATTAGGGGCCCCTTGTCTGGCTTTGTGTTCCTGAATGAGGATGCTCCAAGAACAGAGAAACAGAGGCTCTACACCTAGAATTGGCTCATTTATAAGGGCTCTTACACAAGGGCGTTCCGACCTGCGCTCCCCTGCGTTCCGTTTTTTGGCGTTCAGCCGCAGGGGAGCGCAGGAATAGACGCAAGTCATTATTTGAAATGGGGCTGTACTCACTCAGGCGCGTGTAGGCGCCGAACGCAGGAAAAATGCAGCATGTTGCGTCTGAACCTGCGTTCGGCGCCTACACGCGCCTGAGTGAGTACAGCCCCATTTCAAATAATGACTTGCGTCTATTCCTGCGCTCCCCTGCGGCTGAACGCCAAAAAACAGAACGCAGGGGAGCGCAGGTCGGAACGCCCGTGTGTAAGAGCCCTAAACACTGGGCAAATGTACTCATAGGCAGTAACCCATTGCTTGCTGTTTTCAACCTGCAGCTGTCTGAAAAAACAAATCACTGATTGGTCGCTATGGCTTACTGCCCCAGTACAAATTTGCCCAGTGTTTATAAATGAGCCCCACTAGTATGTTTTAATTGGTGTTGTCTCTAGTTGCAGTAATTAAGGTAGAGAAAAGTTAGTTACTTTTAAAAATATAATTTCTGTAAAGCTAAAGATATGTTATGTTTATAATATACATAAATATACCTATATAAACACCATCACTGAAGCAATAAACACATTGTATTAGTGTGGGGTTGGCAGTAGTCAATAAGGGGTTAAGAAAAAGGCTTTACTTCTCTTTCAAGTATGTATTTTTTTTAAAAGGGGTTTTAGCTTGTGTTTGATTCTGAATATTTTCCTCCGGGACTTTAAATTCAGTCACAAAGAACAGCCAGAAAAAAAACAGAAAACCCCCCAAAGGAAACTCAGGAGGTGCACGATATATTATGTTAAAACAATCCCCCATCACTCAGAGAGAGAGAGGGGACCAAAGCTGTGTTTTTTTAACGTGCAGAAAAAAAGAGAGTTTTGTTTTAATTATCACATACTGCAAAAAGTCAAGAGATTTGCATTACTGTACTGGTATGCATGTCTGGAGCGACTTGGACCAACTTAAGGGCTGTGCCTGGGTGGTCTGTTACAAAATCGTATGAAGCAATCTATTAGAGGTATCTAGCAGTGATTTATGCAGCTGTCAGGCAGCCTTCACAAGTGCAAGTGAATTGTGAACACCCTCAGCTAACGACACAGCTCTTCAAAATAACTGAAGTAAAAAGAGGACCCGATGTAAAAGAAAAACAGCTAGAGGTACCACCCACTCATCTTCTCGCTTCTTATAATGACAAGCTTCCTTTATACAAAAAGCATGCAGCTGCTCATTGGAGACCACACTTACAGAGGCCCTTCTGTGTGATCATGGACAGCCAATGAAAGCCAGCTTTCAGGCACTGAGTCTGAGTTAGTGGAGAAGGAAAGTTTGGCAGCGGTCCATGACAAGCCAAGGGAGTACCGATGACAATTACACATTTGCACAGCACCAAATGACTGCAGTGTAATTTTTATCTCGCACTAACGTTGTTAAAGCTATATGTTTTATTTTATAGTGGTCAAAAGCTAACCTCAAAAAAACAACCAACAAATAGAAGAAAATCCCCTGTCAATTATCTAATAAGCACACGTCAGCAAAATAGTTATATGCTTTAATTTAAATCACAGGGAACAAGGCGGCGGAATACTAAAAAACTTTGGAGAAAAATAATAGTGTGCATGCACAAACTACAACAAGAATGGGGGGGTCAAGCTTTTTATGGGATCAAGTCCAGACGAGGACTGGCAACCTGTGGGTTCTGGCAAATGCCAGAGGGGCTGCTCTAAGTTGCCATAGAAAATGACTATTTATTGGGCTGGTGGGAGGCTGTTTTGGCCTATGTGTACCTGAAATGCCAGGGCCTATTTTGAATCCCAGTCCAGACCCCAAACAGCAAAACCATAGAGAAAAAATAATAAATCATTTAAGTACAACATTTGATTTTCTGACATCTGTTTGATGATGCTCAACGTCAGCCAACCAGTTCAGTTTAGACAAACCCCAATGTCCCTAAGCAAAAATACTTTCTCAGACATTTGTACATTTGTCATATTTGTAGTTAGTTTTCTATAATGGTATGGGACCTATTATCCAGAATGCTTGGGATCTGGGGTTTTCCAGATAATGGATCCTTCCGTGATTTGAATCGAATTCAACAAAACTCGATTCGAGTGTTTTCTTCGAAAAAAACTGTCAGGAAGGCTACTAAAATGTCCAAATTGGTCCCTGGGCCTCTCCCATTGACTTCTACATGAACTCGGCAAGTTTTAGGTGGCGAATAGTTGAATTCAAGTTCTTAAAGGGCTAGAGTTTGATAAATCAATTCAGATTAAATCTTGAATCGAGTTTGGATAATTCACAATTCGGAATTGAGGTTTTGACCATAAAAAGAATTTTAAATATTTGAATTTCAAATTTGACCCTTAATAAATCTGCCCCTAAATAAACCCAATAGGATGGTTTTGCTTCCAATATGGATTAAAGGGATACTGTCATGGGAAAAAAAAATATTTCAAAATGAATCAGTTAATAGTGCTGCTCCAGCAGAATTCTGCACTGAAATCCATTTCTCAAAAGAGCAAACAGATTTTTTTTATATTCAATTTTGAAATCTGACATGTGGCTAGACATTTTTTCAATTTCCCAGCTGCCCCTGGTCATGTGACCTGTGCCTGCACTTTAGGAGAGAAATGCTTTCTGGCAGGCTGCTGTTTTTCCTTCTCAATGTAACTGAATGTGTCTCAGTGAGACATGGGTTTTTACTATTGAGTGCTGTTCTTAGATCTATCAGGCAGCTGTTATCTTGTGTTAGGGAGCTGTTATCTGGTTACCTTCCCATTGTTCTTTTGTTTGGCTGCTGGGGGGGGGGGGTGGGAGGGAGGTGATATCACTTCAACTTGCAGTACAGCAGGAAAGAGTGATTGAAGTTAATCAGAGCACAAGTCACATGACTTGGATCAGCTGGGAAATTGACAATATGTCTAGCCCCATGTCAGATTTCAAAATTGAATATAAAAAAATCTGTTTGCTCTTTTGAGAAATGGATTTCAGTGCAGAATTCTGCTGGAGCAGCACTATTAACTGATTCATTTTGAAAAAAATGTTTTTTCCCATGACAGTATCCTTTTAATTATATTTTAGTTTGGATCAAGTACAAGGTTGTATTACTATAGAGAAAATCGAAATAATTTTTAAAAATGTGGATTATTTGGATAAAATGGGGTCTATGGGAGTCGGCCTTTCCATAATTCGGAGATATATGGATAATAGTTTTCGGATAACGGATCCCATACCTTCCTTCTCTGATGCAGTCAGGCTACCCCTGGTAGTCAGGGGTAACCCCTTGTCTACCAGGGGGTTACCTTACAGAACTCTATAGGCACAGGGTTGAGTATAGATTAGCTAGGGACTTTATTAAGGGGCATATTTATTATGCTGTGTAAAAACACACATCACCAGGCTTCTCCTTGTAAAAAACAGCATAAAGTTTTTAAGTGTTTTTTCTTAGAGTGACTTCTACCAGAAGCAATGTAAAATAACGGCAGCAAATCTGGTGTTCGCATGACATAAAATTTAGGGGTGCTCCGAATCCATGATTCGGCCAAACCCCGAATCATTTGTGAAAGATTCGGCCAAATACTTAACCGAATCCGTATCCTCATTTGCATATGCAAATTAGGGGTGAGAAGGGGAAAACATTTTTTACTTCCTTGTTTTGTAATAAAAAGTCTTGTGATTCCCCTCCCGCCCCTAATTTGCATATGCAAAAACACACATCACCAGGCTTCTCCTTGTAAAAAACAGCATAAAGTTTTTAAGTGTTTTTTCTTAGAGTGACTTCTACCAGAAGCAATGTAAAATAACGGCAGCAAATCTGGTGTTCGCATGACATAAAATTTAGTGGTGCTCCGAATCCATGATTCGGCCAAACCCCGAATCATTTGTGAAAGATTCGGCCAAATACTTAACCGAATCCGTATCCTCATTTGCATATGCAAATTAGGGGTGAGAAGGGGAAAACATTTTTTACTTCCTTGTTTTGTAATAAAAAGTCTTGTGATTCCCCTCCCGCCCCTAATTTGCATATGCAAATTAGGATTCGGTTCTGCCAGGCAGAAGGATTCGGCCAAATCCGAATCCTGCTGAAAAAGGCCGAATCCTGGCCGAATCCCTAATAAAATTACACACACCTTGATAAACTTACGCAGCTTTTTACACCATTTTGTTGGCGAATTTAGTTTTACACAGCATAATAAATATGCCCCATAGTGTAGATTTTGGGATATTCTGTCTATATGGTCACAGAATAGTAAAATCAGTATGAGCATTTTTATTGCTACACAGAGCAAGTAAAATGATCTCCATGAAATGTACACATTGGGCCAGATTCAATATATCTCAAGTCTGTTGAGGAGTATGAAACTGAATTAGGAGGTAATTATTTCTCAGCGAATTTAATCGGACCCATAATGTGTCAATTCTGCAGACAGATGTGAGCTGGTGGAGTAGCTAGGAAGTGTAAAGTGTGTGTAAACTGTCACCATAAATAATTACACTGCAATTTTCTGTATCCATATGAGTATGATGGTAAATGCATTGTTAAAAAGCTAAATAAAATGTAAAGATAAGGACCCTCTGGGCCCATTCGGCATTCTTATTCACTGTTTGGCCGTACCATAAATAAAATGAAGAGTAGCATAAGTGGGTTCAGGGTCACCATGTTTGGCCACTTGACACATTTTTTCACGCTTTCTGCCAGCCAGAAGTATGTGTAGTCAAAGCTTGTCAGACTTTCTCCTTCTTTCCAAACTTTCAAGCGCTTCTTAAAGACCCACCTGTTTAAAGAGGCTTATTCAATGTACCTTAATTAATCAATAATTGCTGTATAAAAATCACAAAATTGTTTCTAAAATCCTAATGTCTCAATTGTACCCTGACCTTTAGTTTGTAAACTCTAATTTGTAGGGCCTCCCTTATCCTATTGTACTTGTTTGTTATCCACCATTTATTCCCTGTTTGTTATAACTAAGGTAAAGCACTGCGTATCTTGTCAGCGCTATATAAAAATGATGATGATGATTATTTAACACCTTTAAGTTAACTTTTGGTATGTTATAGAATGTTCTATTCTTAGCACCTTTTCAATTGTAATAATGTTTTATAATTTTTCAATTATTTGTCTTTTACTTCTACCTCTTCCCAGCTCTCAGATGGGGACCACACTGACCCTTGCAGCCAAGCAAATATAGCTTTTTGAGGCTACAATTTTGTTGTTATTGTTACTTTTTATTAGTTATTTTTCAATTCAGGGCTCTCCTATTCATATTCTAGTTTCTCATTTAAACCACTGCCTGGTTGCCAGGGTAAACTGAACCCTAGCAACCTGAGAACTGCTTAAATTCCACCTTGGAGTGCTGCTAAACAGGAATATAAATAATTCAAAAACAAAAAAATAAAACATGGAAACCAATTGCAAATTGTCTTAGAATATGAATGTCTACATCATACTAAAATTTAATTTAAAGGTAAACTACCACTTCAATAGTTGTTGTTTTCTCCTTCTGCTGAGATATTCTGTAGACTAGTATATAGTACAGATATAGGATCCGTTATCTACAAACCTGCTATCCAGAAAGCTCTGAATTACAGGGAGGTTCTCTCTCATAGACTCCATTTTAATCAAATAATTCACATTTTTAAAAATGATTTCCTTTTTCTCTGTTTGGTCAATTTTTTTTTTAATTAAAGTGTAAAATAGTAGAGATTTAGTAAATCCTCCCATAGCCCATTGTTGTGTCTTAGTAGCTCTAAAATAAAATGTTCACACATTTCAAACAAGTTTTTTTTTTTTTAGATATTTGGCATCTATTATTGAGAAATAATACATGATTATATTTTCTGGCATATAACTCAAATTCTTTCAGCTTGTCTACTCCCAAACACAACTTTTAACCTTTAAAGTGAAGCCAAAAAGTATTGTACACTATAGTAAAAAGCTATAATATGTGTCCTTATTTAACACTGCCTACAAAACAGAAATGTTTAAGGGCCTATTTATCATATTGTGTAAAAAAGTGGAGTGAAGCATTACATTGGAAACCAATCAGCAATTAGATTTCAGCAGATAGAAAAGAAGAGCAAAGATCCTATAAGCAACATCACCAGTAATGGTTCAGTCCACTTTTTAAACAGCATGATAAATAGACCCCATAGTGTAAATTTGCAATGTCCCATTTGTGTGTGGCTTGACATATTGTTCTCATACTAAAACTAACTAAACATTGTCCAGAAAAACGTAAGTGTTTTACCTTGAAATGCTCGTGTAATGAAGTCTGCAACACTGCATGCCTTACCACTTTGGTTCAAATATATTTAAGATGGGCAACAGTGTTTTTTGGAAAAAATGGGCTGCACTTTGCTCCTTTGCCCACTGATGTTTCCAGGTTCGCCTCTGAGGCACAACTCCTAGAATAGAGCACAAAAGTTGAGCATATGGAAATTCAATGGAATGCCCTTAGCTTGCAAGCCATTTCAAAGTGTTTAATCTGGGGAGTTGCGGGGGACACAAGGCACTTGTTAGCCCTATACAGCTACAACGTGTATCACATAAAGACCTTTGTACCCATGCAAACTTCCCCCCTGCACCTGCAGGGGAAAGTTTGCATGGGTGCACAGAAGTGCTCTCATCAAAAGCACTAAAAGGCGCAGTTATGTGCCCCGTAGAGCTCCTGCACATTTGTTCATACCATTAGTAAATTATGTTAATAGGGCTTATTTATAAAATGGAATGCAGGAAGCAAAGTAATAAAAAGAGGTTGTTTTTTGCACTTCCTCCTTGCCTTTCAGCATAAATGAATTACTGCAGGTCTCTGCACTCCTTTTCTCAGCACAGAGACTTGAGGTGTTTGACAGAGCTGTATTTATCCCCCTATTTATGCTTTGTCCCCCATACCACTCTAGCTTGCTTGTTATTCAAGCAATGCTGCACTCTGCACTTTGTACCAGGCCCAGAGTGAGGTGCAGAGCACAGCCAGACCTAGGCATGGGCCCTTTGTAAATTACACCTAGGACATATTTATTAACATTGGAGACAAACATCACTGGTGATGTTGCCTATAGTAGCCAATGAGCAATTCAATTTGAACAGTCACCTACAAGTTAGAAAACAAAAGCATATTTGATTGTTGCTATGGGCAACAGAACTTATGATGTTTGTCTCCAATGTTAATAAATAAGCCCCTTAAAGTATATTAACAGAACAAGGCAATAGGGGGTCACAAATACATCGATATGGGGAAATTGACAGCAACAGGTTACATGTACATGCATGGAATTGTGGGTTGAGGTGCACACGCTTCTCCAACTCTTATATTTCACTCCCAATATAGGATTTGCTATTCAGTAAAGTTAGACAATTGGTCAACAAAATACTGAATATATTAAAATGGAACAAGAATTGTTTTGCACTTATAGGAACAGAATTGGTTACTCTTAGTTCACACACACCCTCTGCAACCACACTGGTCTTACTTTCTCACTGTATGTTTCACTTTCTATTCCTCTTAGATTGTAAGCTCTTGTGAGAAGGTCCTGCACCCCCAATCTATCCTGGTGCCATATCTGTTTGCTTATGTAAACTGGTATGCCTTTTATTTATAAATATAGCATTGCTGGAGACAATTATACTATACACATAATAATAATACATAACAGGGAAATAAAGTAAAAGATAGCGAGAGAGAGAAACCTGGCAGGCATATTGTTGTATAAGGATCATGGAAATGAAAGTCAAGCTAACCCGTGGGCCTAACATAGGAATGTGCAATACAGACAGTTCACATTAAAGTCTGTAGACAGCAGAGATTAACCTGCAGGAGTAACTATCCATTTTAATAAAATTTCCCTTGAAATTCTCTACCCTTATTTAATGCTATGATTACTATACCCTTATTTAAACTTTAAAGTCACATAAATGCCTATATTTTGTTTCTAATAAATGTTTTTTTAATAAAAATATTCCACTGCAGGTTAAAAATGATTTCTCCCAAACAGCCTTTGGAATTCTAATATTTTTTTTTCATGATTCTACGGTTTAATAGAAAGAGTAGCAATGAGATTGGTAAAATCATTTTTTTTTATTCCTACGGTTGCAGATGCATCAATGTGTTCTAAATGAAGTATGGCAGGTACAGAAAATTATGATATAAATGAAATTAATGGGATGGCAATGAAACACATGTCAGGCTGTGGATGTAGCTGGATATAACAGTTAAGAGTGACATAAAAAATGTGGGTATTTTCCTTTATATAAGACGAGAACAAAGACTGTGCACTACAGATAATATTAAGGTAAGGATTGAATGCAATATGTTGCAGAAAATTTTGGTGTTTTATTAATACGTGTTACTAATAATAATGGTATAAAGCACTGCCAGGATAAGGATACACAGTGCTTTATAATTTTACAATACAAGTAAACTTACATGTTAATAATAATAATAAACACAGGGAAGTCAAACTTTATAATAATTAAATAAGTAAAGATTAAGCGCCATGTGGTAAGTGACACAGCAGGAAGAAGGACCCTGTAGAGTTTACAATCTAATCATCATAGAATTAAATAAGATTAATAAGAAAGTTATCACTGGAATAGGATGTAATCCTCCAGAATATTTAAATAGAATAAGGCACAGCTACTGTTACAAATAGAAAAGAGATAGTACTTTATTAGCATTGTAGTGGCCACTGAATGACTGTTGCACCCCCCACAAATTTTGCTCAAGATTCACAAATATTATAACAAGCATTAATGTTACTTTTGCCCAAGTGCTAACGTTGCACGTTAGACTTCATTTGCTTCCCAATTCTCCAATTCTGCCAAGTTTATTATCATTTATGAACAGCTAAATACCTAAAGACCAAGGCCAGACCCCTGGTACCCCACTAACAACACCAATCCAACTAGAAAACGTTCCATTAATAGTAACTGTTTGTTATTTATCTAGGCATTAAATGGAATAATAGGATAAGGAAGTATAAGTATACAGGTTTGTGAAAGTTAAATGATAACTTGTTTTTTCATCTAGTCCAGGAATCAACTTAGAAAGCTGTTCTTTTGGATTTTAGAATTACTAATAATACTGAGTTTTCTTCCAACACTTGTATGAGAGAGGACTTGGTGCATAGTGATTTTATAACATGGTCTCTTTTGAGATTATATCACAGTTATATTATTTAAAAATATTAAATATGGAACTTAATCTCTCTTTTTAAAAACATTTGTAACGGTTTGTCCTATCTGTGCACACTGTAAAATTGGTACTGGGTATTGTATGGAAACTGGTTTATTTGCACAATATATAAATAATGCACAATACATGCACTAAATAAATAGAGTGAGGATTTTTATTATATAAGCTCATTGTATAAAAGCACAAACAAAATAGAATTTATATCTATAATATAATGTACTGTGTGATATATTGATACTGTGGATTAGAAATTGAAACTGTAGGACTGTTCTTTTTTTTATTTTTATTTTTTTTAGATATTATTGTTATTTGCAAATGTTATACTGTATCCGTGCCTGAAACCTAAAAATTGCAATTGTAATGACAATTAAGTCTTGACTTGACTTGACATGAATGTGCTCCAACATGGCCACACACACACTGGAAGCCCTTTAAAGAAGAATTCAACCTGTAATAAAAAAAAAACCCTCCTCCCTACCATGGGTAGACCCCCTACCTCCTCCCCCCAGCCTACCTGCCCCCCCCGGGCAAATGTCCCTAATTTTTTACTAACCCCTACGTGCAGATTCTGGCCAGAGGAGTTCACGGGCGCAATCTTCTTTCTTCTGTATTTTCCAGAAGTTTTGGTGCAGTTGGAGTAAATAGACAAATTTTCAGATAATTTCGTGACTTTCAGCACATTCACAATTGTTTGGGACCGGAAACTTACTCCAACTGTGCATGCACCGAAAATGCAGTCAATACACAAAGATTAGCGGAGAAGAAGAAGATGAAGATAGCTGCCATGAACTCAGAGGCCAGAATCTGCACGGAGGGGCGAGTTAAAAATTAGGGGTATTTGCCCGAGGGGGGGGGCAGGTAGGCTGTGGGGGAGGAGGGAGTGGGGTCTTCCTAGGGTAGGGGGGAGTTTTAAACTACGGGTTGAATTCTCCTCTAATCTTCTGCGACTTTTCAATGTCTGTCATTGTACCTAGAGATTGGAAAACTGCTAATATGATGCATTTTTTCAAAAAGGAATCCCATTCTCTGTCAAGAACTTATTAACTTGTTAAATTGACATGAATTATCAGCTAAATTTATAAAGTGATAATAAGAGTTAAAGGAAATGTCAACCCGAAATATATTTTTTTGCCTAATAAAAAAACATAATTCTAAGCAACATTGCAATTTACATTCAGTACAAATTTTCCAAGGTTTTAAAAGACGATGGAAAGGCTAAAATTAAGTAAGCTTTATCAGAAAGGTCTATATCAATAAATCAGTAAACCCACAAAGTAATGTTGCTCTGAGTCCTCTGTCAAAAGAAACACTTCATTGCTTTCCTTTTATTGTGTATGGGCTTCTGTATCAGACTTCTTGTTTTCAGCATAAACCTCCAGGGCTAGGGCTTGAGCATGCTCAGTTTGCTCCTCAGTCATCTCCCTGAGCCCAGAGATGAGTGAGCTGGGAGAGACTACTATAAACAAACAGAGAGAGAGCTTCTAGAGCTTTTTACTCAGGAATGGTAAAACATTCTGCAGAATAAATATAGTGTTAAAGATTGCACTATTGTAGCTAATCTGTTGGCAATAAACTGCTTAAGTAGCTTCCCTTCTCCTTTATTTGTATCTGTATTGCTATTGAAAGTTTGTGTCCCTCTCTATTCTCTACACTGGTGGCCCAGATTATTGATACAATGTAAGACAAGGAGCCAGTTAAAATAAGAGTTTTACAACATTGTTTTGAAACAACCAGGAGTTAATGAAATGCTGCTTTCAATAGCAATTGCTTTTACAAATCACTTTAAAAGTACTAACAATTTGTAATAAATATATATTGAGAAGTTGCTTAGTATTATGTTTATTTTTTTGTAGGCAATTTTTAGTGCATTAAAATAATTGCATAACATTGTAAATAATAGCTTATATGGTTTTACGCACAATTGATTTTGTCAAACAAATATAGATCCCTTCTACCATGAGGCAAGAAAAAACCCTAGCCCAAGTTTACTTCTTGCATACTATTGCTGCTAAATACTCAAATAGTGTAGAGGTTCAAAATGCAGAAATTATGCAATTTAATTCAGAGAATTAGAGACAATTCTCAGTATTGAGAACAATACTACCGTGTGTCATTGTGTTAAAAAGATTATGATGTAAAAATTATATTAGATAATATAGAATTAGAATATAGAAATATATTATAATTACTTATTATTCACTCAAGACATGCAAAACATTTGATCTGGGGAAATATTAACATGTGAGGTAATGGGTGGAATCATGGTGATGTATATGAATTTCCATGACCATAAATGTCACATTACTGTAATACAATGAAACCTTGTAAAGGCTTGAGTTAACAATAGATGCACCAGATCCAGAGCCTTCTTGGAACCCTTCCTCGTATTAAATTTCAGTATATTTTTGCAAAATTAAACGTCCTTGAGGTTTTTAAAGTACAGATATGGGATCTGTTATCCGGAAACCCATTATCCAGAAAGCTAAATGATTTTCTTTTTCTCTAAAGTAATAAAACAGTACCTTGTACTTGATCCAAACTAAGATTTAATTAATGCTTACCTGAAGTAAAACAATCCTATTGGGTTTATTTAAATGTTTTAATAATAATGAGTGCTGTGATATTATCAGTGTGATGCAGGACAAGGGCTTCATATTCATATGCTGCTTTTGGAAATTTTTGGAAAGCACGGTTCATCAAAATAAGTGGGCTGTAAATAATAAGCAGCCTAAACAGTCTAAACCTTGGTTAGACTTTAATTGCTTTTAAACATCTATAAGACTATAAGTAGTGGTAGACAATCTGTATCAGGTATAATACAGTTCATCTATCATTGTCCCTAACACATTGAAACCTTGTTTTTCTGTTATAAAGTAATTACAGGTATGGGGCCTGTTATCCAGAATGCTTGAGACCTGGGATTTTCCAGACAATGGATATTTTCGCAATTTGGATCTTCATTACATAAGTCTACTAGAAAATCATATAAACATTTAATAATCCCAATAGGCTGGTTTTGCTTCCAATAAGGATTATATCTTAGTAAGCATCAAGTACAAGGTACTGTTTTATTATTACAGAGAATAATAAAAGAAAATTTGGATTATTTGGATAAAATGGAGTCTATGGGAGACTACTATTCCATAGTTCGGAACTTTCTGGATAAGGGGTTTCCAGATATGGATCCCATATATGTACTAATAAAATATCATAATTTATCCATTATGTAAAGCTTGTTTTGAAAAGTTTCCCACCAGAAATGAGAAGACCATTTCCAAGTTTTATATCCACAAAACAGTACCTGTCATAAGCTATAGCAGAAATTACATCATGACATTGGCTTTACCAAAATGCTTGAAACAACATCTGGGCTTCTGCTGTTTCATTTCATGGGGGGGGGACTAGTTAGCATCCCATTATGACATATGGATGACTCAAAATATATTTTTTAAAAAGTAACATATACTTACTGTATTTCAGAGTCTTACTACTCAATGCATTACGGTTGGTGTTTACCTGATGAGTTTAAAGGTTGCAGAGTGTGTAAAAGGTATTTAAATCCCAACACAGCATGTAAGTCTAGTAAGTCTGGGGGAATGCCAGAGAGCCTGCTAGACTTGCATGAAACATGACCACATCAGGCTCAGATTAGTCATATAAAATGGTATGGCCATATTTTATTTCTAATGTGTTGCAGATGGCCCTATTTTAGGTGGGGGGATAGCTGTCTTTTTAATTTTCTGAAAATGCTGGAAGTTTGACAAAACATTTTGTGTGTGTGTGTGTGTGTGTGTACAAAGATATTCAAACAGTGTGCATATTAGGTATACCCCCTGAGACCCAATAAACTTTCATTAGTTCTTTCAGCTATGGTTTGAATTAGTAAATTAACTGTGTTGTAGCAAAAGATACATGCTATGGAAAACTTTGAACAAATTGTGAGAAAACTAAAAATCTGTAGAGAATTAAATAAATAAGCTGTAGGGCTTTTTTATATTTTTCAAATTAAATACAGCCTTTATCATCTTTATTCAAATTAATTAAAATGTCATCTGGTTTGGGAATCATAAAAGTAGAGCTGATGATGTTTTGTTCCAGTGTCATAGACCCATCTTTTGCGGGTGCTGTGAACAATCCTTACATTTTCATCAAAAAATACCAAAAAGCTGGAACAGTGCTGCCCAACTAGGGGGTCTTTGTAGATAACACGTTGTCTAATTCTGGGCAGTGTCATTCTGTGGCTACTAAAGCAAATAAAGTTCTGTCTTGCATAAAAAAGATCATTAACTCAAGGGATGAAAACATAATTATGCCTCTTTATAGGTCCCTGGTAAGGCCTCATCTGGAGTATGCAGTGCAGTTTTGGACTCCAGTCCTTAAGAGGGATTTAAATGAGCTGGAGAGAGTGCAGAGACGTGCAACTAAATTGGTTAGAGGGATGGAAGACTTATATTATAAGGGTAGACTGTCAAGGTTGGGGTTGTTTTCTCTGGAAAAAAGGCGCTTGCGAGGGGACATGATTACACTTTACAACTACATTAGAGGACATTATAGACAAATGGCAGGGGACCTTTTTACCCATAAAGTGGATCACCGTACCAGAGGCCACCCCTTTAGACTAGAAGAAAAGAACTTTCATTTGAAGCAACGTAGGGGGTTCTTCACAGTCAGGACAGTGAGGTTGTGGAATGCACTGCCGGGTGATGTTGTGATTGCTGATTCAGTTAATGCCTTTAAGAATGGCTTGGATGATTTTTTGGACAGACATAATATCAAAGGCTATTGTGATACTAAGCTCTATAGTTAGTATTGGTATGGGTATATAGAATTTTATTAAAAGTAGGGAGGGGTGTGTGTATGGATGCTGGGTTTTCATTTGGAGGGGTTGAACTTGATGGACTTTGTCTTTTTTCAACCCAATCTAACTATATACTGTAACTATGTAACTTCTGTTTAAGGCATATTAGATCATGCCCTTAATCTAAATCCTCCTCCCCATATGGATAACACAGAGCCAGTGCTGGGCCAGGCCAGCCAGGTGCTCTAGGCAACCCAGCTGCAGCTGTGCGTAACCAAGTATGTTCGTGCGTAACCGTGCACACCCGAGGACACTCGTGTGCAACCGCGCGCAGCCGAGTGCAGTTGTGCGTAAAGCACTTTGACTTCAGAGAGCGCACCCACTTTTTACTGAGGTAACACTTGTAGGACTAGGGGTAGGCTGCATGTGAGATACGTGCCTAGTGCTCCCAAAGCTTTGTGCCCTAGGCACGTGCCTCTTCTGCCTACCCCTAGTTCCAGCCCTGCACAGAGCCCCTCCAGCACATGATTAAACACTTTAGGTGCACCTAACAACAATTTCCAAATGCTAACAAACCCCCCAGAACAAACCCTACCAGACTCATGTCGCATGGGCAGAGTATGGCACACACAAGCAGAGTAGGTCAGGCAGAGTATGGCACACACAGGGAGCATAGGGCTGGCAGAGTATGGTACACACAGGGAGCATAGGGCAAGCAGAGTATGACACACACAGGGAGCATAGGGGAAGCAGAGTAGGGCACATACAGGGAGCATAGGGCAGGCAGAGTATGGAACACACAAGGAGCATAGGGAAGGCAAAGAATGGCACACGCAGGGAGCATGGGGCAAGCATAGTATGGCACGCACAGGGAGCATAGGGCAGGCAGAGTATGACAGACACAGGGAGTGTGGAGCAAGCAGAGTATGGCATAAACAGGGAGCATAGGGCAGGCAGAGTATGGCACACACAGGAAGCATAGGGCAGGCATAGTATGACATACACAGGGAAAGTAGGGCAGACACAGGGAGCATGGAACAAGCAGAGTATGGCATAAACAGAGAGCATAGGGCAGGCAGATTATAGCACATATAGGAAGCATAGGACAGGCATAGTATGACACATACTATACTATACCTACAGTTTGTAAGTAGGCAATCCAGCCAAACGGTGGTGGAAAAATTGGAGAAACTTTGCATGTCACCAATAACAGTGTAAAAAAGCCTGGACACTGGGTGTTGGTGTGATATTGAAACATATTGCGCTATTTTTTTCTGTTTCTTTCTCTGTTGCCATAGGCGCTGATCTGCATATACATTTTTGTATAGTATGACACACACAGGGAGAGTAGGGCAGGCGGAGTATGGTACACACAAGGAGCATAGGGCTGGCAGAATATGGCACACACAGGGAAGGCAGAGTATGGCACACAAACAGCATAGAGAAGGCAGAGCATGGCACACACAGGCAACATAGGGCAGGCAGAATATGGCACACACAGGGAGCATAGGGAAGAAAGAGTATGGCACACAAGGAGCATAGGGATAGGGATGTTCTTATCTATTTACGAGTTGTTTTCTGTGCACTTTTTGTTACCAGATACGTGATCCCTTTAAATTGTGAACTCCATTATATGTTTCCACAGATAATGATTTGTGATTGGTGGTTTGGTCCTTAAATATCGACCCTTGTTTGTCATTGTTATAGCCTATGACTAAGTGTCCTCGACACGAAACGCGTCAGGCATGAGCAGTTTATACTAATAAAGACTTCTATTTTTACTCTACATTCATCTGATCCCTGTGTGACCTTTGAGTGCCATGCTCCAACATTTTTTTGCTTTCTCATACGGTTTATCCGCACCCCTGAGCTGAGGGTCTGGGGCAGGAGCACCTGGGCCACCTACTCAATTTGATGAGTTATTCGACTAGGAGAAGTTCTTGCTTATACATATTTGTTACACAAGGGGCATAGGGCAGGAATAGAATGACAAACACAGGGAGCATGGGGCCAGCAGAGTATGGCACACACAGGCAGAGTATGGCTGGCTGAGTATGGCACACACAAGGAGCATAGGGTAGTAGAGTATGGCACACACATGGAGCATAGGGAAGGCAGAATAGAGAAGGAGACAGGGATACCTATCAGGACCACTCTAAGATGAACAGTTCATGCTGTGCTACATACAGTGTGGTGCCCCTCCAGCAGTTTGTATGAGGTGTGAACGGGTGTGTATGAGGTGTGGGCACTTTCAGTCTGGGTCTGAGGTGTGAACAGTACAGGGCTTCAGGAGTGTGAACAACAGAGGTCTTACAGGTGTGAATAATGTAGGGGGGAGGTTACAGATTTGATGAACAATTTACTCACTTTCTAAAAAGTCATCCAACCCTTTCTTGAGCCAACCATCCAACCATGAAACTGTCTGTCAATACAACAGCCATGTAAAGAGAGTTCCACAACTTCACAGTGCTCACTGTAAAAAAAAACATTTCTGCGTCTTGAGATAGAACCTTCTTTGCTCTAATCTGAATGGATGACTTTATGTTTACTGGAAGGAGCTGCTGGTGAATATAGCATTGTATGCCCCTCCCTATATATTTAAACATTTTGATATAGTAATCATATGCCTCCTTAAAGGAAATATGCCCAACATTTTGAAAAAAAGAGCACTTAAGTTGATAAAGGGTATGGAAAGTGTCAGTTATGAGGAAAGTTGAGGTTTTTTAAGATGAAGGTGCTTAACGTGAAAACATACCTCCCTTTTTGACACAAGTTGGGCTTATGTAGAAACGGTGCATAAAACACTACCTGGACTTTCAGATATAAATATGTTTATTTTTACTATTATAAAGTAATTTAAAATGTTTTATTATACTGGACATCCCAGCTCCCTCCAATTATAAACAGATTATAAAATTTCTCCCCTCCCTAATATTCAGCTATTAAGTGGCTCATTATTAAGGCTTTCCCATGGACTGGTAATACATTTGATCATCTTTTAATCTGCTCATCAGGATCAAAAAGTGACAGGAAATGCTAAAGTGAAACAGGGTTCATTTTGTTGTGTAGTGCAAGAAAACAAAAGAATATATATTTTTTAATTAATACAACAGGCAAGAATTTTGTTCAGCACAAGTCTCATTCATTGAGCTTCTGTTGAACGGGGATGAATTGTGGCCCTTTAAGAGTGTGATACCATGTGCTGCTTAGTGTAAAATGAAGTGGAATGTACAGTTGCGGCTCTGGAGATTAAGGATAAAATAGGGGATTGAGGATACAGAAGGAAACACAATGAAACAATCGCACAAGAATGCCTGGCAAAGTTTGGTTCAATCATCTATCCATTTAGCCCTGTGGGCAATATGATACTTGCCATATTTTTTATACTCCAATCAAACCATAACGTATAATGGATTATACAGTATGGGCAGCGTTTGCTGGCATGTATATACCCAAGCTTCATGTAGGATAGAAAATATATAGGTGTTCGCTGTTGACTGGAGTAAAGAAAAGAAAAGTATGGTTAGAGAGGAACGTAGCTTCTTCCTTTTAGTCTGCATTCTAGATACCCTTTTTCATTTGGGCCCTTAAGCAACACAAACCAATTATTATTCCATGTCTCCACATGCACTGCAAATTTTAAAATCACTAACAAAGTGACACATCCATCCAACTTCCATAATATAGCAGTCATGTTCTATATACTTACAGCCTCATAGATTTTAAAAATGCAACAGAGTTTTATAAATCTGACAGTATATGTAATTATTAACTTAAACAAAGCTAGCATTCCATCTTAGTTTGTTCCCTCCCCAAAAATTAAAGGTTTCATTATTGGGTTTTCTTAAGATGTGCTGTCCTTTTATTTTCTTAAGATAATTTATATGCTACACATCAAGCCGGGAACTTTATCCTGATGTACATTTGATATTTCAGAGAAATTGTCTGAAGCTTATAACACAACAAACACATATAATAAGGAAATGGCTGTGATTTGTCACTGTTTGTTCTAGCCTGGCCCTCTGTCTTATTCTTTTAGCCACCTTTTGCACTAACCACTCATAAAATTCATCTACAGTATAGTGATTTATCCTAATTTTGCATCTTACTCCTTGATATAACCGAATGCCATAACTAATAAATAAGTAGCAAGCATAGTAATATATAAGTAAAAATATACAAATACTGTAGCGACTCACCCTGGTGGTCTAGTGGGGACTAGGGGCCGGTGGGGACGCCCGCAGTCTTAGTCCTTCCTCTCCTCTGGCGCTGTTTCCTATGGCGCAGGTTTTACATGCCGCGTGTGATAACGTCATCACGCTTTGGTGCAAACTTTTGAATATTTAAAGGAGCTTTGGACCAAAACTCATTGCCCGTTGTTAGGTCTAATACGTTAATATCTGAGTGTGATTTTGTCTTGTTCTGATTCCGGTTTTTGATCCTTGCCTGCCTGACCATTCTGAACTCTGCCAATCCTGACCCTTGCCTGCCTAACTATTCTTTGAAGGCTGCCTGTATTGGCCCTGGCCTGATTGGCCCAGCTTGAACTCCACCTATACCGACCCCGGCCTGCCTGACTATGCTTTTCCTCTACTCCCTCAACTGTCGCCTTCCATTCAAAACCTTGGAAACACACATGACCCTTTGCTCGTTCAGAACATCTGCTTTGCTCCTCTCAAGTTAAGACCTGGCGGCATCTGAGTAGCTGCGGGCTCCTCCCAAGGCCAAAGGCGGCTTCTACAGGCAGAAGATTGAGCCGTGACCAGGGAGCTTAGCATTTGTTCTGAATTTAGGGAGCCGTACATGACAGTACAACGCGCCCAAAAGATGGATGCTGCCACTGCTCCTCTGGCCCTTGAGGTGCTCCACTCTACCCTCTTACAGCGCTTAGGGGAACAAGAGAGGAAACAAGACTTCAAGGTCTGGTTCAAGGTCTGCATATTCTCTCGGCCAGGCTAGATGTAGTTCAGCAACTATCTATCCTTGCTGTACAACCACCTGCTGCAATTCATGTGGGGTCCTCCCCTTCATCTACCCTGGGTAATAAAGGTAGTTCTTATGAACCTAAAATCTCCTTCCCAGATAAGTTTAGTGGGGATAGGAGTAAGTTTTTTATTTTCCAAGAGGCATGCAAATTATACCTCAGTTTTTCACTCTTTCACTACTGCTGAGGAGAAAGTAAGGATCGTTATGACCTTACTACAAGGTGACCCATAAATATGGGCACTAAGGTTACCCCCTCTGACCCTGCTTTTCCCTAAAGGTATTTTTTAGTACTATGGTAATTTTATACGATGACCCAGATCGTACTTCTTCTGCCGATACCGCCATTCGTAAACTCCGCCAGGGGAAAAGGCTAATAAAGGAGTATTGCACTGAATTACGCTGCTGGTCAGTTGAAACTGGGTGGAATGATAGTTCTCTTCGTAGTCAATGTCCGGTGGGGCTTTCTTAGTCTGTCAAAGACAGAATGGTTAATTATCCCCCTCCTTCCACTCTGGATGACCTTATGAGGTTAGCCATCCAGAATGATAGGAGACAAAGGGAAAGAAGGGGTTCAACTTTACCTACAGTATATAATACTGACATATCATCAGTTCCTTCATTACCTGTCCTTCAGGAGGAACCCATGCAATTGGGGGTTACTCATCTGTCTCCTGAAGAAAAGGCTCTAAGGCGATCCCAGGGTCAGGGTTTATATTGTGGGGATAAAGGGCATTTCCTTAATCTTGTCCTAAGAGGCTGGGAAACTTCAAAGCCTAAATGGAGAAGGGGAGCTCCATTTGGGTCGAGAAGTTTCCTCTGCCCACTCAACCTCTAGGATTTTGGTACCAGTCGTTTGGTCCTGGTCTGGGGATTCAGTCAAAATCTCTGCCTTTGTGGATTCTCGGGTTGTGGGGAATTTCTTGGATGCTGACTTTGCAGTAATGTATAATATTCCCCTGATTCCCCTTAAACCTCCCATTAGAATTTTGACAATTGATAAGAGCACAATAGGGGCAGGTCTGGTAACCAAAAATCTATTGGGTTATCCATGTGTGCAAATAATATGCATTTTGAGGAACTGTCTTTTCATATTTGCGATAGCTCTTCTTTTTCTCCTCTAATTCTCTAGATACCCTGGTTATAGGCACACAACCCGCACATTGATTAGGTATCTGGGGAGATTATTCAATGGGGATCAAAATGTAAGGGTTCCTGTTTAATCTCTCCTCACGTGGTGGCAGATACTTCATTGAGGAGTTGCCTGCTCCTTATGCGGACTTCTCTGATGTCTTTTCTAAGAAAGCCACTGAAACGCTACCCCCCGCATAGGCGTATGACTGTCCAATTGACCTGGTCCCAGGTTGTATTCCTCCTAGAGGGAGAACTTACCCTCTTTCCTTTCCTGAAGCTAAGGCTATGAAAGAGTATATAAAAGAAAACTTGGAGAGAGGCTTTTTTAGATCCTCCAATCCCCCTACGTGGGCTGGTTTCTTTTTTTGTGGGCAAAAAAAATGAGGGTCTTCGCCCATGCATTGATTACAGAGGTCTTAATAAAATGACGGTGAAAAAAAACACTATCCCCTTCCGCTAATTTCTGAGTTGTTTGATCAAGTCAAGAATGCTACCATCTACACCAACCTTGATCTTAGAGGTGCACATAACCTCATTCGTATTAGGGGAGGGGGTGAGTGGAAAACAACTTTGAACACCAGGGATGGCCATTACGAGAATTTAGTTAGGCCATTTGGCCTATGCAATGCCCCGCAGTATTTTAAGAATTTGTCAATGACATTTTCCAGGATTTACTTGGGCTGTTTGTAGTAGTTTATCTTAACGATAAACTATGGATCCCGGGAAAGTACAGTAAAGGCCGTATTGGACAGGGCTCAACCCCTCGCAAACTACTACAGTTTATTAAGAATTTTTCTATTGTTGTGTCTCCAATTACGGATCTAACCAGGTGCTGATCCCAGTATTTGGCCTCCTGAGGCTGTTCAAGCCTTCGAATTCTTAAAAAAATAATTTGTGCCTGCCCGTATTCTTCACCATCCGGACACAACTCTACCTTTTATTGTGGAGGTAGATGCCTCAGAGGTTGGGGCAGGTGCAGTTCTTTTCCAAAGGCATCCAATAACTAATAAGGTACATCCCTGTGCTTTTTTTTCCAGGAAATTTTCTCTTCCTCAAAGGCTAATTATGATATTGGTAGAGAATTATTAGCTATTAAATGTGCCTTTGAAGAAATGAAGCACTTGTTAGAGGGCGCTAAGCACACGATCACAGTTTATACTGACCCTAAAAACCATGTATATTGAGTCTGCAAAACGTTTAAATCCGAGACAGGCCCGATGGGTTTATTCTTTACTAGATTTAATTTTTGTCTGACTTACGGGCCTGCTTCTAAGAATACTAAGGCAGATGCGCTCTCAAGGAGCTTTGAATCAAATCTGTCTGAATCCTTTGAGTGTGTTTTCATTATTCCCAAAGAGTTGATCGTGGCAGCCCTAGAAATAGATCTTGTCACTCTTCTGTCTCAGGCTCAAACTTTGGCCGTGAATAATACTCCCCCTGGGAGACTATTTGTTCCTGAAAATCTGAGGGAGCATGGAGACTCATAGTTCTAAAATGGCAGGACATCAGGGTATTACTAAGACCAATGCTTTATTGTCTCGAAATGTTTGGTGGCCTTCGTTCAAAGAAGATGTGCAAAATTTTTTTAATTCTTGTTCAGTTTGCCAAATATCCAAGTTCACTAGAACTTTAACACAGGGGCTGTTAAGGCCACTGCCTATATCTAATACACCCTGGTCTCACCTTTCGATGGACTTTATTGAACTTCTTCCTCCCTCTCAGGGAAATACTGTGACTTAGGTGGTGGTTGATAGATTCAGCAAAATTAATCACTTAATTCCATTACCAAATTTTTCTTCTGCTAAAATGCTGGCTGAATTGCTTATTTCAAACAATGTCATGGTTTTCCTAAAAATATTGTGACAGACAGGGCGGTACAATTGTTATACAAATGTTTTATATAATTTTTTTTTTGCTCATTGGTGGGTATTAACATATCTTTCTCTTCTGCATATCACCCCCAGATCAATGGTCAGATGGAAAGAGTAAACCAGTCTCTAGATATGTGTCCAACAATCAATCTCAGTCAGCTGACATACTTCAATGGGCAGAATTTGCATATAACAATTCTTCGCATGCATCTATAGGTCAGTTCCCATTTTTCCTTCATTAAGTTGGGTCCTAGGTTTATTGGTCCATATCCTATTCTTACTATAATCAACCCTGTTCGTCTTAAATTCCCTAATAATTTCAAGATTGCTAACGCATTTCATGTTTCTCTTTTAAAACCAGTTGCACAAAGTTAACAACTGTCTCCTCCTTCAGTAATGGTTGAGGGGCAACCTGAATTTTTGGTTGAGAAATTGGTTGATTCTCAGTTTGTTAGGGGTAAGTTACAGTACTAAGAGCACTGGAAAGAGTATGGTCCAGAGAAGAGATCTTGGACTCCTGCCTCTAACGATATTGACCCTTGCCTGCCTGACTATTCTTTGAACGCTGCCTGACTATTTTTTGCCTGACTATCCTTTGAATGCTGCCTGTATCGACCCTGGCCTGATTGACCTTATTGAACACCGCCTATACCAACCACTACCTATCTCACCCTGCTTGAACTCTGCTTGTACCGTCCCTGGCCTGCCTGCCTACTCCCTGAACTGTTGCCTTCCATCCAAAACCTTGGAAACGCACATGCCCCTTTGCTCTTTCAGAGCAGCTGCTACAGGCAGAAGATTGAGCTGTGACCAGGGAGCTTAGCACTTGTTCTGAATTTTTAAGAAATGCATCAGTTATTATTGCTCTTCCAGCAGAATCATAGATTGAAATACATTTTTCAAAAGAGAAAACAGGTGCCCTAAGTCATGTGACTTGTGCTCTGATAAACTTAAGTCACTGCTGCACTTTAAGTTGGAGTGATATCACCCCCTACCTTTTCCCCCAGCAGCCCATAAGCAGAACAATGGGAGGGTAACCAGATAACAGCTCCCTGGCACCTGCATTGCTAAAAATGCTCTCATGCTCCACCTAGTGATAGCTATAAGAACATCATTCAATGGTAAAAAGCCAAGTCAAGCTAACCCAAGTCGCAACTCCTTCAGTTACATTGAGTTGGAGAATAATAATCTGAAAGCAGTTCCATCCTAAAGTGCTGGCTCATGACCAGACATAATGAGCTGAGAAAACGGCCTACACACCAATATTACAACTACCAAAAATAAATGTATTAGTTCAAAAATAACATTTTAAATGGCAGAATTACTTGCAATGTACATAATTTTGTTATAAAATCTATACCCTAAAAATCATGACAGACAGAAAGGAGAAGGAAAGCAACCGAAGCAGTTTATTGGCAATAGATTTACCATATTACTGAAAGCTATAACACTATATTTATTCTGCAGAATGCTTTACTATAACCGAGTAAACAGCTCTATCCAAATTAGCTTGGTGTGACATCACTTCCTGCCTGAGTCTCTCCCAACTAACTCATAGTTCTGGGCTCAGATTATAGCAGGAAGGGGAAGAGGGGGGAAAGGGAGGAGGAAATAGGAGCAAACTGAGCATGCCCAAGCCCTAGCCCTGGAGGTTTATGCTGAAAACAAGAAGTGTGTACACAATAGAAGGAAAGAAATGCAGTGTTTCTTTTGACAGAGGACTCAGAGCAGCATTACTTTGAGGGTTTACTGTTGTATTTATATAGACCTTTCTGATAAACCTTACTTCGTTTTAACCTTTCCTTCTCCTTAGTGTCCTGACTGTACAAGACAAGATCCGTTCTAGAGCTCTACCCTTCCAACACTTGATTTTTTTTAAATCTTGTACCTTGAACCCACTCGCTGTATTCAAGCCTATTTTTGTAAACAATTCTGAGCCAAAAATCACCCTCTCTTGTTACCCACAAGGGTATATTGTAGATCACAAAAAAAAGGAGTAATGCCTGAAATCTGAGATATAGCCCGTCTGCTTTCAGAAGTGTGTTCCCATATAGTTTCTCCAGCAATTGAAACATGATAGTATATTTTCACTTACCTGTAGTTAAATGAACAAAAAATAAATAATGCTGGTGGATGGACAGACATAAAAAATAGATTCAAGAGAGGGATTGATAATGAATTAGCTGACGCTACAGAAGACAGCATGGGCTTGTAAATGAACCTAATAAGTTGTACTTTTCTAGTTTGAACTCGAATAAAGGAATACACGCAGTTTGGGCTGCACATAATTAAAAATGCTAGAGATGAGGGCTGCCAGTAGGAGAATCAGGCCAAGTGTCTGACATGTCAGGGCTAAGCCATTGGGCTATTTGCAGCCAATATGGCCTACGGGTTCTGCGTCTTTTACAGAAATCACATCAAGCCATAAGTATGTTTGACAGATACTGACAGATACTTAGACTAAATACAGATTTTCTGAGGAAAGAGAAATATAAAACAGCAGTAAATAAGAAATTGCTATGCTTTATTTTCTTACATGCATAGGAATGTTGTGTTTAGCAGCATCTTCTAATATTCATAAATAAATACTTTCAATTTACCGTCATGTTAAAAGGAAAATGATCCTACCTATAGACAGTATATGATCTTTTTAAACAGCCAAAGAAATATCAGATATATGCCTACTTTATCCATACAGGGTTGAACCGCCACATTGTTTCACTGAGCTGAGGTATTTGCCATAGGCCCCTAATAGGCTCTTACAATTCTGCTGTGCTGTGCAGTAGCTGCCCTTTCATGCACTGCACCAAAGCTAGCACAGGAGCATAAGTCCATACTAGTGATGGGCGGATTTGCAGCGTTTCGCAAAACAGCAAAAAATTCGCAAAACGGTGCCGGCTCTCGTTTTTGACGCCGGTGTCCGTTCTCTACGCCGGTGTCTGGTTTTTGGACGCTGATGTCCATTTTTTTCCCCGCCGGCAGCGCAAATTCGCCGCAAATTTGCGCCTGCCAAATAAATTCACCCATCACTAGTCCATACTACATAGGGCTCCATTACACCGGAAAGCGCAGAGGGCAACTTGCTCTTTACCCAGAAGTGAGTACCTAAAACCACTTTCATTAAAGCAGTGTCGGACGGGGATGCCAGGGGCCCACCAGAAAACCTTTGACTGTGGGCCCACTTTCCAAACTATTACTCCTCCTCTCCTCATTCAACCTCTTTATTCTCCTAGTCTTTTATATCTACTAACTATACTCTATTTTTCCATTATTACACATTCTTTTCCCATAAAGAAATAGGGAATGACCATGAAATAGGCTAAATGAGGGCATGAAGCATGAGGGCCCACTAGTTTTCCTGGTATCCTGGTGGGCCAGTCCGATTCAATAGGCACTTCAATAGGCACACCTGTGCCAAAAGAATTAGGTGCAAACATCACACACAGAAAACTCCAGAAAAAATGGCATTTTGCACAACTGAGTCCGATCTGCAGCGAATGCATGCACAGTTGCATCCATTTTGGTGAATCAGATACATCTTCGGTGGGCGCCATACAATTACGTCAAGAGTATCGCCTGTTCGTATTCACAATGACGATGGAATTCTACATTAAAATAGGGAGGGTGTGGTTTTCCTGTGTCATTATTAAGTTTAAATACATACACATACAACTGTGTTAACTCATCTCAGGCACCTGTGGGCCAAAGAGGGTAATGAGGTAAAAGCTGCAAATGTTGCACCATATCTAATAATACATACTCATTGATAGACTTAAATTTGCAACTTTTATAGCTAGAACATCCACTGTGAATATTAATATTAATAGCTGCCCTTTATTAATGCAGTTAAGCCTCTGGTTGCAAAATGTCTCTGTTAAACGAATTGTTCACCTTTAAATTAACTTTTGGTATGGTGTAGTGAGGGATATCCTGAGTCAATTTGCAATTGGTTTTTATTTTTTATTATTTGTGGTTTTTGAGTTATTTAGCTCTTTATTCAGCAGCTCTTTAATTTGCTATTTCAGCAATCTGGTCCCCAAATTACACTAGCAACCATATATTGATTTGAATAAGAGACTGAAATATGAATAGGAGCAGCCTGAATAGAAATATGAGTAATAACAAGTAGCAATAACAATACATTTATAGCCTTACAGAGCATTTGTTTTTGTTTTGTTTTTTTGATGGCGTCCGTGACGACCATTTGAAAGCTAGAAAGAGTCAGAAGAAGAAGGCAAATCATTAAAACACTATGAAAAAGAAAAAATGAAGGCCAGCTGAAAAGTTGCTTAGAATTATCCATTCCATAACATACTAAAAATTAATTAGAAATTAAAATTTAATTGAATATCTTCTGAACAGTACATCCTCGTTTAGCAAGTAATAATTAAATTATATCACAGAAAATAAAAGTAACAGAAAATAATAGTAACAGCACCAAATGCAAACACTGCCATCTAGTGTTACATATATTTATATAACTATCATCACCATCTTTTATTTAGCAGCAAGTTACGCACTGCTTTACACTAACTTGTAATTAAATGAGAAGTGACACTCCAATGTAACATATTAAAAACTGTATGTATCAGTGATGTTATCAGGTGGAGAAAGAGAAATTAGCACTTTCCTAACACTGGCAATGTAGGTTTTTTTATTCTACCAGTAGAGTGTGCACTTTATTGCTGAGAGTAACAAGTGGGCATAACATTATTCTACTTATAGCCACTAGCAGGGGGTAAAAATCCCAGTCATTAAGAGTAAGGTGCGGATTCTATACTCACCAACCAGCATTTGTGCACCAGAAACAAAGAAAAAAAGATTTATAACATAACCGTCTAGGACCTTAATCCTCTGGGATTACTTATGTCTACGATGGTTTAGGAATATAAAGAAATCCTTTTCTGCAGAATGCACAAACCTATTTCATCCCATGGTAAATCTGATACCATCTTTTACTAAGCTGAAGCCAACTGATGACTGACATGTTTTGATGATTGAAAAACCTCTTTGCTTTGTATTTCCTGTCCTATGAGATGAGAAAAGAGAGCTTTTTGTTACATGCAAGTCACACTTATTTAGAGATTTGCCAGCTGGTTCCCATCCTTAACAAATGTTGACGGTTAATGGCAAAATCTCTATTTCTAATGATCTATTTGTAATGAGGCATCCTTCATTTTGGAGAGTTGCCACTAATTTATTGGGGCTACAGGGGGGGGGGTTGTCTTGTGCCTATTTGTTTATAGTAAATAATTTATACTTGCGTTTTATATATGTAATATTACAAACATTTTAAAAGCATCCCATTTGCATTTTACTTTTATAGCATTTTTAGCTTTGGTTTATTTGTCATGTGGTCACTGTTTGGAGACACTGATCAAGGGTTTGATCCCTGCATGATAGTGTCAGGTCTGGCCACAGGTGAGTGGCTGGCAGGTAGGAGCCTATGTGCTGTGCAACAAGGGTAATGCAGCAATGGAGCATGACAATAGGCAGATGACATGTTTATGAAGGAAGAGGATTTATTATTGAAGGCAGAAAACAATATAGCAGGTTCAGTGTGAGGTTGAAGATATACAAAAGTCCTTTTACCAGGCAAGTGGTCAGAGGCAGCCGGCTCCAGAACAGGCAGAAATGTCTGGGCAAGCAGTTGACAAGGAAGGTCCAATAGGCAGGCTGATGTCAGGTGCAGGCTGAAAACAAAGGGTAGTCCCAAAAACAGGCCGAGGTCAGTACCAGGAGGTTAGTCTTAAACAACCAAGGATCAGGAATGACGGCACAGGAACAAGGAAAGGACTCAAGAGCTCAGGAACATGAATCAAGGCAGGAATGAACAGGAACCATGCGGGGGACAAACAGGAACAACAAAGTAATGGGCTGGATTTGGCTTGTGGGCTTCAATGATCAAGCAACTAGAAGTTTCAGGGAGCAGGCTCATAAAGGCCCATGATTGCTTGATCAGTGACAGATGCTGTTAACTAGTCAAAAGGAGGGCGCTGAGTAGAAGGGAACATTAGAAGCCAGTTTTGGAAACTAGCCAGTATAAGAAAGACCAGAGTTCGATAACTTGCAGAGCCTGACAGATAGGATGTTCCCCACTAATTCTCACAATTTGATTATCTTTAAATAATTTCCCAAAAACTGCATTTTGCATTGTTGTCATCAAAAAAAGATACTGGGCAAGATGAAACTCAGTGGGTTGAACGTGCCTCCTTGTTTGCTCAGAAGCTGTGCATCAAAGGCACCTAAAAGGGAATCTAGAAACAGTTCTTGAACTGGTAATTAGTTCACTAAAACACAGGTTGTAGTTCAATTTCCATAATTTTCTGCAGTACTGTAATATTTATCCTACTGTAAAGTTGTGATGGTAAATGGACTCCTTGGATGGAATAACTAAAAATAAACCTCACATTGGTAATGTCTGGTTATTTCTGCTGCACATATCAGGAAGGAGAACCTAAACTTATTTGGCTCAATTGGGGCTCACACTGGGCAAATTTGCCTATGGGCAGTTACCTATGACAACTAATTTTAAAGCCAGCTGCAGGTAGAACAAAGAATGCAGCATATATTTGATTGGTTGCCATGGGTTACTGCTCATGGGCAAATTTGCCCAGTGTTGATAAATGACCTCCATTTATTCCAGATTATGGGCTGTGGCCTCGTTGTTCTGTAAAATCAACACTTCAGCTTTGAAGATAGAGGCAATTTCATAAATTTAAAACCTACATTTATCTTTATATTGAAGAAACCCTGAACTAAAATTAGGTCCTCTTGAACAGATGTGTGCATTATATAGAATTCCTCATTCCTTAACTTCACAGTTACTCATATGGCTACCACCACCCCTGGTAATTTCCTTCATCTTATTCTATCCCTAAAATGTCTCAATTTTAAATTCAATAATCACGAGTGATGCGCGAATTTATTCGCCAGAAAAAATGGGCATTGACTTTAATACATTAGGACAAAAAAGTCACCATGAGAAAAAAACGCCCGTTGACTTTAATGCATTTGGAATGTTTCGTGAAATTTTGCCATTTCAAGAATTTATTTCTCAGTTTTGCAAAATTTTCGGTGAAAAGGGACAGATTCGCTCATCACTAATAACCACATCACAAGAACAAAAAAAAATAATGAACCCAAGCCCAAATTTAAAGAAAAAAAAAAAGAATTCTGTAAAAAGCACAATACAAGAAAAACGTTTCAGATCATTTTAGTAAAATCAATTACAACCTCAAGCAAGTGAACAGTGAACTGGACAGTTGCTACTACATAGTAATAATATCATAATATATATGTAAATTGAATGTCATAGGGATATTGAGAGTTGTAAATCTACACCATCTAGATGGTGTTGCTTACCTTTAAAATGAACCACCGCTATATTATGTCTGCAAAACAAATAAAAAAAGTTGTTCTGAAATAGTAACATTAATGCTGACCTCAGCAACAACATGCTCACACATGATACAAGCTAGAAACTGAGCCCAAAGGCAATGGCACATATGACGCAATGTGCCCCACTAGACTGTGGATTTACAAGGCTGTGTAAAAATTTTTATTAGATTTTCTTTAGATTTATGGAAAAGCCTTGATCCGCAGGTTGTTGCCAGCTTGTTTTGTTGCTTTCATATTACAATAAATTAGACATGCCTCATGGAAAATTTGTTTTACTTTGTTAGGTAAGATTCCCAAGTGCAATATTACCAAAAATACTTTTCCACTAGAACCTGAACACCTGCATTTTCTAAATAGCCCAATGCTGGCAATTTCATTTTGTTTATTTTTAATCTGAGATGTATTTTCTTTAAGTTTGTATGGGGCAGTTTTACACTACCCATCACAACCAATAGAAAAACTATTAATGCATTTTATTACACTGTTTTCCTTTAATCGTAGCCTTAAGGATCATTGTGTAATTCTCATGTACATTACTATGTTCGGATGAATAATACTACACGTTTTTCTTTTCACATTCAAGGCTACAAAAAAGAAAACAAATATTATTTTCATATTACATTTAAAACTCAGTTTTTTCATTTATACACCATTATACATTATACTTCATTACTGATGCATTTTAAGGGCATCTGCAACTTTACAAGGAATTAGGTTTAATATTACAGGTATGGGATCCGTTATCCGGAAACCCGTTATCTCCCATAGACTTCACTTTATCCAAATAATCCAAAGTTTTAAAAATGATTTCCTTTTTCTCTGTAATAATAAAACTGTACCATATCTCCCAACATCTTTGAAATAGAAAAAAAGGGACAAAAAGATTTGCCGCATGGAAAGCGGCAACATTTTTTGACCATGCCCATTTGTGTGGCCACACCCCCTAATTACCATGTTCATTTTACAAAATTTGGCAGTATGTAAAAGTTTAAACACATTTCTGTGGTTTTATGTGTTATCAAACAAATCTTGTCAAAGCACTCCAAAATGTATTTTCCTTTAAAATGCCTTTAATGCTCACATGTCAGGGCAGCAAGTACAAAGATGCAACGTTTCGAGTGACTCCCCATTCTTTATCAAGTTCTTATTTGTTATTACAGTTTTGCTAATGAATATGAATTGCCCTTTAAGCTGTAAGTCACAGTTTCCCCAAGAGACCTGCTTAAATTGTTACATATAATTAATTCTTAATGGATGCAAAACCAGCCTATTAGGTTTATTTAATGTCCGCATGATTCGGAAAAAAAGACCAATCAAAATTTATTAAAAAATGTAATTTCTTTAAATTCGGGTGAATAGGATCGACCTGCAAACTCGGATCGAAATTGATTCAAGCTTTTTCACCAAAAGTCCACCAAATGACTCCAAGATTGTAGGATGTCCCCCCTATGCTAAAACACCAATTCGGTAGGTTGTAGATGGCGAATATTCAAATTCGAATTCTTAAAGGGACAGTAAATGACAAATTTTGAATTTTTTAAACTCAGATCCAGTATTCCCTAGTCGAATTACACTAAAATAAACTTGAAATTCAATATTTAAAAATTCCCTTGATAAATCTGCCTCTAAATCTTCCATCCCCTTAACCAGTTTAGTTGTATGTCTCTGCACTCTCTCCAGCTCATTTATATCCATTTTAATGACCAGAGCCCAAAACTGAACTGCATACTCCAGATGAGGCCTTACCAGGACCTATAAAGAGGCAAAATTATGTTTTCATCCCTTGAGTTAATGCCCTTTTTTATGCAAGACAGAACTTTATTTGCTTTAGTAGCCACAGAATGACACTGTCCAGAATTAGAACAAACCCCTAGATCCTACTCAATTAAGGAAACTCCCAACACACTGCCATTTAGTGTATAACTTGCATTTATATTATCTCTGCCAATGTGAATAACCTTGAATTTATCAACATTGAACCTCATTTTCCAGTTTGCAGCCCAGTTTTCCAATTTAGTCAAATCACTCTGCAACATCCTGCATGGAACTTAAAGTTCTGTACAATTTATTATCATCAGCAAAAATAGAAACACAGTACTTTCAATGCCCACCTCTAGGTCATTAATAAACAAGTTGAAAAGAAATGGATCAAGTACAGACCCCTGAGGTACTCCACTGACAACAACGTTCCAATCAGAAAATGTTCCAAAAAAAATCTAATCTAATTTGAATAACTCCCTAGTCAAATTTGACAGTTTTGACCATAAAAAAACCTTGAAAATTCAAATTTTCAGTTTGACCCTTGATAAATCTGCCCCTTAAAATTACTATTGGTCTGTTTTTCTTGTAACAGAGGGATCACCCTAGCTAGAAACTGCATGCCCCCCCTTACTTCTCCCCCATGACCCTTTACTAATGCCACGTCAACTCTAGCTTCCCCATAATGCTCTGCCCTCCCCTAGTTTATGTCAGGTATTGCTGGGATTCGAGCCAGGGACCTTTGGGTTTCTGGCTCGATACCTTAACCATTTGGCCAGGTGAGCAGCCTGTAGGGTTGCTCGCTATGTGTAACCTGGCCTCTGCAGTCCCAGCCCAGCTGCCGCCTGATTGGCCTCTCCAGCCCCAGCTCAGCTGCAGCCTGTTTGGCATCTACAGCCCCAACCCAGCTGCTACCTAGTTTAATCAGCCAATCAGGGCTGACTCTTCCCTATTTAAGGGCTCTTACACATGAGCGTTCTGACCTGCGCTCCCCTGCGTTCCGTTTTTTGGCGTTCAGCCGCAGGGGAGCGCAGGAATAGACGCAAGTCATTATTTGAAATGGGGCTGTACTCACTCAGGCGCGTGTAGGCGCCGAACGCAGGAAAAATGCAGCATGTTGCGTCTGAACCTGCGTTCGGCGCCTACACGCGCCTGAGTGAGTACAGCCCCATTTCAAATAATGACTTGCGGCTGAACGCCAAAAAACGGAACGCAGGGGAGCGCAGGTCAGAACGCTCATGTGTAAGAGCCCTAAGGGCAGCACTTAGACCACTCCTTGCCAGAGCATTGTATGGTTTTCCTAGTACCGCGGCAGCGCCCCTAACTAGGTAGTTCTAGCTCTTGCCCCTTTTCCCTTATTATTCCTCCTTGCCTTTGTCTGCCTTGTCTTGTCCTGCTTTACCTTATCTTGTACCTTCCCAGCCTTGACCTTGATCCGACCCTGCCTTGTACCCCTCTCTTGCTATCTTGCTCCAGTCCTCTCTTGCTATCTTGCTCCAGTCCTCTCTTGCTATCTTGCTCCAGTCCTCTCTTGCTATCCTGCTCCAGTCCTCTCTTGCTATCTTGCTCCAGTCCTCTCTTGCTATCTTGCTCCAGTCCTCTCTTGCTATCCTGCTCCAGTCCTCTCTTGCTATCCTGCTCCAGTCCTCTCTTGCTATCCTGCTCCAGTCCTCTCTTGCTATCCTGCTCCAGTCCTCTCTTGCTATCCTGCTCCAGTCCTCTCTTGCTATCCTGCTCCAGTCCTCTCTTGCTATCCACTCTAATCTCCTTCTGCTCCTGTCTTGCCATCTGCTCCGGTCCTGTCTTGCCATCCGCTCTAGTCTCCCTCTGCACTCTATCCCCAGTTTGATCTGATCTACGCCCGCACCGTCCTGTCCCATCCAGTCTGTTCCTGTTCCACTCCTGCCCCGTCCAGTCTGTTCCTGTTGAGTCGTCGCCCTCTTCTTCCTGCCTAGTCCAGTCCAGTCCTGATCTTCGCCCTCTCCGTCCTGTTCTGCACCTGATCCAGACTGACACTTCGCCCTCATCAACCTGTTCCTGCTTTCCCTTCAAGTGTTCCCTAGGCACATACAGCTCCTGCCTCAAGGACTCGCCCTTTCCCTTCAGTCTCCACAGCTCCCCCTACCTAATCCTTGACAGAATGCTCTGGCCACAAGAGTCTGCAAGGGCTGTTCCTGTGCCTTCTGACCTGATTCCCAAAAAGACTGAATACTCTATTTTGACCCGCAGATACTGTGATGGCTCCCCAAGTAAAATTCCTATCTTTCTAGAGGAAGTCCTGCTCCTTTCAGAGAAAGAACACTTTCTGAGTGCTCCTCCAGTCGAGCAAGTTTTGGAGATCATTTTATTCCTGCTAGAAGGTGAAGCTCGTTCCTGGGCCGAGAATTTACTGAGCAGTAAATCCCCTTTAATCTACAATACTGCTCAGTTTCTGTTGGCATTCGTAGATAAATTTGCCTCAGTTCCCAGGCCGGCTATCCCTCCGCAGTCTGCTCCAGTTCCAGGGCCGGCTATCCCTCCGCAGTCTGCTCCAGTTCCAGGGCCGGCTATCCCTCCGCAGTCTGCTCCAGTTCCAGGGCCGGCTATCCCTCCGCAGTCTGCTCCTGTTCCAGGGCCGGCTATCCCTCCGCAGACTGCTCCAGTTCCAGGGCCGGCTACCCCTCAGCTGTCTGCTTCAGTTCCCGGGCCTGCTACCCCTCAGCAACTGCTTCCCCTGCAGCCTCGGCTGCCTACAGCTCCAGAGGGGCCTACCCAGCAGCATTGGCTGCCCACAGCTCCAGAGGGGCCTACCCAGCAGCATTGGCTGCCCACAGCTCCAGAGGGGCCTACCCAGCAGCATTGGCTGCCTACAGCTCCAGAGGGGCCTACCCAGCAGCATTGGCTGCCCACAGCTCCAGAGGGGCCTACCCAGCAGCATTGGCTGCCTACAGCTCCAGAGGGGCCTACCCAGCAGCATTGGCTGCCCACAGCTCCAGAGGGGCCTACCCAGCAGCATTGGCTGCCCACAGCTCCAGATGGGCCTACCCAGCAGCATTGGCTGCCCACAGCTCCAGAGGGGCCTACCCAGCAGCATTGGCTGCCCACAGCTCCAGAGGGGCCTACCCAGCAGCATTGGCTGCCCCACAGCTCCAGAGGGGCCTACCCAGCAGCATTGGCTGCCCACAGCTCCAGAGGGGCCTACCCAGCAGCATCGGCTGCCCACAGCTCCAGAGGGGCCTACCCAGCAGCATCGGCTGCCCACAGCTCCAGAGGAGCCTACCCAGCAGCATCGGCTGCCCACAGCTCCAGAGGGGCCTACCCAGCAGCATCGGCTGCCCACAGCTCCAGAGGGGCCTACCCAGCAGCATCGGCTGCCCACAGCTCCAGAGGGGCCTACCCAGCAGCATCGGCTGCCCACAGCTCCAGAGGGGCCTACCCAGCAGCATCGGCTGCCCACAGCTCCAGAGGGGCCTACCCAGCAGCATCGGCTGCCCACAGCTCCAGAGGGGCCTACCCAGCAGCATTGGCTGCCCACAGCTCCAGAGGGGCCTACCCAGCAGCATTGGCTGCCCACAGCTCCAGAGGGGCCTACCCAGCAGCATTGGCTGCCTACAGCTCCAGAGGGGCCTACCCAGCAGCATTGGCTGCCCACAGCTCCAGAGGGGCCTACCCAGCAGCATTGGCTGCCCACAGCTCCAGATGGGCCTACCCAGCAGCATTGGCTGCCCACAGCTCCAGAGGGGCCTACCCAGCAGCATTGGCTGCCCACAGCTCCAGAGGGGCCTACCCAGCAGCATTGGCTGCCCACAGCTCCAGAGGGGCCTACCCAGCAGCATTGGCTGCCCACAGCTCCAGAGGGGCCTACCCAGCAGCATCGGCTGCCCACAGCTCCAGAGGGGCCTACCCAGCAGCATCGGCTGCCCACAGCTCCAGAGGAGCCTACCCAGCAGCATCGGCTGCCCACAGCTCCAGAGGGGCCTACCCAGCAGCATCGGCTGCCCACAGCTCCAGAGGGGCCTACCCAGCAGCATCGGCTGCCCACAGCTCCAGAGGGGCCTACCCAGCAGCATCGGCTGCCCACAGCTCCAGAGGGGCCTACCCAGCAGCATCGGCTGCCCACAGCTCCAGAGGGGCCTACCAGCAGCATCGGCTGCCCACAGCTCCAGAGGGGCCTACCCAGCAGCATTGGCTGCCCACAGCTCCAGAGGGGCCTACCCAGCAGCATTGGCTGCCCACAGCTCCAGAGGGGCCTACCCAGCAGCATCGGCTGCCCACAGCTCCAGAGGGGCCTACCCAGCAGCCTCCGCAGCCCACAGTTCCAGTGGGGTCTTTCCTGCAGCCGCCATTGCCTTCAGCTCCAGAGCCAGTTCCCCAGCAGCCTCCGCTGCCCATGGCTTCAGCTAGGCTTACCTTGCGACTGGCTCCCCACAGACTGCCTCCTGCACTTGTGCTGGCTCCCCAGCAGCTGCCTCCTGTACCCATGCCTTGTCCTGTGCCCCCAGAAGTGGGGCTTCTGCCTTGTCCCGTGCCCCAGAAGTGGGGCTTCTGCCTTGTCCCGTGCCCCCAGAAGAGGGGCTTCTGCCTTGTCCCGTGCCCCCAGAAGAGGGGCTTCTGCCTTGTCCCGTGCCCCCAGAAGAGGGGCTTCTGCCTTGTCCAGTGCCCCCAGAAGAGGGGCTTCTGCCTTGTCCCGTGCCCCCAGAAGAGGGGCTTCTGCCTTGTCCCGTGCCCCAAGGAGGGGGGCTTCTGCCTTGTCCCTTGCCCCGAGGGGGGGGGGCTTCTGCCGTGTCTTGACACAATGACTGTAACACCTCATAAAATAACGTTTAAAACCCAGGCACTCATGTGGAGGGCACCCGCGAGGGTGGAGTTGCCTATACTGTTGCCAAGTCCCAGGGCACCCGCAAGGGTGGCTCTGCCAACAACTGGGCACCCGCCAGGGTGGCTCTTCCGAGTCCCAGAGCACCCGCCAGGGTGGCTCAACCAAGTATCAGGGCACCCACGAGGGTGGCTCTACCAATTATCAGGGCACCCGCAAGGGTGGCTCTCCCAAGTATCAAGGCACCCGCCAGGGTGGCTCTACCAAGTATCAGAGCACCCGCCAGGGTGGCTCTTCAGAGTCCCAGAGCACCTGCCAGGGTGGCTTTTCCAGGTCCCAGGGCACCCGCCAGGGTGGCTCTTCAGAGACCCAGAGCACCCGCCAGGGTGGCTCTACCGAGTACCAGAGCACCCGTGAGGGTGGCTCTTCCAGGTCCCAGAGCATCTGCCAGGGTGGCTCTACAAAGTATCAGAGCACCCGCCAGGGTGGCTCTTCCGAGTCCCAGAGCACCCGCCAGGGTGGCTCTGCTAAGTTCCAGGGTGGCTAATACTATAGCATTACCTCCTAGTTGGGAACCCGTGTGGGTAGTTCTGCCCATAGAATTGCCAGTTCCCCAGGCGCATGAAAATGTTGGTCACTGTGGCGCCTGGGAGTCGCCTTGTGAGGGGGGGGATATTGTCAGGTATTGCTGGGATTCGAGCCAGGGACTTTTGGGTTTCTGGCTCGATACCTTAACCATTTGGCCAGGTGAGCAGCCTGTAGGGTTGCTTGCTATGTGTAACCTGGCATCTACAGCCCCAACCCAGCTGCTACCTAGTTTAATCAGCCAATCAGGGCTGACTCTTCCCTATTTAAGGGCAGCACTTAGACCACTCCTTGCCAGAGCATTGTATGGTTTTCCTAGTACTGCGGCAGCACCCCTAACTAGGTAGTTCTAGCTCTTGCCCCTTTTCCCTTATTCCTCCTTGCCTTTTTCTGCCTTGTCTTGTCCTGCTTTACCTTATCTTGTACCTTCCCAGCCTTGACCTTGATCCGACCCTACCTTGTACCCCTCTCTTGCTATCTTGCTCCAGTCCTCTCTTGCTATCTTGCTCTAGTCCTCTCTTGCTATCCTGCTCCAGTCCTCTCTTGCTATCCTGCTCCAGTCCTCTCTTGCTATCCTGCTCCAGTCCTCTCTTGCTATCCTGCTCCAGTCCTCTCTTGCTATCCTGCTCCAGTCCTCTCTTGCTATCCTGCTCCAGTCCTCTCTTGCTATCCTGCTCCAGTCCTCTCTTGCTATCCACTCTAATCTCCTTCTGCTCCTGTCTTGCTATCTGCTCCGGTCCTGTCTTGCCATCCGCTCTAGTCTCCCTCTGCACTCTATCCCCAGTTTGATCTGATCTACGCCCGCACCGTCCTGTCCCATCCAGTCTGTTCCTGTTCCACTCCTGCCCTGTCCAGTCTGTTCCTGTTGAGTCGTCGCCCTCTTCTTCCTGCCTAGTCCAGTCCAGTCCTGATCTTCGCCCTCTCCGTCCTGTTCTGCACCTGATCCAGACTGACACTTCGCCCTCATCAACCTGTTCCTGCTTTCCCTTCAAGCGTTCCCTAGGCACATACAGCTCCTGCCTCAAGGACTCGCCCTTTCCCTTCAGTCTCCACAGCTCCCCCTACCTAATCCTTGACAGTTTAAATACTCCTCCAACCTCTTAGCCATTCTTTCCCCTAGCACAGTGGACCCCCTTCCATTGAGGTGCAATCCATCATGCCCAGTGACATTGCTGACCGTTCCAATGTGAAATATGGAGGGGTGATATATTTAACTATTTTTCATTTATTTTTATTTCCAAGTAAAAACGTATCTGACGCCCATGAAAAAGCTGACACTATAAAACTGTCTAGTAAACTATAACTAATAAAACACTTTGACCAACTTGAACATCTGTGTGAGTCAGCTGGAAGGGAGGAGCTAGAATTACACAATAATAAAGTGGGGGGTTCTCCACCAGCTAATGAAATATCTTTTATGGGCATGAAAAAGCAAGGAAAAATGTGCACCTACAAAGGATGTATAAAACACATAGGAAAGTTGTCAGGCGAGATATTCATTCTGTGCCATGCAAACTCTTTCAGTGTGCTGCAATATTACAGCAGCAAGGGTGCTATAAATGAGTTGCCTAATGAACATGTGAAAGTTTTAACTCATTCCTGTTTTGAAGGCCCCTTAGCCTCCTCTGAGCATATGCACAATATTCATAAAGCTGACATGAAAATAGATTTATTATCGGTCAGATACTCTGGTGTATTTAAAGGGGTGGTTCACTTTGAAGTTGACTTTTAGTATGTTATAGAATGGTCAATTCAAAGCAATATTTAAATCGGTCTTCATTATTTATTTTTAATAGTTTGTGAATTATTTGCCTTCTTCTCTTTCCAGCTTTCAAATGGGGGTCACTGACCCCATCTTAGAAAACCAATGATCTCTAAGACTACAAATTTATTATTAGTGCTACTTTTTATTACTCGTCTTTCTATTCAACAATCTCCTATTCATATCCCAGTCTCATACACATCAATGCATGGTTGCTAGGGTAATTTGGATTTTAGCAACCGGATTGCTGAAATTGTAAACTGGAGAACTGCCGAATAAAAAAATAAATAACTCAAAAACCACAAATGATAAAAAATAAAAATCAATTGCAAATTGCCTCAGAATATCACTCTATAGATCATACTTAAAGTTAACCCCAAAGTGAACAACCCCTTTAAGCTCACCTGAAAAGGCAGATAAGCCCCTTTAACGAGTTGTCTTACTACAGTTTTCGACCAAATTTTGTTTACAGTTAAAAAAAAAATCTGTTTTCTGCTGTAGAAGGAATATTATTAAAGGGGATCGTGGGGACCCACTCTAAATAGCATGGGTCCTGACCCATAGCTAAAGAATTCCTGCCTTGTTACAAGGAAAATATCTGGGCATCATTTCTTCCTCAATCCTATAAAAAAAGAACTCCAATGCCACTTTCCTGGCTGCACAGTAAATATTTCTGGCCGTGGTGAAAATGGCAGTTTGAGATTCAGTTTACAAGTAGGAAAACCTGACTCTCACAGTCTCTTAAAAGAAGCAATAATTTGCAATCAACAATAAGAAACAAGCCTTTTATAACCGATGCATAGGTTATATGTGGGGCCATAAAAGTCCTGCACATATTTAGATCTAATAAATACATTCACACACACACACATTTTGTAATTCAGAGCACATGGTGGATTAAATGAGCATGTAACCATCGCCATCTACTGGTATTACATTTTAATAAACCACTTTTATTATTACATATTTTACACAAACTTTTTCAATACGATTAAAAGTCAATATTTCTTTTATGTAAAGTATAAATATTCTAAATCCAATTCATCTATTTGCTTTGCCTCTGTACAGCTTTCCTATTTATTTTAGTCATTGTTAAATCAGTCACAGGCATGTTCAAGCAGCAGTGGTAATGCCTATAAGATAAAGTGTAACCTGATGCATAGGGCAAATATATTAAAATTCCAACTGTGGATTCCGTTGGGATTCCCAGCTGTTTTTTTCCATTATAAAAACTTCCCTGGCTGTAAAGAATTTTTTCCTGGTGATCAGGGATGTATTTTAGATAACTGCCATATTTATTAAAGCCTTTTTGACTTTTTTTAAATGTGCTTATTTATCAGTAGTGATTAGTGATGAGCTAGATTTTTCATCAAGTTTCACTGCGAAAATGATGCCCATAGACTCCAATAAGTGAAAAAATTTCTTGCACTTCACAAAAAAAAAATTGTTGCACATATACTTCAATGCATTTTGGCAAATTTTCACCATTTTGCAAATTTTCGGCAAAGCGAAACTGGTCAGATTCGCCCTTTAACAGTAGTGATTCAAATGCTGTAAGCAGTCAAAGCCAACTCTCTTCTATGGGATGTTATACAACCTTCCATTTCCAGTCCCTAAAAAAAGAAGGAACCCTGTACAGACATAGGATTCATTGTCCGCATACCAATTATCCAGAAAGCTAAGAATTACGGGAATGCAGTCTCTCATTCAGTCCATTTTAAGCAAATTATTCTAGCCTTATTAATTAAAACAACCCTAAAACAATAATTTTTTTTCACTCTGATAAAAACTCGAATGTCAGGAAGGCTGCAAACATATCCAAATTGATCCATGGACCTCTCCCCATGACTTAAACAGCAATTTGGCAAGTTTTAGGTGGCAATTAGTCAAATTCAAATTTTGTAAGGGCCACGATATGAATCTCAAAAATTTATTTCGAATCAGGTTTGAATAACTCCCTAGTAAAATTTGACCATAAAAAAATTAAAATTTCCAATTCTACCCTTAATAAATTTGCCCCTTGAGTCAGTTTGTTTTGGGAAAAAAAGGGTCCTTTTACCTACTGAAGCCTGGGAAATTATTTTGTCCAATACATCCCAAAAAGCTTAGACCCCATGAAGGGGACGGAGATTAATGGTTTCTTTCAATTTAGGTCTGCTGATCAAAGCTTCAGCCGCAGCAGCTTGCAACTGAAAGGACTGGAGCACAAGTGTCCTAGCTTCAGCTAAGGATGCATCTGCTAAAAAGTTATTAACCTCCTGGATATAGAATGCTATTTCGGTCCTTAGGACCATCCTCCTAAATGATCTACTGAAGGTAGGCAGACCAAATATTTCCCTGATTCCCTTATGCCACTGAATGGAAGGATAATAGGTAGACTCAAAGCAAAAGATGTTTTAGTTCCAGAAGGAAGCACAGCACATTCACTTAAGACAGTGGCAATGTCTTGACAGTGGAAAAAAAGGGTTCTTATGGTTGACCCCTAGCCAGGTGCCTCTTCTGCCTACCCCTAGTTCCGGCCCTGGGTACCAGCTGCAAATTGTCTTAGAAAATCACTGTTCACATCAAGTTTAATGTATGTATGTATAACTTTATCTGTAAATCGCTGTTAAGAAGCTGTAGCGCCATACAATATAAAAGTACAATATAAAGAAAAGTTCAATATATAAAGGTACACACAGGGAGGACAAGTCAGGCAAAAAATACAATATACACAGTACACAGAGCTCATATGAGTACACAGAGCTTACCGTAAGTGCTATGTGGTAAGAGACAAAGTTGGAAGGAGAGCCATAGAGCTTACAGTCTAAGGGAGTTATTTATCAAAGGACGAGTTTTAGAGGTTTGTGAGTTTTTTATACCTCAAATAAACCCAGTGTAGTCTGGGTGAAAACAGCTTGAATCACTCACATTTTCAAGTGAAACTCACAGGAAACCCTTGAACATCATGAAGGCTACAAACATTTTCAAATGGTTCAAGGGACTCCTGCCATTGCCTATTTATATATATATGTGTGTGTGTATATGTATGTGTATATATGTGTGTGTGTATATGTATGTGTATATATGTGTGTGTATATATATATATGTGTGAGTGTGTGTATATGTGTGTGTATATATGTGTGTGTATATATATGTGTGTGTGTGTGTATATATATATATATGATGAATATTTACAGCCAATGTGGCAAAGCAAACCATTCCTAAGCCACTTATACCTCCCTTCTCCATAGAAAACCCCAAGCTTAGCACCATGAAAGGCTGTGGGTATTAAGGGCCACATAAAGTACACTATAAAGCAGAGATTTTTTAAACTTAAACACACACAAAATTAGATATGCAAAAGAAAAATGGCAGTAAATTGCCCTCATATAGTTCCAGAGTCATTATCCCACTGTTACTATAGGCACCATCTCTCCCTAATATACCCGCTATCCCACAGTCACACTCCCTTCCCAGAGACTATTATCTACTGTTACTATAGGCACCATCTCTCCCTACTATACCTGTTATCCCACAGTCACACTCCCTTCCCAGAAACTGTTTCCTGGCCATTCCCCGTCAGCATGAAAATTCACTGCTACTCCCAGCCTGGACAGAAGATAGTTAATTTTAAGAACCCATAAAGCCCACCCCCTCCTGGCTCTCCATAGAAAACCCCAAGCTTAGCACCAGGAAAGGCTGTGGGCATTAAGGGCCACATAAAGTACACTATAAAGCAGAGATTTTTTAAACTTAAACACACACAAAATTAGATATGCAAAAGAAAAATGGCAGTAAATTGCCCTCATATAGTTCCAGAGTCATTATCCCACTGTTACTATAGGCACCATCTCTCCCTAATATACCTGCTATCCCACAGTCACACTCCCTTCCCAGAGACTATTATCTACTGTTACTATAGGCACCATCTCTCCCTACTATACCTGTTATCCCACAGTCACCCTCCCTTCCCAGAAACTGGCCATTCCCCGTCAACATGAAAATTCACTGCTACTCCAAGCCTGGACAGAAGATAGTTAATTTTAAGAACCCATAAAGCCCACCCCCTCCTGGCTCACATCAGTCTTTTCTTCCGTCCCAGCCTGGGCACAGTGTGAGAGGGTTAACAGTTTAAACTAACTCTCTTTTCTTTATTTTACAGACAAGAAAGTACTCACTTATTTGCCAAGTTGTAGATTACCAGGTGCAGTTTTGTTTCTGGAGGTTCTTTCTCCACCCGTAGCCCCTGTTCCGTTTTGACAACTGCGTTGTCAGGAAGGGGACCCTGTGCAGCCGTGGTATTATTGCTGCTTTGCAGTGCCTGCTGGTGTTTTGCACACCCTGTATGGAAAAATGTTTGACGCCAATCTGGATTTTCCTAGATGCTGCTGCCTACATGTGCACTATGAGGATCTGGCTGCATCTAAAAGAGCCACTCCAAAAGCTGCCGAGTGAGTACCATGCTTTGCACTTCGAAAAAATAAGAACCTCCAGAGTATTATGCTTATTATGCATTCTCTTACTGTTTTAAGTGCTTCTGCTCCTTCTGAAGAGCCGAGTAAAAGTGGGTAAGTGAGATTCAGAAGCATTTAACAAGTCTGCAATGAAGGGCATAGGATTTGTAATACATTTTCATTGAATATCTTTCTAAGAAGTTGAATTGTTTCACATTATGCAGCCATTCCTTCCACGTCAGCTATTAAAGAAAGCCTACAGCTGTACTCATTTGCCTTGTAGAAAAATCAAAGATGCACCTTTTATACAGCTTAAGAAGGGGGGCTGAGAGGGAGATCTCACTATTTGACCAAAAGTTTTTAATCCCCTTATTAAGACTTTTAAATGTAACCTCTACCTGGAGGATTTTGACCAACTAACCACTTCTCTTCTTTTTCCAAGGGTTCAGACCTTGTGGCACAGCGCCTGGTTTACAGCTGTGGAGCTTTGAGTTCAAATACCGGCTGTGATCCTTTGATGAATACTTAAGTGCCAGATTTTATTCAGGCAGAGTAGTTTAAAATGTCCAAAAGAGTTCTGGTTGAGAGATAAGTGTAAGAGCTGTATCCTTTTTTTCAGGTAAGACGAGTGGATCTGATAGCATACTCCAATGGCTAGATTATGTATGTATGTATATATATTTCTATTTGTAAAGCGCTCCTTGAGGGCAAAGCACTGTACAACAAAACAATAAATTAGTAGTAACAAACAAGGGGTCATTGGAATAAAAAGTAACAATAAGTGCATTATTAGAATACAATTCACAAAAATATAAAATATAATTACAATGCAGATTAAGTGCTCAGTGTCAAGGAAACAAAAGGCTAGAGGACCCTACCCCGTAGGGCTTACAGTCTAAATGGAAGGGTAACATACAGACACAATTCAGAGGGGTAATAAGGTGCTGTGGGTTACAGTTTGTTACACTGTTATTAGATTAGCTAAGAAGGCGGCTTTGCCAATAGATGACATTTCAGCAGTGAAACATCCCAGGAATTAAAGAAATGTTGTATGTCTTCTGGATGGCCTATAGCCTACTGTAGCTCTGTGGCAGTTACAAAGGCCATTTCTATGTGGGCAAAGAATCTAGAACAAGCCGTTGAGGATAAAGTTCCCAGGAAAAAAAAAAAATTAAATTAAAAAAAATATTTAATAAAACTTAAAAGGTCTGGATGACTTCAGAATAAGCCTCTCTAGAGCTTGTCCAGCTGTCAGCTTGCTCTTTGTCATTGAAGTTGCAGCGCAGAGCCCTTTGGGTTAAAACATGGTTTGCAGATACTGGCTCCAGGAATTTCTTTGCAAGATGCCTCTTGAAGGGAAAGGGTTATTTGGGAAAGCCTTAGAGGACATGGTCTCCAAGTCTTCAGTGGGAAGAGTACTTTTCTTTCCCAAGCAAGGCAGTTCCAGGAACGTTTGTAGGTCTTCTCCAGAAGAAGGCAGGACTCCAAAAATCTCCAATCTGGAGAATAATTTAGATTTTCATCTTGGCGATCAGGACAAGGTTCTTTCAGGTCCAGAGTTGGAGTCCCAAGATCTTCCAAACCTTCCTCAAAAGCTCAATTACAGTCACTCTGTCCAGCCTACCCCGGGTTGCTCACCTTTCAGGAAGTCTGGGCTAGAAAGGTTCAAGATTCAGGGTGAAAACTTATGTATCTTTCAATTATTTGTTCCTACTGCAATTCCTCAAGACATAAGGAATAAGGCTGTTGTTAAGAGAGCAATTTCAGTGGTTCCATCTCAGGAAGAAGGAAGAGTTTTCTATTCTCTGATATTTGCTACTGGAGACTTACGTCCCATATTAGACTTTGAGGAATAACAGATTCCCGAAGAGCCAAACTTTAACCAAGACCCTTGCTACTATAAAGTTTGTCGTTTGTCCAAGAGATTGGCTAGCCTCTTTAGATTAAAGATGTTTATTTGCATATGTCCATTGCTTTAGAACATCACAGATTTCTACAATTTTGTCTCTAAGACCAACATTACCAATTTTGCTGTCTTCGCATTGACCTTGCTACTTCTCCCAGAACTTTAACCTAAGTTCTTGTTGTGATAATAGCCAAGCTAAAGGGCAGGAGAACATAGCGATCTACCATTACCTGGATGATTTATTTTAGGGGTGAATGATCCAGCCATATCACCATCCATCTCATAAAAATAAGGTTTTAGAGAAGTTTGGCTGGATCATAAGGGTAGCCAAAAGTCAGATGATACCATGCCAGAAAACGGCATACCTTGGAGCTCAAATTGACACCTGTCCTTCAGGTAACGCAATTTTGGGAGAGGTCATTCACATCTGCGAAGTAATATGTGATCATTCTGGGCCTTCTGATTTCAACTATAAGCTTGGGGAAATGGACCAAATGGAGGATGAGGTCTATTCAGTTATTTTCTCAGGCAGTAGGATCCTATAGCTTGAAACTGGCAATTCAGATCAACACAAGAGTGCAAGAGACATCTAGCCTGGTGGAAAATACCCAGCAATCCCTGCAAGGAGTTTCCCCTCGGGAAACCAGCTTGGATAGAGGTGTTCACAGATGCCTCAGGGCAGGTAGAAGACCTTTTCCGAGATACTGACCAATATGCTGGAGCTCAGTGTGGTTCTCCTAGGGTCTGCAGTGAAGATCAGACAATGCAGTGGCTGCAGCTTATTTTAGAAATCAAGAAGAACAAGTTGCTCAAAGAAACTATCCCAATCATGGAATGGGTTTAGATCCACCTTCAAGATTTAACTGCTCTGTACATTCTAGGAGCGCAATATTTTGAGGCAGATTATCTCAGCCAGCATCTATTGGGACTGGCTGGATCTGAATATGATGGCGATAGATCTGAACTCCAAGCTTCAGATCTTCCTCTTCAGAGTCCTTTGTGTGGGACTGTGGCAGTGGATGCCTTTTCCCAGAATTGGGAGGGTCAGTTTGCTTATATCTTTCTTCCAGTACAGATAATATTGAGAGTTCTGCAAAAGATCTTATTGTCAAGGATGGACATGATGACTATTCTTCCACTTGGCCCAGAAGACCTTGGTATCTACTCCTGAGAAGACTGTCAATTGTGTTTGTTACTACTTCCACAAACCAGAGGTCTCCTTCTCCAGGGCAGTTGGAAGCATCCAAACCCAATCACCAACTGATGGTGTGGAGGTTAAAAGGAGGATCCTAAGAGAGTATGAATGTTCTGATCAGGTCAAACCCTTATCAATGCCAGGAAATACAATACAAATTGTAAATATTATAAAGCATGGCAGATATTCTCTTACTGGGCTGTTGAGATGCATCTTAATTCATAACACCATCTGCGGTGGATATCCTGAAGTTTCTTAACATAGAGCTACAAATGGGTCTGAGTCTCAGCACTCTGAAAGACCAAGTCTCTGCATTGTTGGCGATTTGGAGAAGAGTTGGTCGAGAGATCCATTAGTAGATATGTTTTTTCCAATCAAAACTCAAAATTCGTCCACCGACGAACTGGTCTATTTGTCCAAAATGGGGTCTTCCTCTTGATTTGAGATCCCTCTCTACTGCACGACTGAGCATTTAGATCAAGTTCTTTCTGGTTGCTTACTCCTAGTTAGCTGTGAAGTCAAACTTTTTGAAGTCAACCCTTCGATAGATGCTCCTTACAGGATGTTCCATGAGGAGAAAGTATTTCTCAGACTAATCAGTATCCTGCCTTAAGTTGTTTATAAGTTCCACATTAATTAACCAATTGTATTGCTGTCCTTGGAGCCTCCAGCATCCTCTTGGGACGAGGATTCAAATATAGATATAGTCTTACAATGTTTTGAGATTTATTCAGAAGAAGAGAAGACTTCAGAAAGTCTAGAATACTGTTTGCTGTGCCAGCAGGAAGGAGAAAAGGGGAACTTGCCTCCAAGTCTACTCTTCCTGGATAGTCAAGACCATATCAAGGGCTTGTTAATAGCAGGGCAACTATTTGCCTAGGGGAGTAAGGTAAATTAGACACTTGGTGTGGCAGCCTCATGGGCATTAGAGGCAGGAGTGTCTTCTGAAATGATCTGCGGTTACCCCTACTACGTTTCTTTTTAGACTCTATAGATTAAAGGTTATGTCTTCATCTCAGGTCCTGTTTGGACAATTAGTTCTCTTATTTTTTAGCCTGTTGGGCCATATAAATTGAAGTATAATTATTTTCCCTCCCTTGTGGTTTATTTGCTTGGGTATGACCAATTAGTGAATTTTCATGTTGACAGGGGATGGCCAGGAAAAAAGAAAATTAATATCATACTTACTGGAATTTTCTTTTCCTGGCCATCCTCCCCTTCAACATGCCCTCCCTATGGTGGCTTTATAAACAGACTGATGTGAGCCAGGAGGGGGTGGGCTTTATAGGTTCTTAAAATTAACTATCTTCTGTCCAGGCTCGGAGTAGCAGGAGATTAACCCATTAGTGAATTTTCATGTTGACGGGGAGGATGACCAGGAAAAGAAAATTCCGGTAAGTATGATATTAATTTTCATTTTTTCTAGTCTTAAAATATAACATGTATTGAATATGTTTACTGAAACTCCGTTTCTGCATTCCAGGTATTTCAAAGCTTGGAGGACCATCACCTGGAGGTAGTATCCTTCTTTCATGAGAATAGTTTTCATGGACTAATTGCTCATGACTCTGAGTAAACCCTCTGTAACATCCCTTCATACTACAGCTCCCATGCCCTCAAACTCAGTTGGAATGGGAAGAATTTGACCACCAATCAGTTTCTAATGCAGGAATTTGCCAAGCAGTTTGGCCTAAAAGATGAGCCACTTTCCAATTTTTCCACTCTCTTAGGTAAGTAGGTGAAGTACCAGCAGTGTGAAGAACACTGGTAGTGCCCTAGACCACAAGCTTCCAATTTAAGTCAATGAGAAATTGCAACAAATTCTTCAGCCTTTTGATTAGCCTAAAGATTGAAATATATCCTATACACATACTAGCCTCTTTTAATGGAACAGTCATTGATGTGTACCCTCTTTATGGACCCAGCATTTTGCCGCTTAAGTGTTTTCAGTGAACATACACCAAACCACTCCAAATTGCCACCCCCACCCAATTCATTTCTGTAGAAATTGCTTGTGCCTGTAAATACATTATTGCATTAGCTAGCACTTGCAAGCTGTTCCCATAAGAATGAATTGACAAACATTTTGCTCAACAAAACCTTTGGTGTTCCATTACACTTATAGGAGGGAAAAGATATCACGTTATCTCACGTTCTCCACAAAGTGCACACATGCATTCACTTTATCCTTTCCCATCAGTTTTCTTAGTCTATACTTTGCCTTCATCTCCCATGTGCAGCTAAGTTTTAACCATATCCTGTCCTAATTAGTAGACCCTGTCCTGTATATCCTGGTCCTATGTAGTAGACCCTTTCCACAATAACTTCTCCCCACTTATTGAAATACATTTTGCATATGTAGCTGCAGCCTACAAGTGTTTACCAGCCCTTTCAAGTCTCTATAGTAAAGACACTGGGATGACAGAACTTATCTTTAAAGGAACAGTAACACCAACATTTTTTAACACTGAATTCATCCTCAAATAGCTATAGTACTAGGTCAGGTTTTTTTTTTTAAATCTTGAGCTTGAATCTGACTTCCAAAGTGCTCCATAGCAGAAAGGTGAAGGCAGCCTAAAATTCCTCTGCTATGCTGAGCTTAAAGGAATTGTTCAGTATAAAAATAAAAACTGGGTAAATAGATAGGCTGTTCAAAAAAACATGTTTCTAATATGGTTAGTTAGCCAAAAATTTAATGTATAAAGACTGGAGTGACTGCATGTTTAACAGAACAGAAAACTACTTCCTGCTTTGAAGCTCACTTGGTTTCCACTGATTGGAGTAGATTTCACTTTCATTCTTCTTTAACTTTTTAGTGATTCTTATTTGTTCCATTCTCACCCCACCCTTCCCATCTATATGTTACCCCTCCCAAATATGACCAATACCCAGAATAAAGACACACACAAAGCAACTTGATGTTAAATCTGTGTAAGTCACAGTTTTATTGATAATAATTAGATAAACTGTGCTATTTGATCCAGAGGAAGGCAAAAAACCTCTGGCAAGCTTGGGACAATCTGCTTACTAGAGGGAAAAATTCCTTCCTGACCCCTTAACGATTGGATTTGCTCCCCGGATCAATGCGCCAAATTAAATCAAGGGAAGCAGGGTGAGGGAAACAGAAGGGAATATGGCAGCATAAACATGAGCACCTTTAAGCTACAAGATGAACAATACATTCCATTCTATTGGACCCAAGGCAGCCTGTAGTAGCTACCGAGTGGCTTAAAGCTGCTCCTGTCTATGGAACCATATTTAGGGGGAAAGAAGGGACACTGTGGTTGGAATTGCGATGGAGGGAATGGAAATAGAAGGTAATATGGCAGCATACACACGAGCACCTTTAAGCTACAAGGTGAACACTGCATTCCTCTCCATTCCATTGGACCCCAGGCAGCCTGCAGAACCCAGCTTCAGCAGTCTTGAGGGATGGAATGGAAAGGAATGCAGGGTCTACTGAGTGACTTAAGGGTGCTCTTTTCTATGAAACCATATTTTAGGTGTAAGGGGGCAGCGCTGGTGAAATTACGGTGGAGGGAACTGAAACAGAGGTGAATATGGCTACATATACATGGGAGTGCCTTTAAGCTGCTAGATGAACACTGCATTCCTCTCCATTTCATTGGACCCCAGGTAGCCTGCAGACCCGGCTTCTGCAGTCTGAGGGATGGAGTGAAAAGGAATGCAGGGTCTACTGAGTGGCTTGAGGGTGCTCCTGTCTATGGAACCATATTTTAGGTGTAAGTGTGGCACCGCTGGTGGAATTACGGTAGAAATAATTGGGGAAATAAGGCACACTGTGGTTGGAATTGCGGTGGAGGGAACTAAAATAGAAGGGAATATGGCAGCATATACATGAGCACCATTAAGCTACAAAGTGAACCTTGCATTCCTCATCATTCCATTGGACCCCAGGCAGCCTGCAGACCCGGCTGCTGCAGTTTGAGGATGGATTGATAATGAATGCAGGGTCTACCAAGTGGCCTAAGGGTGCTCCTGTCTATGGAACCATATTTTAGGTGTAAGGGGGGAGCACCATTGGTGGAATCATAGTGTATTGGAGTGGAGGCACCGCTGGTGGAATTGAGAATGGCTCACTCACCTCTGTGTCATGAAGATCACCTACACAGAGGTGCATCGATATGTGGTACCGTGTAAACTGCGATGGTGCTGGTGGCTGCTGGGCTCTCTGCAAAACCAAACAAAATAACGTTAAACTTGTACCCAAGGGTTTTACCTTAGCAATTGATATCTCTGTAGAAATTCTATAACATTTTAGAAATATGGCAGTTATGCAAATTAACATTACTAAATGCGAATGTACCATTTACCAAATCGCAGGTTTGTCTGCATTTTCAAGATATTTGATCCCAATCCTAATTCCTTGCCAAAAGAGGTGCCAACTTCCTAATGGTTTCTATGGCATCTCAATAGGTTTCAGCTGCGCAGGATTTATATGTTCTTTTTGTGGTTGTTTTTCACTAAATCACAGCATTGCAATGGCTTTCAATACATCAGCCCTATTACAAAATAGTAATAAATGAACAAATATATTCATTAGATACTGTACCTGGATATGTTTCCATGTACTTCCTGAAAATTGCCCCGTTTATCTCCTCTAGTTGTTTGTAGAGGGATTTCACGGTGTCATGATCAGGGTGGGCTTGTAACAGCACTACAGATCCCATCATGCTCTATGAATCCTTGGTTATATTAATACAGGGGTCATCTCCATATTCCTATTGGTTTCCATTTCGCCCTGCATGTACCTAGTGTGCCTGCTTTCCATAACCTACTGTGTTCTGATCAGTGCCCCTGCACCCATAATGTCAGGAATCCTAAGGGCAGACATATAGTCTTCTGATTTGTGCTACTTGTCTTTCTACTTAAGCCTCTCTGAACTGTCACCCACGCTAATGCTGAGGCCACTGACTGTTGCTAGGATGAGTGCGACCGTTGGAAAATGACAGTTGGCAATTGACCATTGGCATTTACAGCAGAGGCAGAAAAAAATGTCTAATGCTTCAAATGCAACAAGTAAACCAAACACCCATTGCCTTAGAACTATACGTTTTTATGGTCTCACTCCCATTAGAGATGGCATATGGGGAGATTTTAGGCACTTTGACACCCACATGTGTTAGTTGATTGGGGGTCAGGGCTGCCATCAGAAACCCATTTTCAGGTGATACCCTGTATAAGTGTAATATCTAGGTATCTGTATCCAATTAATACTGAGTTTATTTGAATATATGTTCAGTGCCTCTCAACAGGCTGCAGTTCCCGTGTACAACTGCAGAAATTTCACATGTTTAGAAAGTAATACCCAGAGAGCACAATGTATCTTATACAATTATAGTGTATTTGTTGCAGGAATGTAATGCCAAGTTGCCTTAAATTACCCCCCCCCATTCCTGCTTGTCACGCAGATGCCATTTGGAACAGTTTCATCACAAGCAGCTCCCCAAGCAATTAGATTGGTAGGCAGTGGGGCAATTTGGGGAGTGATGGCCCCACTACCCAAGCTACTATAAATAATGAGTAACATAACACCCGAAATTGCCCTTTGTATCATCTAAATATGCCCGCCTGTTCCCCATGTATGGATCTGCTGCACTTACCTCTGAATCCAGAAATGAAATAACGGTCATCTGTACCTGAGCCGTTAAATCACCTTCCTTGCAGCTTTCAGACAATCAGAGCTGAGCTGGGAGTGATGTCACCGAGATAATGCATGATATCCCAGTAACTGACAGCCAATCGCATACATATCAAACTTGCACATTCTGAAACAACACTAATTAACTATAAACATAAGCAGCTTTAGAACCAGGGCCCCCCATTAGATCTCCTGGGACCCCTGGCTGGACCCCCCATCCCCATTTAATGACAGCCCTGCTTAGATTTCTGTCTGTAACTGAAGTACAGCTCAGCTACTAGTTATCACGGGGACAGCTGGGTAGTTTAGCAATGGCTAGAGACATACAGAGATCTCTGAGGCAGTAAAGGGGCCCCCAATGAGGGGGTACAGGGGTTTCTGCATTTAGCCTAAGAAGAGTAACTTTAGTACAAAATGTCACATTTAAAACAAAAAGTTTGATCCTGTTGTGGCACTTCCAAATATTCCTGCACTAGCAGGGAGGATGCTGGTAGTTGTATGCTCCAGTATCTGAAATAACATTTTTTCTATCATATTCTTCCATACCAGCTTCAGGGTCTCGCCGGGTCAGGCTGGGGGTCCGGGGGCCCACTGGGATTACTGTCTCAGGGCCCTGCCCCATCCCCCCCAGTGTTAGCAGCTTTTGAGATACACATAGGTACAGAGGTTTTTCTGCTCACAGTGAAAGCTGCAGGGTCTGTTCTGAAGCACTTAGTTACTCATGTCCAGAGAGAGTTGCTGAGTAAAGGTGGCCATACACTATTAGAGGTCGCCATATGAGCAAATCTTAACCCGATATGCCCACTAACGGCTGGGCGATATCAGGTTAATCCGAACATTCGGCCCTGGAGCCTAACAAACAGATTACAATGCTGTGAATGGGCGCCGACAGGTCACAGGACCGCATCAACTAGCCGATGCGATCCTGGATCAAAGAAAAAAATCAAACTTGCTCGATCTATATCTGCCCGATTTTTGGCCTGATATCGATTGTGGGGACCCGTTGGGAGTCCCCACACACAGGCAGATAAACTGCCTAATCGGTTTAAAGGACCCATATCAGCAGTTTTAATCTGGCTGTGTTTGGCCACCTTAACTCAGAGTTGGAGAACTGAAAAGCAGGAAGTTGGGTTCTGTTCTATTCGCTCTCATTTATTCACTCCAGCCTTTATACATTACATTTACTTTAATATATATGCTCACAATATTACCCCAAAGCTGTCTGAAGGAAAAGAAACAGACATTTGAAGTGCAGATGCTTAAAAAAAAGAAAAAAGCTTAGGTGCTTTAGGTCATCCGTGTGAAGATGACTTCTGATTCAGCACACAAAGGAATTCAAGTGGCCGTCACCTTTTCACATTCTGTTATGAAGCACTTTGGAAGTCAGATTGAAGCTCAAGATTAAAAAAGAAAACCAAAGGGGAGAGTAAGCCTGACTTATATAGCAGTTTGGGGGGAATTAAGTGTTAAGATAACTTGGTGTTACTGGTCCTTTAAAGAGGTTTAGGGGCAATGATCCTCTCCTTAAATAGAAGTCCCTCTCATGACCGTTATCCCATGTTCTATTACTTGACTGGGCGCTGCACATTTTGCGTCAGCTCATGAAACACCAAGGCAACAATTTCTATACAATTTATTGTTCCCAAGTTGTCCATTACATTATTCTCCATTAAGGGAGACTTTCAGTGCATGGCAGAAAAGCAAAGCTGTTTATGGTTAATGAATATAATATTATTAAAGCTGTGTCAGTATGTCTTGCCTTTCATTTTTATCTTGCCATTGTTGCACCGTAATTGTGCGAGAGTAATGGTAAAAAAAAAATCCCAGCTCCAACAACAATATTGTAGCTGTCTATTGAATAGAGTCTAGCTGACATTAATTCACTGTGATCCCCCTCACCCCACAGAAATTCAGAGGCAGTGATCCCTTCAATCATCCAGAGACACAATGAACTGGCCCAAAACCTGAGGTAGAGGTTGCAACCTGTACTAATCCGACAATACAAGTTGGCAACCCTGGGAATTTAGTTGCAGGTCCTGTCAAGAGTCCGCAGCCCCGACACTAGAACCCATTAGCACTTTCCCATGTTTGAATTTGCAGCTCACGAATAGGTAAGCCGCAGTGGAGCGGTCACATGGTAGGATCACATAACCGTGACGTCAGGACCTTTCCAAGAATAGGAACTAGCCGCTACCGAAGTATTTATCGTCATTTCCCCCAAAGCGAGTACGTGCTGCGTCACTGCGCGTATGTCGTGACGTCACCGCCTCGCGAGATGAGATTTGTGGGATCGAGATTGGTTGTCGGGCAGCAGCGAAGGAGTTGGGCTTTAATTGTTGCTGAACGCGATGGATGGATAAGGCGCAGACTTCAATTATAGCTCAAAACTGAATCTCTGTGAAAGGTCAGTGGCAAATGGTTATGTAGGTTGCTGTTTTCTGTTGAAATGCAGCTATTGTGAGCCGCCGCACTGGCCTTCAGCTTAAAAACTCTGTCTTCTTTCCGAAATACTTATTAGCCCTGATAGCTCCAAGGGGCCCCGCAGCTATGTTTCCATTTCAAGTGAGTAAAGACCTACTTACCCGCAACTACCAGTGTATTCGGTATTATTAAACCACGCCAATGGCCCGTTCCAGCACCCTGGTTTACTGCACTGCTGGGTGACTGAAGTCTAACAACGTATAGAAAACAAGTTTACGTCAATCATGTGCTACAGGATTGAATGTTTATTCTAATGCAGAATTCACTGGTTTCTATGCAGCTATTTCATCTGAATAAAGTGCTATAGAGCCTTATGTCATTGGTTTTATATTGTGTTTGTGTGTGTGTATATATATATATATATATATATATATATACACATACACACACATATACATATACACATATATAGTTCAACGTTCTTTTTATTTTTCATTTGCCTTTATTATATTAATCCAGCTTGCAGTTTGTCTTTGTTTTTCTGAAGTACGTGAATGTTAGAAACTTACTGAACCTTTCTGTTCTGTTAACAGGAGTGATTTTGTCTGCAGTTTGAAAAAAAATGGGGGATGCTGCCAAACAAGTCAAACACTGTGCAATAATGGATGAAGACGAGTACAAAAGACCTCCTGCGAAACAGTCAAATGTAAACCATGAAATACAGGGCGTTAAGAAAACACAGATGGACTCTCAAAGAAAGCCAGTTCCGGTCACCTGCAGCGGCAGTCCTAGGAATGGACTACATCAGAGCACTTTTAAGAATTTCAGTCGTAGTCCCAATAGCCGACCAAGCAATATTCATAAAGATGGAAATAAGAGGTGGATTGCCGATGTTCCACGTAGCAACTCTGATAACTGGAGAGATCGAAAGCACCAAACATTTAATCGAACAAGGAACGATTCCACTAATGAGCAAGACGAGGCTCAAGGTTGGAGACGAGATGGAGGTGAAAGAAGCAATGAAGGTGGCAGGAGACATAATCAGAAGGGGATTACAAGTAAAGATTACCATGATGGACACACTGGAGTAGCTGGTAAGTTATAAATTGTTTATTTTGGCTACATGCTAAATTCTCTCTCTAACCATAGCTGTCTTCCTTCTTAGGCCTTATACGTTAGTGCGTTTCATGTATGTGTAGACTTCCAGGTAAAAAGTAGTTGTACTTTTGCTCTGCAAGATTTTTATGAATATAAAAAAAATATATCTTGCTCCAACTCGCTTTCTAGGCTAATCAATTTTAGTTTTCAGCTTGTATTTATCAAAGTTTTTTTCTATTCTATATAACCGTTTATTGGTTTGCATTGGGCAGGAATAGGCTCCAAGTTTTGATGAGATGTGAGTGGGGCTGAGCTTTGGATGAGACTAGGTATTGTGGTACAGGTATGATCTGATTATCCAGAAAGCTCCGAATTATGGCAAGGCCATCTTCCATAGACTCCATTTTATACAGATAATCTAAATTTCTTAAAATGATTTCCTTTTTTCATTGAAATAATAAAGCTGTAACTTGAACTTGATCCAAACTAAGATATAATGAATCCTTATTGGAAGCAAAAATAGCCTAATGGGTTTATTTAATGTTTACAAGATTTTCTAGTGGACACAAGGTATCGAGATCCAAATTACAGCAAGACCCCTTATCCAGAAAACCCCAGGTCCCGAGCATTCTGGATAACAGGTCCCATACCTGTATTATTGACACATACCTTTGAAACTAGGCAGGTTTTCTAGGGATGTCTTATCCACTTAACTGGATGGACACTTTATATAAAAAAAGCAGGAAGAGATTTGGACAGCAGTTGAGATGTATTTGTAAGCTTATTTGGATTGGTTGCTAACTAATAATAAGTTGATCTGTCTGTTTTACAAACTGACCAGAATTCTAATATCCCTCTTATCTTTTTAAACTCAATGTACTTTCAGTGTCCTGTAGACATGTTAGTTGTTTGATTTGCTACTTGAAGGCCATTCAAAGTTTTGTATTGCTTAGTTTTGAATTAAGACAAAGTTGATGCATTTTCCTAAATAGGGGAATCTGTTATTTTAGGTAAGGATCACACATGCTTTTAATTTTAAAACCTTGTTTTTCTTTCTTTTTATTTCCTGTAGGCACTCTTAGGCAGGAGAAGAAAAGAGTGGACAGAAGAAGACGCAAGTCTGAACGAGATGAAGAAGATTATCTGGAGAGCCCTGTTGTAGATGAATCCGCGCTATCTCAGAAGGAGTTATTGGGCTTGCAACAAGCTGAAGAACGTTTAAAGAGAGACTGCATTTACAGGCTCAAAAGGGTATGTGGTTTTCTAGTTTCTAAGATATATATCTAAGATATATGGTCATGACACTCCTCGGTAACTTCTAATATCCTTATATTTTACAAGAGGGGGTACTTTATTCACTAAATAAAACACAAGAGCCATGAATATCCTGTAAATTATATCCTTATAAACGGTGTATAGTGATGCCATTGGTTATAATTGGAGCTTAGTGTCATTTGTGAAACGACTCACTGAAACTTTTGTATTATAATAAATAAGATACCCCTTGTTGTAAAATATGAGGATATTAGAAGTCACCTCAGAGTTTCATGACCCGTATATAGTCATGGAACTCCTCACTTATATCCTTATGTTTTACAAGAGGTGGTACTTTATTCACTATATATATATATATATATATATATATATATATAAATACCTTGTTTTACATGACAGTAACTGACTTTTAATCTTCTAGCGTCCACGGAAATACCCCACTGCTGTTTATTGCTGTAAGCTCTGCGATGCTCTGTTTGAGTCTGTGTCGTCTGCTCATAAGCATATTAAAGAAAAAAGGCATAAGAGACTTCTGAAGGTGGGGCTTATGTTTATTTGTTTGTATACATTTGTGATGCACTTATCTCATTTAGACCATTTTCTGTGAGACATATTTTGTTTATTTAGCATCTCATGTTCTGTATTAGTCACCCATCTCTGAATCAATGCTGTTACAGGCAAACACTTTTTTTTTCCCCTTGGATTTTACGTTTTTTCAGAATTTATGCTGCCTTATGCCGTTCTGTGTGAAACGTAAAATTGGGGCTCCACTATATATAGGTATGGGATCCATTATCTGGAAACCCCTTATCTAGAAAGCTCCAAACTACAGAAAGACCGTGTCCCATAGACTCCATTTTCTCTTTTTCTCTGTAATATTAAAACAGTACCTTGTACTTAATACCAACTACGATATAATTAATCCTTATTGGAAGCAAACCCAGCCTATTTGGTTTATTTAATGTTTACATGATTTTCTAGTAGACTTAAGGTATGAAGATCCAAAGTATGGAAAGATCCCTTATCTGCAAATATCCAGGTCCCGAGCATTCTGGATAACAGGTCCAATGCCTATATATATATATATAGATAGATAGATAGATAGATAGATATACACACGCGTTGTAGAACCCCCATTTTAAATTTCTCTGGAGACTAGAAAAATTGTGTAATTTCTGTATTTTATTTATTTTTTTTCATTTTGACTTTTTAACTGTTAAAGGGATACTGTCATGGGAAAACATGTTTTTTTCAAAACACATAGGTTAATAGTGCTGCTCCAGCAGAATTCTGCACTGAAATCCATTTTTCAAAAGAGCAAACAGATTTTTTTTATATTCAATTTGAAATCTGAAATGAGGCTAGACATATTGTCAGTTTCCCAGCTGCCCCCAGTCATGTGACTTGTGCTCTGATAAACTTCAGTCACTCTTTACTGCTGTACTGCAAGTTGGAGTGATATCACCCCTACCTTTCCCCCCCCCAGCAGCCTAACAAAAGAACAATGGGAGGGTAACCAGATAGCAGCTCCCTAACACAAGATAACAGCTCCCTGGTAGATCTAAGCACAACACTCAATAGTAAAAGCTAAGTCCCACTGAGACAGATTCAGTTACATTAAGTAGGAGAGATTAAGAGACAGCCTGCCAGAAAGTAGTTCCATCCTAAAGTGCAGGCACAAGTCACATGACTGGGGGCAGCTGGGAAACTGACAATATGTCTAGCCCCATGTCAGATTTCAAAATTGAATATAAAAAAAAAAATCTGTTTGCTCATTTCAGAATTGGATTTTAGTGCAGAAGTCTGCTGGAGTAGCACTATTAACTGATGCGTTTTGAAAAAAAACATGTTATCCCTTTTAAGTTTCAACTATATAATGTAAGTAAAATTGTTGATCAAGAAGTATACACTGGTATAGTACGGAGTATTCTGCTTGTTATGCATGGAACTGATTCAAATATAATTACCTTTAAGGAAAAAAAAGAAGAGGAACTATTGACCAATCTGCCACCACCAGATCATCTTCAGGCTGAAGCAATTACTACAGCTATATGTAAAATTGTTCAGGAGCATGGTCTGGATGAAAATGACATGGCAAAAAGATGTGCTATTGTAGAATCTATGGAAAATTTAGTTCAGCAGAAGCTCCCAGGTACAGTGAATGGCAAATTAAGTATGGTTGTACAATAAAGACCATGTGCAACTAGATCTCTGGTTCCCCTGGTGACTTAAACTTGTTTTTTTCAATACGACAAGCAGACCCTTGATGATTCTACAGGACATTGCTCTGTCTAATTTTCTTGTAAAATTGTGTTCTTACTGTCCATCAAAATAACAGAAGGGTAGTCAGAATTTGCAGCCCTTTCATGTTAATCTGTTTTGTTCTATCTTTTGCAAAGATAGGGTTGTGCACCAGGCAGTTTCAGTTCAGTACATTCTCAGAGTTATATATAAATCAGAACTTCTGGTTTTCTTGTTCTGCCAGTATACACCCACCATAAAGTGGTTGGTTTCTACCAACTAAACATGGTGCAGACTCTGGCATTATGGTTTGGGCCTTCTTAGAATAGATTGGTGCTCTGCAGATGAAAGCATTCCACCAATCTTAGTGTCTACATTTCATAAAGGTAGTTTTCAACTACTTAAATTATCAGTTTTCCCCACCCTCATGGGCAGCTTTGGAACATAGGCCTGTGTCAAATCTGGGGAAGATAAAAGGCCTTTCTTTACTCATTCTGGACTGGAAAAACAGATTCTGCACAGGAATTCTATATTTTAGATTCAAGTTTTAGTGACCTTGACAACCTACAGCATTTTCATTCTCCCCTACAGCAACCAACAGCATTTTCAGTTGCAGGCCAGAAAACTAGAACACATAAGGACGGACCCCCCCTTTTTTTTAAAAAAAACAAAAAATAAAGACGATCTGAAAAGTTGTTTAGATTAACTACCCATATAATTAGGGTGTTCAATTTATTCATTTCACTTTTCTCTCCGAGGTACAGAGTTTAATCTTGCCCACCGCTAGCTTTTAAAGAAAAACTTTACCACCAAAGTGATTAAGCATATTAAAGAATCTTAACAAACTAGGAATATCAAAATCAATAAATATTGCCCTTGACATTTCTTACCGTGAACCACCATTTTGTGATGGCCTGGGTCCTGCCTCATTAATCACCTGACCAGAAATAATGCACCTCTAATGGTAACAGGAAGAAGTGTAGAAGTAAAAAACATAACTTTGTCCATTAATTGGCTCGTGATCTAACATGTATGGTTTAGTAAGTTTGTGTGCACCGTCAATTGTAGGATCCCAGGGGGTGGCCCTTAATTCTTAAAATGGTCATTTTCTATTTAGGCTTACCCAATGGCACATAATGCTAAAAAAAAAAAAAGTATTTATTTATGGAAATGGTTTATTTACATGAAGCAGGGTTTTACATATGAGGTGTTTTATGTAATCTGAAATAGGTGCACCAGCCGGGTTTCAGGTAAGTACATGCAATCACTTGGGGGTGCCTAACTTTTGGAACCCCCAAGTAAAAATACCTTTCAGTCTGCTTTAAAGGTTAACCTCCTAATTAATCTCCCTCAGGGACCAGGTATCTATGATTTACAGTAAAACGTAACACTTTTTTCCATGAGTTGTCCATTACGTCTACTTTTTGAAACCATGTGTTGGCACAGGAGAAGCTTGGCTCCTTATACATACATGTTTAATAAGAAAAAATATTTTTCAAATTATAAACTTGTTATACAGGTATGGGACCCTTTATCAGGAGACCCGGTATCCAGAAAGCTCTGAATTACGGAAAGGCCGCCCTCCATAGACTCCATTTTATCCAAATTCTTTAAAATGGTTTCCTTTTTCTCTGTAATAATAAAACAGTACCTTGTACTTGATCCAAATTAAGATATAATTCATCTTTTTTGGAAATAAAAACAGCCTATTGGGTTTATTGTTTATGTGATTTTCTAGTAGACTTAAGGTATCAAGATCCAAATTATGAAAATATCCGTTATTGAGAAAACCCCAGGTCCCAGGCATTCTGGATAACTGGTCCCATACTTCTTCTCTTTCGACTCTTGTATATTTGAGTAGGCTCACAATAGGAAGTTTGTTTTGAGTTAAGGTCAGGGTCTTCCCTGAGAAAAGAGATCCTTGGTGGTTTTGTGTTAATAATATAATTCATAACTTTGTTTGCACATAGGAACGCCGGACAAGCTAGCAGTTATTTCTTATACAGTGCATAATTTTAAATAAGTACTTTTACATTTTTCAATAGGTAAATTAGGGACATATTTATTTACGTGTGAGGAACCTGAAAATTGCTGGTTTTTTTTTTTACTATAGATCACCTTTGAAATTAAAACACTTTTTTTTGAGAAAACCTCTTCCCATACCAAAGACTTGATTTAAAGTAGTTTATTAACTGCAATATAAAAACAATATTTTCCGATGAACTTTGTCTGAAGAACTTAAACATTTATTGCAGATGGGCTGCTCTGCATTAATGTTTCTTTTCCTTTTGTTATTTACAGGTTGCTCTCTGTGGCTGTACGGCTCATCCTGGACTCGATTTGGTTTTAAGAATTCTGATCTGAACATAGACATTCAATTTCCTATAAATGTAAGTAGATTACAAAATGTACTGTAACTGTTCAGACTTTTGCATAGTTGAGCAGTTACAAATTGTCTTCAGATCTTGATGTTTAAATAAATGTGGGGTTTCTTGCTGGGTTCACTTAGATTTGAAAGCAATGTTTGTTTTCTGTTACAGATGAATCAACCAGATGTTCTTTTACTCGTCCAGGAAAGTCTGAAGCAGAGCGGTAAGATAATGCCTTTGAGAGACCAACCTGAATCATTGAATGATAATAAGCCACAGTTTAAAAAAATCACATCTGGCAATTTTTTTTGCACACTGGGACTTATTTATAAACCCTGGGCAAATTTGCACCTTGGCAGTAACCTATAACATCCAAACGTTGATTCGTTTTTTCAGTTGCAGGTAGAACAATTGATGCTGACCTCTGCGGTTCTTTTTGAATTTGGCCAAATTTGGGAATTTTTGCAGGTTTTTGCCAAATCCTTTAGGTCAAGTGATTATGAAGATAAAAAAGTTTTTAGTGGACCTTCTTTCCCCCTTTCCATTCCATAATTTGCATATGTGAATTAGGGTTCAGATTCCACCAAATACTTCCTGAAAGGTTTGGGAATCATCTGAATAGGGATTCTGTTCATCCTTATCGTTTAGGGGAAAACCAGTGTTCAAAGAAAAATGTTTTAGCTTTATTAATAGTCTTTTATTTTCTAATCTGTGTCTCAACCTTTTTTTTAAATTTCAGATTTGTTCACCGACTTTGAAGCCGATTTTCATGCAAGAGTTCCTGTAGTGGTTTGTCGAGAAAAGCAAAGGTCTGTCCTGATTCTTTTAATAAACTGGGCTGTCATTCTGTTGCAGATTTTTTTTAAACTTTGTTGGTCTTTTGTTAAACCACAACTCTGCAAAGGGCAAGGAAAGCTGAATTCACTGTTTTCCCCAGTGTTCCTTTAACAAAAAAATGCACCAACAAGTTTGTAGTAATAACTGTCATAAAAGTCATAACTGCTTTATTGTACTTTTATATTTGTTTTAGTTCCCTTCTATGTAAAGTAAGTGCTGGCAATGAAAATGCTTGCTTGACGTCCAACCTAATGGCTGCCCTGGGGAAACTGGAACCAAGACTTCTGTCTTTGGTAGTTGCCTTTCAATACTGGGCTAAGGTAAATCCACTACAGTTTGCTTTTGGTGCTGAAAGCTAAAGACTTCTTAAAAGCTGCCATTGTACTGTCTCTATTATATTACACTCTTCAGCACAACTAAATCCACATATTAGGCTGAAAAATAAATATGCTGCAACATGTAGTAAATGTCTATGTCACTGGTTATGTGGTGACTGTGGCTATTCAGCTGTGTTGTACAGTGAGACCATGGTCCTTCTGTGCAACAAGTAGGGCTCTGTTGAAGTGTGTATGCTGTATTAATTCACTTGATTAAATAAAGCTTAGGACCTGTAATTTTACCAAATAAGCAGTTCATCTTGCATACACTTTTTGACCCCAAAACTGCCTTCAGTATTCTGTTTTGCATATAACAAATGTATCTTTCAGCTTTGCTGTATCGATAGACCAGAAGAAGGGGGGTTGCCTCCATATGTACTTGCTCTCATGGTGATTTTCTTCTTGCAACAACGAAAGCAACCGGTTCTTCCGGTGTATTTGGGATCATGGGTGTGTATTAAAACATTTTCATAACTTTTTTTGAGAGAAATTTCTGCTTAATTGTACCCTGCAACTAACTTATGATAATCTTGAATTCTAATTTTCATATGGTCACACCAGGAGTTGTTAAAGGGCATTTATCACTGGAGCAAACCAGATTTTGATTTAGCTCTACAGTATGGGGCACATTTACTAAGGAACAAATTTCGAAGTTAAAAAACTTTGAAATTCAACCAGCGAATTTGATACTTCAATAGTCAAAGTATTTTTTTCAATCGAAAATGGCCGTTTTCAATCAAAGTAAAAATCGTTTGATTAAATCGTTGCCTTGAACGATTTTTTAAAAAAATCTTTCGAATGGTCGAATATTCTAAGTTTTTTCAAATCTAATTTTGGCCTATTCGATGGTCGAATAACCCAAAAATTACTTTGAAATTCGAAGTTTGAAGTTCTGTTTTTGTACATTCCTGCAAAAATATTCCTACAGATATTTGTAAGATATTGGCCATTTCTAGACAGTTTACATCTGTAGACCAGTAGGATAGTTGTTTTCTAAATAAGAAATTATGGGAAGATCATCTCCTATAGACTCCATTTTAATGAAATAACTCAACTGTATATCATTATTTTATCCTTGCAAATGCGTTACATTTTTACACTTAATATCCTTAGATTGAAGAGTTTTCTGTTTCCCAACTGGCGAATTACAGTCTCCTTGACACTGAAAAGGATTGCGTAGTGTGGGAGTACAATACTGCAACTGACACGGAGAGTCATCCCAATGAGAAATCTCTTGTCAGGGGCAAGGTGAGATTGGCACTTGATGTAGTTGACTTAATATAAGATTTATTTTTTTAAATTGCTAAGTCTAAAGCAAACTGGTGACACATACATTTATTCCCCTAAAATCACACCCTGTGGCTGTAGTAAAGCTGATATCCGTTATGAGCCCAAGCACTGTTTCTGCCACATACTTTTATTAAGCCCTTCACCTGCTGTATATAGCCTACATCAGATACAGCCATGCATGGTGACTTCATTCAGTGATAGGTGCAAACATTTGCATTTGCTTAAAACACCTATTTTGTCTAGCACCTATGCAATTGACCCTATTGTTATTTGCCACAAATTAACACAGTACCCTGCAATTTTGCACAATGATGTGCAAGCCACCTTGCACATCATTGAATAAGCATTTTGTTTTACTACATATATTACATATTTTTATCCATTTGGAAGTGTCCATTTGTTACTTTTTTAAGTGTATTAGTGTTTTAATGTTCTAACTTAAATAACCTTTTACCTCTTTACAGGCTCCCTTAGTTTTTGCTGCATCTCAACAATGTGCAGCATCGACTGGCCAGCTGTGGGTTGACATGCTCAGGTTCTATTCACTTGAATTTAACATGGCAGATTTAATTATCAGTATTCGTGTCAAAGAGAAGATTTCTAGGGAATCTAAGGACTGGCCAAAAAAGCGTATTGCTGTAGAAGGTAATTGATTTGTTTTAATGGCAATATTTAAACTGGAATTACTTCATCTATGGCACTAAGATAATTAACATTTCTCTTCTTAAATCCTAGATCCTTACTCTGTAAAAAGAAATGTGGCAAGGTCCTTGAATAGTCAGTTAATGTATGACTACATCCTTCATTGTCTGAGGGCAACTTACAAATATTTTGCCATGCCCCAAAAAAAGTCTGTAAAAACAAGTAAAAAGCATAACACACAGTCTGGGGCAATTGCAGATAACACCAGTGAATATTCTCTAAATACCCCAAATGAAGCTAAAGGTGTAGATGGGATGACAAGCCTAAATAAGCAACTAGAAGAATTGGTAATTGGCAAAGACTGCTCTGGAGCCTTGGGTCAGAATATCCAGACGTTCCATCAGAGTCCAAGCTGCAAGGAGGTTGATGTAGTTAGCAGCCAGACCAAGAGAAAACTTGTGTACACTAACATTGTCCCTGAGGATCCCGACTGCATTATAGAAGAATTTATTTCATGTGACCCTGAAGATTCTGTTGAGAGTTGTGGAGAGGTAGAAAGCTGCAATGATGATTCTGATGAGGATATTGCTATGGATGCTCACAGAAAAGATAGTAAAGCAGATTTTATAATTGATCAAGGTTTGGATGAAGATAGTGAGAATGGAGATGTACTTAGGGCAGCTAATGAAGAAACTGATAGTTTGTCTGATGTGGAAGAATTTACCAATGCTGCTGTGCCAAAGACTGAACACTTTGAGTTTGAAAGTGGAGGCATCCAAAATTTAGTGGATGAGGAGAGCACAGAAGGTACAGATGAACTTGAAGAAATTCCGAGTGAGTTCATCACTCAAACACTAAAGCAGAAACCGCCAAATAACTTGGATGATGAGGAGGAAGATGACGATGTTCATTATCCTAGGGACCATCTGGATAGCCTCACTGCTGATGAGGATTTGGAGCATACATACACTGGCTCAATGGATGAATGCTTGTCTGATAATGATGCAGAGGAAGATGATAAAGATCAGCCAGATCATGTTGTTGAGAAACCCAATGAACTGGTTATTCCTGTAACCGAAAACTTTGAAGGAGAACAAGAACCTGTGCAAATGGAGAATGTAGACCGCACAGTGGCAGAAGATAATGTATTGCTTTATGAATTCAACAAACTGGCTTTCACTAGAGGCAAGGTAAGAGTCTGTGATATTTCTTTCACTCAGTAATGTCATTTGCACCCCTTTAACATTTCTCTACTGCTCCCAGCTGTTTGTATGATTTGCAGGGATGAATTTGTCCTGGTAGTCCTGTGAACTTTTCTTCTAAAATTGATATTGTCGGGGGGCGTGGCCGATCGGACTTGAGTGCAGACGCACTTTACAGGCACTCCCGGGGCCCCAGCTAAAAACATCCCACATCCTTCAGGTAGAGGGTGCCCAGCACCTACCATAGCAGTCCGGGCAGCGTGGAGGAGGCCCCGCTGGAGTTTCGCCTTGAAACGAGCTCCCTAGCTGCAGTTGGGCTGGAGTTCCAGCCATGGCCTAGCAAGGCCTGAAGCCGGGGGACTCGCGTGATCAGGAACCCGGAGCCCGGCCCGGAAGAGCGGCTCTGTCAGAACAGCAAGAGGCCTGCGCTCAGAAAAACAAGGGGACACAGAGAGGTACTCCTGAGGGAGGGGGACTCCTTGGGACCCCGGGGTGCGCCCCCCTGTCTTATAGTCTGCGGCAGTGCAGCACATATATTCCAAACTACAACAGCACACCACCTGCAGTGGTGCATTCATTGCCTAGTCCAGGCTGTTCTTATACAGTGGGCTAAGAACACAGTGACTTAAAGAGCAGCAGGAGGGATCCCCAAGTGGGAAGGTCCCCGGCTACTGGAACCCAGGGGGAGCTCCTGCCAATTTACACCCCTGCAGCCTCAGGCCCTCTCACAAATGGGCTGAGAGGGAATTGAAGGCCCAAGCTGTTAAGCTCTTACGCACATAAAAGCCATCAGCCCCGGTAGCCCCTAACAGTCCTGCACTGCTCCACAATAGCCCTGCATTACGATTCAGACTGGAGGGAAGGAAGCTTGGGGCCTAAACTGAACTGCACAGCAACTCAAGGGGACTACTGGCCAGACAATATACGGCACCCTGGGGAGACTACAAACCCAATGGCCAGGAGATTACAAAAAAACAGAGCCTGTATAGCCAAATTGCCCTGTGAGACAGGACAGATATGGAGTTCTGAACAAATGTAGAGGGTCCCAGAGAGCGCTCCATGTACCACAGCCTATATCCTTTCTCAGAGATCCTAGCCCAGCATCAAACACAGAACCTATTATAAAAAAACTATCCTCCATAAAATGAGAAGCAACAAAACACTAAAGGCGGTTGCGGCATCCAAACTTGAGCAATTTGCCAGACAACCCTCCCAAACTGGCTCCCCACAGAAGGACAGCCAGACGGCGACTACACCGCAACTAGAAGCGGCGACACAACTGTTGTTAGATGCTATTACGGAATGCATGACATCACTTTCCACCAAAATAGAAGAAGTCAAAATTGACCTCTCGCTGCTCCAAGCTGACCTCCAGAATATGCGGGAGAGAGTGTGTGTGACAGAAAACAGAATCTTGAGTCTGGAAGACACCTGCGCTTCAATTCCTTCAGCTATAGCACGCATGGAAACGAAACTCAAAGCTTGCACTGATAAGGTGGACGGCTATGAAAACCGGCAGCAACAGAACAATGTGCGTATTGTGGGGCTCCCCGAGAGAGCAGAAGGGAATGACCCAGTAACCTTTGCTACTGGGTCATTTTGACCCTTTGAACTTCAAAGGCAACGGGGCACCTTCACTGCAGTCAATCGCCGCCTGCAGGAGGCTAACCTGAAATATGGAATGCTTTATCCAGCCAAGCTGAGGATCCAAGCCGGTGAGAGAGCCATGTTTTTCACATCGGCTCAAGAGGTAAACGAGTGGCTGGATGCACGGGGAAATCTGTCCCCCAGTGGCAGCCATAACCGCCCCAACTAAGATGATGACAAAAGCAGGCGCTGCAGCAGGTGAGACCACTCTTATTTACATCCCCCTGACTTAGGCAGACACCATAGACTAAGACATATGGATGAGACCCTATGCCTACCACAACCAACCCACTAGTGTTACCACCCTCAGTGGTAAGGAACTAGAACCCACATTGCTGGGTCAGTCTAGAACTCTCTTGGTTTTCTGATTGGGGGAACCATGCACACTGCAAATATTATTAAGTGGGCTTTTATACGCTGTGCAACCCGTACTGAAATGTACCAAGTAAGAGACTCATTAGCGGAAATCAATGTAGCAACACTTTTATTTCAATTACTTTGATTGAACATAGCCTGACACTGCTGATTCAGGCATATGCCTTAAAGGGGAAGGAAACCTCCTCGGCGCTAACCCCCCTCCCCCCCTCCCGTGTATTGCCCCCCCTTCCTCCTCCCCCCTGGCCTACCCCTCCCGCTGGGCAAATGCCCCTAACTTTTTACTTACCCTTCTGCGCAGGTCCAGTCCAGGGAGTTCACCGACGACATCTTCTTGCACGCGATCTTCTTCCTGCTTTGACCGGCGCATGCGCAGTAGGATCGTTTCGCCGGTACGATCTACTGCGCATGCGCGTGACTTTTGGCGCATGCGCAGTAGATCCGTACCAGCGAAATGCTCCTACTGCGCATGCGCCAAAACGCCGGTCAAAGGAGGAAGAAGATCGCGTGGAAGAAGATGTCGCCTGTGAACTCCCTGGACTGGACCTGCGCAGAAGGGTAAGTAACAAGTTAGGGGCATTTGCCCAGCGGGAGGGGTAGGCCAGGGGGGAGGAGGGAGGGGGGGCAATACACGGGAGGGGGGGAGGGGGGTTAGCGCCGACGAGGTTTCCTTCCCCTTTAAGCCCCACGCCTCCAAGCAATGGAGGGCTGATGACAGTACCCACTTATATTTAGTATTCAGAGGCACATAGATGAACACTTACCCATACAGCGGCTAGGGGCTCCAGAGGCCATGAATATGGGGTTGTTATGAAAGGCTTCTTGTCGCTGTACTCATGGAATTTTCGGAGACACGGGTGCTTCACTACCAAAGAGACCTTTAACGGCAGTAGGTCACATACTGCCTAAATACTTCAATGGGACATTTGGACTTATCATAGCTAAATAAGTAAAGGAAGGGTTTTATGGGATGTTGTTATTCTGTTGATTATTTTTGGTTGCTGTGGTTCCTGCTTCGGCATATGACAACCGGTACTGTGATGTATATCTTAAACCAGCTCGCCTGTACAATAGAATTCACGAATGCTAAACATGGGGGGCCCACTTACGTTTCTTTCCTGGAACATCAGGGGGCTGAACTCTAAATTCAAGAGAGCCCTAATGTTTGACTATGTCAAGAAGTATGCACCTGATGTTCTTCTCCTACAGGAAAGTCACCTGGTGGACCAAAGATTAATGGCACTTAAGAGGCCGTGGGTTGCACACACATATCACTCCACCTTTTCCGCTCATGCCAGGGGTACCTCTATTTTGGTTCGCAAAGGTATACAATTGCTAGATATCACTACTGATTACTATGGACGATATGTACTTATGTGGTGTACAATATCAAATCAACTGTTAACCATAGCTAATGTGTATATGCCCCCCCCCTTTGATAGCACGTTATTAGATAATATAATGAGTAAACTAGCAAACTTTCCACCAGCACCATTGCTTCTTATGGGGGATTTCAACGCCTTAATGAAACCCTTGCTAAACAGGTTGACCCCAAGTCCCCAAACCACCTCTAGACTTTCTCTCTGGACCCAGGCCATGAACCTCAGGGATCTCTGGAGAAATCAAGATACAAGTGAATTCTCTTGTTTCTCAGCTATATCTATAACACCCTGTCCCGTATTGAACTCGCCCTAGCCTCAGCGGAACTGTTACCCTGGGTGAACTCGGTGGAGTACTTAAATAGAGCTGTGTCTAATCATTCCCCCTTACTGGTAAAACTAGACCTTATCCCAGGACCCAGAGAACGTCTCTGGTGTCTTTGCCCAATTTGGTTAGCACAACCTAACCTTAAAGAAGCAAATGTGGCAGCCCTCATAGAATTTTGGAACCTTAATCCTGGAACAGCAACCCTGGGGACTGTGTGGGAAGCCATGCTGAGGGGAGTACTTACCTCCGCAATCAAAGGAGCTAGAAAAGAAGGTACTCAGGAACTAGAAGAGAAACCAAAACACTGACTGAAGCAGAAGAGAATTATATTAAAAATGTAGGACCAGATACACTCCATACCTTTAGGGCAGCGCAAATAGCACTAGAATAAACTAGAATTAAAATGACCCAAAACAGGTTGCTGTATGCTTCTCAAAGAGCATTTGATAAAGGGGAAAAGAATGGGAAAATCCTAGCATACCTCTCTAAATACCAAACTCCATCCAACACTATCCCCAAAATTACCTCCCCTTCAAACCCCAATCCAATAGCTAGTGCTTTTGTAACTTACTACCAAACTTTGTATGCCACCAAAGTTAACTACTCATCAGAACAATTAACAAATTACCTTGATGATATCCAATTCCCTCAACTGTCAGCACATGCAAGTGCCCTTCTTAATGCCCCTATTACCCTGGTAGAAGTGCAAGACGCAATAGCCTCCCTTCACTCCAACAAAACACCCGATCCTGATGACCTCCCGTCGGACTGGTACAAAGTCTCCTGTGAAATCCTTTCCCCCTGGTTACACAAGACTATAATGCATGCCACTGAGGAGGACCACCTCCCCCCCACCTTCAATGAGGCAGTGATTGTGGTCATTCCGAAAGAAGGGAAGGACCCTCTCAACTGCGGGTTTTATCAACCTATCTCCCTGCTAAACACAGATGCCAGGGTGTTTGCAAAGGTCCTGGCCAACAGACTAAAGCAAACTATAGAGGAAATAGTTGAACCAGACCAAACTGGATTTATGCCCAATAGATCTACCAATGTGAATATCCGTAGGCTATTTACAAATTTACATGTAACACATAGTAATCATGGCTCACGAGTAGTAGTGTCACTGGATGCGGCTAAAGCGTTTGATGCTATAGAATGGCCATACCTTTGGGAAATCTTGAGGATATTTGGCTTGGGGGACCAATTCATTAGATGGGTGAGGCTACTATACAAACAACCGGTAGCAAGAGTTAGCTCTAATGGCCACCTATCAGCTGCACTACACCTATAAAGGGGCACCCAACAGGGATGCCCATTATCGCCATTCCTCTGGCAGTCTTTATCTGTCAGGCAAACAATATCACAGGACTCTGCCTGGGTAGACTGGAAGAATGCATCTCTCGCTATGTGGACGACATACTGTTATATCTGGATAACCCGGGTAACTCCCTCCAGGTGGTCCTGAGTATAGTGGACCACTTTGGACGATTTTCAGGGCTAAAAATCAATTGGGAAAAATCAAGCATACTCTCTATTGACACCAACATCAGCCCCAACTTATTCCCGCCCACCCCTCTGGTCTGGGTGGACTCGTTCAAATACCTTGGCATTGTGATACATAGGAATTTAGATGCCTTCATACCCTCTAACCTTGAGCCGATCCGCTCCACTATGAAAGACAAACTGAAAGTGTAGGCCAACCTGCCCATTTCCATCTGGGGCAGGATCAATCTCCTAAAGATGATATTTCTCCCCAAGTTTCTCTACATCTTCCACAATTCCCCTGTCTTCATCCCCCGTTCCTTCTTTACAACTATTGATACGGCCCAAACAGCTTTCCTTTGGGCAAACAATCCCCCCAGGTTTGCTAGAGCCAAACTGCGGGCTCCAGTTAGCGAAGGGAGATTTGGCCTCCCGGCATTGGTACTTTTACTCACTGGCAGCCCAGATCTACTATATACACTGGTGGCTTAATCCAGATCCATATAATCCGAATTTCCCACTACAGGCAAACTCAATAGAGTCACTCTCATATATCCCATTTCGCAAATCTCCTGATCTATATACCACCCGCCCAGTTATAATCACCCCATACAAAGCATGGGTAGCAGCACTTAAAGTTTGCAACCTAGCATTTCCACTCCTGTCACCTCATCTACCCCTATGGGGAAATTCCTTCCTCCCACACCTGCAACACATAGCAGAGTACAAAATGTGGCCACACTGGGGGACTTGGTTAAGGATGGAGTGGTACACCCCAGGACTGAAATTAAACATGTCAAAACCCAGGAGCCTCTCCCTTGGTTCTCCTATTTCCATCTTAGACAGGCTACCAATACCCAATTTCAAGGGAACTCTATGAACCTTACAACCTCTAAGATAGAATCAGCCCTTAGAGCCCCGCCACTGGGAAACTTGTCACCAGGCTGTACTCACTTCTCCTAGCTACCATTAAACCTCCATTTAACGCAGCGGGTGCAGCCTGGAGTAGAGACATCCCGGGGTTGGAAGATGAGGACTGGGAGGAAGCAACTGATAGGGCCTATGACTACCACGTGTCAACCAGAGATAGACTGATCCAATTTAAAATCCTACATAGACTCCACTTAACCCCAACTAGGCTGTATGAACAGACTTGACTCACCACAATGACCTAAGTGTAGGGCCCCAGAGGCATCTTACCTACACCTCATCTGGTCTTGCCCCCGAATCCAAGCCTTCTGGTCCCAGATTCTCAACTATATTCAGGATGAAACAGCACTACCTAAACTAATAACCCCTAAGGTATGCATTCTTGGTGTAATAGATGAGGTCACCCCAAAGGCGGCCATGAGAATACTTTTCCGTACACTACTATTCTATGCCAGGAAATGTATCCTCATGAATTGGATGTCCCCCCAATCCCCCACATTTAATGGCTGGTTGAATTTACTAAAAACAACACTCCCCCTAATACAACTCACCTATACTGCAAGAGGTTGTCCCCAGAAATATGATCTGGTGTGGCGAGACTGGCTGGAAGCCACAGAGGAGCCCTAATTTCAGAAACGACAAGCTAGCAGTGACATAGCTATTCATGCCACCTGTTCAAGTGGTCTAGGGGTAACAGATACAGAATCATAACTGAATCAAAATGTATATGAATATACAGGACTCAAACATATTAAAACACTTACGTTGTACTGTGATAACTACAATAAAATGGAACCATGCACAATTTAATGTTTGTCTGTTTTGTGTTATAAAATGCAAAATAAAAACCTTTTAAAAAAAAAAAAAAATTTGATATTGTCATTATTTTGATGGTCATTTTTAAAGTGGCAATTCACCCTTAAATTAACTTTTAGCATGATGATGAGCTAGATTCTGAGATAATTTGCTATTGGTTCCCATTTTTTATTTGTGTTTTTGAGTTATTCAGCCTTTTATTCAGCAGCTCTGCAGTTTCAGCACTCTGGTTGCCAGGGTCCTAATTACCCTAGCAACCATGCACTGCTTTGGATGCGAGACTGGAATATGAATAGAGCTGGCCTGAATAGAAGATATTTATTAAAATGCATACTGCTGATATAATGAACAATTGTAACAACAGTTCCACTTGCTGGGCATTTTGCTGTTATCAGGTAGCAAAACATATTAGAAGAAAGAAAGAGTACTGTTTTGATATTACTCTGCTCAGGAAATGCATGAGAAAAATAATGTAAGGTTTCTCATGCCTTTCCTAAAGAGACCAACATCACAACTGTACTCTTCCTTCTGTCACTTCCTCCCCAACCGGATCACAATCAAAATACTGACCAGCAGGTGGCACTTTTACAAAAGTCATTACATTAGCAGAATACGTTTCATTTAAGGAAAACTATACCCCCAAAATTAATTCTTGAGCAACAGTTTATATCAAATTAAGTGGCATATTAAAGAATCTTGTCATACCGATATATATATTTAATTAAATATTGGCCTTTTACATCTCTTGCCTTGAATCGCCATTTTGTGATGGTCTGTGTGCTGCCTCAGAGATCACCAGACCAGAAATACTGCAGCTCTAACTGTAACAGGAAGAAGTGTGGAAGCAAAGGATAGAAATCTGTTAATTGGCTCATGTGACTTAACATGTATAGTTTCTTTGGTATGTTTGTGTGCACCGTGAATCATACGATCCCAGGGGGCGGCTCTTATTTTTTAAAACGCCAGTTTTCTATTTATGATTACTACTAAAAAAGGTATATTATTATGAAAATGGTTTATTTACATGAAGCAGGGTTTTACATATGAGCTGTTTTATTCAACATATTTTTAGAGACATTGTTTGATAGGTATAGTTTTCCTTTAAAGGGGAACTATTGTGAAAATAATTTAATTTTATTTATTAAATTAATAATTTAATATTAGCTTCAGCAAACTGAAATAAGAAACTTTCTAAACAGAATTAATTAAAAATTTTCTACTGTTTCTGAAATAATCAAGTTTATCTTCACTATTCCTCTCTCAGCATCTCTTTCGACTCATTCTGTCTTCCTTCAGGAGTTGGGTGTTGGATGAATGATCCAATATATCTTAAAGGGGGGCTCCTTTTCACTCTATTAAAATCACCAGAAATCCTGTCTTTCTGCATGCAGAATTTGTGCAAATGTTTGTTTGTACTGGAATCAGGTATTTGAGTGAACTCTAATACATCTGCTAGGAAAGTCCCCCCCCCCCCATAAGATATATTGGATCATTCACTCAACTGCTGAATGAAGACAGAATGAAGAGAAACCGATACTGAGAGAGGAATAGTGAATATAAACTTGATTATTTCAGAAAACGGTACAGAATTTTTAATTGATTGATTTTAGAAAGTTTCTTGCTTCAGTATGAAGAAGCTTATATTCAATTCTCATTTTCACAATAGTTTAGAAGATAAATATGAAAACATCAATTTGCTCTTTTAAACTGTTTCAACACAAGATAAACAGCATTGACAGCCCATGACATTATCAGAAACATTATGCAGTAATTGTAAACCCTTATTTTTTAACACTAGCTGTTTCCAAGTGATGATAATGTTTGTACCAACTTTTATGTTATGTTCAATTCAGCTGCCTACAGTTGTGTGCAATTTGTGTAAGAGAGAAGGCCACCTGAAGAAAGACTGCCCAGAAGATTTCAAGAAAATTGAGCTTGATCCTTTGCCTCCTCTTACATCTAAATTCCGAAAGATACTGGATAATGTTTGTATTCAGTGCTATGGTAAGTCATTTTGGTTAAAGGGATAATTCCCCCTAACATTTTTAAGGTGAACAGCAGTATTGTAAAACAATGTTTACTTTATTGTTTTTGGGGAGAGCTCTTTTTATGTAGCTCTTTGGCTCAGAATATTTACTTCTATCTAGTTGCTAAGGCGTAATTACCCTAGAACCCAAGCATTTAGGAAGTCAGAATGCAATATGCATAGCACAGGGTTTTATTATTTGGTTGTGTGGGTCCTGATCCCTTGATAACTAGCATTTTCAGGTTGAAGAGTGACAGAATAAAAATGCTAATAATTGAAATATCATACAAAATAAATAATGAAAACCAATTTAGAAGTTGTTCATGTTGCAAGTCCATCAACATCACAATAAAGGGGATTTCAAAGGTAAACTTTTTGAACTTCAATACATGTAGTGAAATATATAAAATAATTCATGTACAAATACATGTGGTGTTGAAGTACTGCATTTTAGTGTATCGCCATCATCATTTATTTATATAGCTCCAGCAAATTACATATATATCTTATAATTTAACAAACAAGGGTTACAAAATAAAGATAGGATCAGAGGGCCCAACTCACAAGCACTTACCATCTGGTCTTTAATGGACTCATTGACACATGCAGGTGGCCCCTTATGCTTGCTGTTTGATTTAATTTATTGACTGCTTCAATATATTTTCATTGGGAAAATGAATAATGATCTTCTACTTGACAAGTCTAATTGTTACTGCCTTACATGTCTTTTTTCCATGCAAAACATGGGGTCTGTCTTTTTGGTTACAGATGACTTTTCTCCTACTCCCCTTGAGGACAAAGCACGTGAACACATTCGCCAGGATTTAGAGGATTTTATCAGGAGGGATTTTTCAGGTAATTGTTGAGAAATTCATTACTAGACATGGAAGGTTTCTAGTTCCCAATAGATCTGTATTGAGAATTTCCAGATGCCAGTCAGGCTACAAATGATAACACTATAAACAGCATGTTCTTGCCATTTTTATAAATTGAAGGCACAGGTGCTAAATTTACCTGACCCATGGCAATGAATTAAATATTTACTTTTATTTATTTGCCCATTGTTGGTTAATGAGCCCAACGGTCTTCTAATACAATGCTTCAGAAGTAAAAAATTAAGTAATAGAACATTAAAAAATAAACCTCACCAAGGCAGTAAATTAAATCCTCCTCCTGGATCACTACTTTCTTTCCCCCAAAATAATGCATATTAACAGATGATAGCTCCCACCCCTCCCATACAAACTAAAACTAATCCCATCATAATCTATGGGTTCTAACATCTTATGTTTTTCATGTGTTTTATTGTGCAAATACAACTGTTTTTTGGTGTAATTTCTTAGGAGTCAGGCTTACTCTATTTGGTTCCTCAAAGAATGGCTTTGGCTTCAAACAGAGTGATCTAGATATCTGCATGACTTTTGATGGCCTTGAAACTGCTGAGGTAATTTACTTTCCCTGCTCATTTTAGCCCATATCCATTCCTCTGTTGGAAAGTGGCCAACGGGGAGATTTGTCACCTGCAGTATCTCCTGAAAATGCCTCTACATTGTAAATAATCGCCTGCAATAAAACCAACATATTGTGAAGTTGTCTCTGTAGGTGTTGGTCTGATTTCAATTATTTCCAACGTAGAGGCATTTTCATGAGAATTGTCGCCTCAGTTGTGCATTTTTATTGTGGGCGACAAATCTCCCCGTCGGCTACTGCCCATAGCAGTCTGCTTGTTCTTAGATGCTCATTTCATGCTTTAGAGCAGTAATTGTGACGTTTTATTTGGTTCAAGCCCCCATTTGTTGTCCATGTATGTTTTATAAAAAGAGTAACATCTTAAACATGTACAGACCAACATATTTTAGTAGGTGGCAATATTTTATTTGTTGAGAAATGTTTTCTTAGCAATCACGTTGCACTAAAGACTATTTAGGCAAGCAACTAACATTTCATTCCAAAGACTAGGCAACCCAAAATTTAGAACAGTAAATATGCATTTACTCCCAATGAATGAATGTGTATATTCACTGCCCTAAATATTCCTATTTGCTTCTTCAGAACTGCTAGATGTATCAGCCCCTTTGTTTTGAAGCATTCTAGAAATCAGGAGATGCTTCTCTATTGTAGTAATGTTTATGAAGGTTTAATTTGAACACATATTGCCTCCCAAAGCTGAGCTATGCCAAGAAGAGAAATTACACTGCCCTGTACTCTCAACAGACAATTGTGGTATTACCTTACATGCATCCTTCAGAACTGGTACTTTGTAGTTAAGATGCTTGTTTTCATTATTTGTCTGTTGTAGGAGCTGGATAGCATCAGGACTATTGAGGATCTGGCTAGGCTCCTCAGAAAGCATCAAGGTATAAACATGACCTTAATTACCTCTTTCTACAAGAAGGGCTTTACTTTGGGCATGTTTGGGTAATGTACAGCTCTAACTGAGATGCTTTAACTTTAAAGGGAAGCTTAAGCTGCTTAATTTTAGGTTTTTTTTGTGTCTCTACTGTATATGGGTTGCTATAAAAAATGTAACTTACATTGTCAAAAATATTTTTCCTTTGTTCTTATATAAGATAGATAAATTAGTGTTATGCAGATATTTGCTATAAAAGCCAAAGAGTATGCTATACATAAGAACTAAAAAGTACTAATAGGAAATTATCAAAATTATAGCTGGTTACAGGAAAAACTGCATAAAGAATACAGTAAAATAAATGCATATGGGTGAAAGAGCTTCTAAGTTTTCTGTGTTTCTCTCTGATAAGCTCATTACTTTTCAAGTTGATACTGGCCTACATAGATCTTGTTCCTTTTGCTGGGATATAAAGGCTAAACTTTCAAATTCAGCAAGGGTTCCCTAAATTTCATAGCCTGAATTTGGTTAATTACCTCCAATATTGATGGAGATTCCAGGTTTTGTTCTGTTTTTCAGTTTGATATATTGGACAACCTGACAACTGTAAAGATACAGCAATTTCTGTTCAATGATCTGGTGTGCTTGCATTACAAGGACGATACCTTCTGTATTTTCCTAGAGAGAAACTTTATCATGTTTTCTATATTGTGGCAAAGCATATTTAAAGGAGAAGGAAAGGTTAAAACTAAGTAAGCCTTATCAGAAAGGTCCATCTAAATATACCAGTAAACCCCCAAAGTAATGCTGCTCTGAGTCCTCTGTCAAAAGAAACACCACATTTCTTTCCATCTATTGTGTACACATGGGCTTCTGTATCAGACTTCCTGTTTTCAGCTTAAACCTCATTGCCCTGGGCAAGAGCATGCTCAGTTTGCTCCCCAGCCCTTCTCTACTGTAATCTAAGCCCAGAGCAGAGAGAGACTCGGGCAGGAAGTGATGTCACACCATGTTAATACAGCAGCTCATATCCCAAACAAACAGAGAGTTTCTAGAGCTTTTTACTCCGGTATGGTAAAACATTTTACAGAATAAATATAACGCTCTAGCTTGCACTATTGCAGCTAATCTATTGGCAATAAAATGCCTCCATAGCTTTCCTTCTCCTTTAATTTAGGGTATTGCCACATTATAGTAGATGGGCTTTTCTCTTCATGTTCCCTCCAACAAAGTTTTGATACATTCTAGACATCATGAGAGAAGCTGATGTCTCCATTAGGAATGCTGGCATTTATATAGTTCAGAATCTGTGTTTAAATGTCCAGGTGTAGGGAACAATCTATTTTCCCTGGCTATGAAAGACCTTTGCTTAAAGGAATTCTGTCATGATTTTTATGGTGTAGTTTTAAATTACACAGTTTACACTGCAAATAATTTGCTCTACCATATAAAGTTTAATCCCTGAACCAGCAATTGTATTTTTTTATTAGTTGTAATATTGGTGTGTAGTACAGCCATCTCAGGTCATTTTGCCTGGTCATGTGCTTTCAGAAAGAGCCAGCACTTTAGGATGGAACTGCTTTCTGGCAGGCTGTTGTTTCTTCCACTCAATGTAACTGAATGTGTCTCAGTGGTACCTGGATAAGTGCTGTTCTTAGATCTACCAGGAGCTGTTATCTTGTGTTAGGGAGCTGCTATCTGGTTACTTTCCCTTTGCTCTGTTGTTAGGCTGCTGGGGGGGGGGGTGATATCAGTCCAACTTGCACTATGGCAGTAAAGAGGACTGAAGTTTATCAGTGCACAAGTCACATGACTGGGTGACTTTCTGAAAAAGGTATTTCAGTGTAGAGGTTTACTGGAGCAGTACTATTAAGTGGTAAAAAATCCCATGACAGTATCCCTTTAATTGAGAGCGGCTCCAAAATATTGGATGTTTCCAAAGGGCCTGGGGTGAATGGCGGAGAAATAACTTAACATAATAAGAGTATTCTTGAAGGTCCTGTTTTTAGGCAATATCTAGTAATAACATGGCTGCTGAACTTGTAGCCTGATCTTGTATGTATGCCTCAAGGTAGGATTGATACCTTGCAGCAGCCACTTACCAGCCATTTTTCCCCATCTAGGATTAAGAAATATCCTGCCAATAACCACAGCGAAAGTACCAATAGTAAAATTTTATCATGCTAGGAGTGGCCTTGAAGGAGATATCAGTTTGTACAACACATTGGTGAGTTCAGTCTTTAACCATTTTTTAATTATTTTCTCTGAAAACGGCATGTCCAAATCACTATCTTCATGTACCTATAATAAATATATAATATATGCGTGTCCAAGAAATTATCCAAGCCAAGGCACTGATAGAATTTGCCATCACAATGTCACCCAGCACCGCATTCCACAGTCTCACTGCTTTCACAAGGAAGAATCATTTTTGCATTTTTTCAAATGAAAATTCAGTCCCTGTGTGCCTTTAGCAGAACATTAATGCACTCCTTATCTCTGAGTTTTTTTGCTAATTAAGCCCTAGATTAAAAGTTACATGAAAAAAGTGCTTATTGCAATTGCACCCCAATTAATTACACACATGCTTCACAAAGGGGCGACTGGTGCCCAAACTCAGAAATCTAAAAATTACAATTTCCTGCTAATTAAGCCCCACAATAACCATTTTAACTTTCTGAGACTGAGCAGCAACTACCCTTCATGAAGGATGTGGGGGGGGGGTTGAGGGTGCAACTGCACAAGGGCCCATCCATGTTAGACAGAGAGATGTCACTTGGCTAACATCTGCATTTGGAAGACAGTGAGGAAAAAATAATGTGTACAAAAGGGGAAAAGCCACATTATGGGAGACTGTATGTCACATATTTATCATGGTTTTTATAATTTTTTTTAATGCAGGCCCTTCACAACACCCATCTTTTAGCATCTTATGCAGCCATTGACCAAAGGGTGGCGTACCTTTGCTACATCATGAAAGTTTTTACCAAAGTAAGTACTGAGAAACCGCTGCAAAAGCAACCATAGTGAAATCTTGTTAAAAGTCTACCTTCAAACCACAGAAAAGCTGATGCTTTGTGCCCTTAATCTCTACATTTTGTATTGGTAAAAAGCATGTTGAATATAACTCTCTAAACCCCCTCTCCATATTTTGTTTCACAGATGTGTGACATTGGTGATGCTTCCAGAGGCAGCCTGTCCTCTTATGCATATACTCTTATGGTGCTATACTTCCTTCAGCAGAGAAACCCTCCTGTTATACCTGTCCTACAAGAGGTGAGTCCAGAAAAATAATTTGAAGTTTCAAATTTTTTTAGGCACTAGAGATTTAAAGAGCCACTATACCTGCATTTTTTCATATTTTAATTGTTTACCTGTCTGCTCTGCATGGTAGAATGGCAAAGTGTAATATTAGTCTTTATCTTCCAGGTTCTATAAACAGGTTACTCTCTCTCAATTTTGTTTTAAGCAGGCCTCACACAGTTGGTTATTAGCTTCTTTCTTGGCCCCTCAAGACCGAGTTAGTAGATCATTGTATGTATAGGGGCAAATAAATACCTGTACCGTACCAACTTAAAGACCAAGTGCTTTTATACAGGTCATGGAACTCCAAGGTTTTTTTTATCCTCCTATTTTCCAACAGGGGGTACTTTATTATAATATACAAGTTTTATTGAGTCATGGGACAAAAATGACATCACTACTCACTGTTTATATAGTGGATAATGTAGCCCTACTGTAATTTATAAAGACATCAGTCACTCAGCACTAAACAAGCGCCGCTGCTCCTAACTAATTATATAAGGATATAATTTACAGTCTGGTCCATAGGGAAATGACCAGACTCTAGATTACAGTGGCGGAACTACCGGGGGAGCAGGGGGTGCAAGCAGGCCAGGGCCCGCACCCCCTCAGGGTCCCCCGGCAGTTCGCATGTCACTTATTCTCGGCCAGTTCCGGGCGTACTGAGGGGGGCAGGGGGCCTGGCTGCGTGTCCTGCGCCAGGGCCCGCCCCCCTCTAGTTACGTTTCTGCTAGATTTTAATTATATAATACACAAAAGCCATGAATATCTTGTAAATTATATCCTTATAAACGGTGAGTTCTGATGTCATCAGTTATAAACTGTGAATTTTGATGTAATTTCTGTCACATGACTCACTGAAACTTGTGTATTATAATAAATAAAGTACCCCCTGTTGCAAAATATGAGGATATTAGAAGTTACCTCGGAGTTCCATGACCTGTATAAAAACACTCGCCCTTCGGCCTCGTGTTTTTATATGGTCATGAAACTCCTCGGTAGCTTATAATATCCTTATATTTTACAAGAGGGGGTACTTTATTCACTATATATAATTTAAAAGCCAATAATTTGTATCTGTAATGTTGTAGACTCCATTATAATCAAATAATCCAAATTCTTAAAAATTTCCCTTTTCTCTGTTTATAACAATAAATAAATCATAAAACCGTACCTTGTACATGATCCAAACTGAGATATACTAAATCCTTATTGGAGGTAAAACCAGCGTATTGGGTTTCTTTAATGTTTACATGATTTTCTAGAAGACTTAAAATATGAAGATCCAAGTTACGGAAAGATTGGTTATCCTGAAAAAAAGCCAGGTCCCGAGCAATCTGGATAACAAGTCCTACACCTGTACTTTTGTTTATTGTAGATCTACAAAGAGCAAAAGAAGCCTGAAATAATTGTTGATGGCTGGAATGTGTACTTTTTTGACAAACTGGATGATCTGGTATGTGGTTTTGTTTCTGGGTATGTGACTTTTCTATAACAGACTTGTTTGCATGGACTGATCGATGGAAAATATAACAGATTTTGTTTCACCTCTTTTGTACTATGCACAGTACATGCAGTGTATCATAGAGTGTATCATATTTAGATGTAGTATCTACTGCAGGGATCCCCAACCTTTTGAACCCGTGAGCAACATTCAGAAGTAAAAGGAGTTGGAGAGCAACACTAGCATGAAAAATGTTCTTGGGGTGCCAAATAAAGGCTGTGATTGGCCATTTAGTAGCCCCTATGTGCATTGTCAACCTACATTGAGGCTCTGTTTGGCAGTACACCTGGTTTTTATACAAACAAAACTTGCCTCCAAGCCTGGAATTCAAAAATAAGCTCTTGCTTTGAGGCCACTGGGAGCAACATCCAAGGGGTTGGAGAGCAACATGTTGCTCACGAGCTACTGGTTGGGGATCACTGATCTACTGATTGGAGAAAGGGTATCGACGCTGAGACTTTTCTAAAGACCGTTCAGTGCAACACATATTTTTTTGTAGTTTTTCTAGGTTCAAATTAACCTGAATATAGAATTATAGTGCTGGCTGTCTAGGATTTCAGCCTACAGATATGGACATTGGTGCTTTTGACCTGGTATATAAAAACATTTATATTTATTCAAAATAATTGCTAATTGTAGCATTTAGTGCAATATTTTTGGATCCATTTAAGTTAGCTAAGAATTTGGGTAAATTTACTTTTAACTTATTTCACTAAAGGCTAATCATTGGCCAGAACTTGGGAAAAATAAAGAATCTGTCGGCGAATTGTGGTTGGGCCTTCTCCGCTTCTACACAGAAGATTTTGATTTCAAAGAACACGTCATCTCCATCAGAAGAAAAAGCCTGCTGACAACCTTCAAGAAACAGTGGACCTCCAAATATATAGTTATTGAAGGTAAGTGCCAATATCTCTAGGACTAGAGTGTCTAACAAACCTTGCAAGCTGTACATAAAGTGTATATAATATATGATTAATACTTGTTGCACCACACTTAGCAGTAGGGTTCTGTGGTAAATTACAACCATTACACTCTGAGTTGCACATTTTTCCTCCCTGTGCTTGTGTGTCCTCCCACAGTCCATAATTCTACTGATAGATTTAAGCATCATCTTATGAAAGTGACTGTTTGTGTGCCTGTAGTAGGGGATATTATATTGTAAGCATCACTGCACTGTAGAAATAAAAGATAATCATTTATATCTGCCTTGACGGATACAGGAATCAATGGGGTGCAACCAATCCACCGTTTAGCAAGACCACTACAGACACCCTACCCTTGACAAGGCTGTCTAGGCCCACAACTCTTCAGTTGTACACTAGTAGAATAGGAGGCTATATGCAGAGTCCTTAAAGAAAAAGGAACCCCTTTTGTAAAAAACCCTGTACCCCCCACCACATGTAGACCGTCCTCCCTCCTTCCCCCAAGATTACTGCCCCCTAGGGAAATGCCCCATACTTTATACTTACCTCTTGTCGTAGATTCTGGCAGTGGACTGCGCGGCGTCCATCTTCCGGGGTCCTTGGTAAGCTGACTGGGAGATCACTCTGTCAATTTCGGCACATGCACAGTTGTCGAAAACCGGCAAATTGCTCCAACTGCGCATTCGCCGACATGCCAACCTCCCAGTCAGCTTACTGAGGACCCAAAAGATGGATGCCGTGAAGTCCGCTGCCAGAATCTGCGACGAGAGGTAAGTGTAAAGTATGGGGCATTTCCCCGGGGGGGGCAGTTAGCCTGGGGGAAGTATGGGGTTTTATACAAAAGGGTTTCCTTCTCCTTTAAGCATGAGTCCTCATTATTATCTTCTATATACATATACTTTTCTATTTTTAGTTCACCTACGTGAATTGTTTTAGCCTACATGCGTGACTCCAGCCTCTTTCACGTGTCAATCATGTTGTGTATTAAAATTCACCAAAACATTAAGGGGGTTATTTATTAAAGTCCAAATGCCAAAAATCCCAAAAATTTGGGTTTTTTGCTTTACTAAAACAAATCTGAATTTTTAGTGGGAAAAAAAAATAAATTTTTTGCGATTACTATACCCCGAGGAAGGAAAATGTTCAAAATCCGAAAATCCGGCATCTCGGAACTGCCAAGGTTGCATATCAATAAGTCAATAGGAGAAGTTCCGAAAATATCTTCATCTGCGCTGGGTTTTTTGCAATAATCCGATTTCGTGGTTATCAGGCAAAAATCGGGGAAAAAAATTTTTTTTTGGTGGAAAATCCAAAAAATTCGTAATATTCATTTTTTTCCCCAACACATTTTCAGATTTTTTCCCGCACAGGAAATTTTTGGGAAAATGTATTGATAAATAAGGGTAAAAAAAACCTGTGCAGATTTGGTGAATAGTTTTTTAATAAATTCGGACTCTATTGGACATTATCACAGTCCTTTCTATAATATACAAGTCATGACATGGCTTTCATTTGTGTCCAGAACATTTATGGGCACATTTATCAAAAATCAGGGGGAAAAAATAGCGATCACGGGGAAAAATATCTTGACTGATCATTAGGGATGCACCGAATTTTGGATTCAGCCGAATCCTTCACGAAAGATTCGGCTGAATCCTTCGCAAAAGATTTGGGCGGATCCTTCGCTAAAGATTCGGCCGAATACTAAATCTAAATTCTAATTAGCATATGCAAATTAGGGGTGGGAAGAGGGAAAAAATTTACAACCTTGTTTTGTGACAAAAAGTCGTGATTTACCACCCGTAATTTGCATATGCAAATTCGGTCCGGCCAGTCAGAAGGATTCGCCCGAATCCTGCTGAAAAAGGCCAAATCCTGGATTCGGTGCATCCCTACTGATCATGACTACAACTACAAACTGTTCAATCATAATGATAAAATAAAGTTGCAATTAACATTATCCCAGTCATTTTATAACAAGTTATTCGATCGAGAATGGAGAAAAATCATGGGGAAAAAAGTGCACGTTTCACTTACTATTAACTTCTACCTCAATAAGTTTTGTATGGTGTAATCTTAATTGTGTATTTTTGGTGAAGTTTATTTTGCTAAATCATGCAAAATCACATTTGTGAATTTTTAATTAATAAATCAATCCAGTAGTGATCCTGACATTCTCGACTGACTTGTTGCTGTAGGGCAGGGGCACACGGGCAAATTCAGGGAGCTTTAGTTGCCTGGTGACTAATTGCCTCTTCTGCGGGGCGTCAATCTCCCCGAACTGCCTTCTGCCTGCTATAATGAGAAAATGCCAGCGCAATGGTACTCGCGGCGCTTCGATTTGCCTCAGGAGGAAACTTCTGGCAACTTCGGAAATCGGTTTGCAGTGAGTGCATTGGCGCAGTCGTTTTCTCATTATAGCATGCGGAAGGCAGTTCAGGGAGATTGCCGCCCCCCAGAACAGGCGATTATTCGCCAGGTGACTCCCCCCCGAATCTGCCCGTGTGCCCCTGCCCTAAGTATGATTTTAAGGTGCTTCTTGTCACTTATGAAATGTGCTGGGATTCTGCCCCAGCAACCTGTTACTTATCTGTATTTGCTTGTGACACTTCTCTATCATGGTTGCTGAGGCAGCAGAAATGCGTGGCTTGAGGGTGTGGCAAAGACATGATAAGCTGTTATCTCTAAATGCACTACTTAAAATATTCTTACAATAGAGGCTCCAAAGGCAGCTATTCTCTTATGTTGTCTTTAAAAATTGTGTTGGGCCATCCCCTATAGGCGCCGCTCATTTGTGAGGAATGATTCCCTTCAGAGTTATTAGTGCTGAGAAACTGTACTGTAGCAGAAATAACTCTCAGCCTTTTAATTTCAGACCCTTTTGATTTAAATCACAACCTTGGAGCTGGCTTGTCAAGAAAGAGTAAGTTGATAACCCTATTGCTTAGTTAGTAATGTGTTGTGCAGACCATATTATATATTCTCATTCCATATCATTTGTTGTTCCTTTTTTTTAGTGACCAACTTTATAATGAAGGCATTTATCAATGGAAGGCGTGTGTTTGGCACTCCTGTAAAAAACTTCCCAAAGGAATATCCAACCAAAATGGTAATGGGCTGTATTGACTTAAATCTACTTTCCTAGTGTATAATGTTGGACACACCAGTTCAGTGCTAGAGATACATTGTATGGTTAGAAGATCCTGTCACCCCCCTCTGATGGAACACTCACCGTTAGTCCCAAACTGTCTCTGGAAGCAAGAGAAATAGCAAAACCTTTTCTGTTTTATTCTATCAATGAAATAAATGCACACAACCAGAATTGCTCACATGGGAAAATGAGAACTTGACTGGCCTTTACAAAGCCTTGACCGTAACCCAAATGATCACAAGTGGGATGAATGCCTAATCCCATTATTGGTCTTGTGGCTGAACACACACTTGTGTTTTTATGTAGGAATATTTTTTCGATCCTGAAGTGTTGACTGAAGGTGAACTTGCTCCCAATGATCGATGCTGTCGAATTTGCGGTAAAATTGGCCACTTTATGAAGGACTGTCCCATGAGAAGAAAGTAAGCAAAGTTTTTGTTTGTGATCGTCAGTTTTTGTGTCGTGATCGTGGGGTTAAGTTGTTGTCTGGGCAGAAATGGTGGGCAATATACAAACCACTAACACAAGGATAAACATAGCAGGTGTACATAGTTATGTTAGGTTGAAAAAAGACCAAAGTCCATCAAGTTCAACCCCTTGAAATGAAACCCAACACACATCCATACATTCACACCAACCCCACCTGTACTAATTGTAGATTTTAATATCACAATAGTCTGATATTCTGCTTGTCCAAGAAATCATCTAAGCCAGAATCAGCCCTCTCAACATCATCCAGCAGGGCATTCCATAACCTGCATACACATCAGTTTTTGCTACAAATTCTACTTCTAGTCATCTACATTACTGTATGAAACCACTTATTTTCAAGAAGTTATTTCACCTCTACTAAATCTCTACAAAAAGGCTATATTTTGAGTTCACAATTCACTGAAAATGAATGGGAAAAAATTGCTTCTTAAGTCAGACAAGTGAACTTTTAATGAATTAATTTTAAAAATATAAGAAGTGATGTAATTTTTAAGGCATGCTATAAATAGCATTCGACCTTTTGTGAATCTGCCCCTTAGACTAAACACTTAAACTGCATTAGCTTTTAACAGCAATGCTTTAATAAATCCCTGCAATACCTATTCTTTCTGTATTCAGTTAAAGGGGAGATCAAGTCGTATAGGATGTAGATATTGATGTTGATATTTGCCCAGTTTGAACAGAGTGATGTGATAGCTACTGGGGATATCTTCTGAGGTATGGTATCTATACCTGTGTGTTTGTACAGTAAACCAGAACCTTAAGGTACAGTATTTCTAGCCAGCCTTAGGGCCGGTCAGGTAAAAACTAGGATTTGGATATCCATGGTGATGTCTAGATAACATTGTGAAGTGGAGGAAGTGAATGTGACTCTTTCATTTCTCATCTGTTACTTTCCCATCTATGCCCAAGAAAAATGCATAAGCACAGTGGTGGAGAAATTCACAGCTTTTGTTGCTATACCTTATGGATAGTGCACATTTTTTGTGCTTAAATGGTATTTACTCTCCTCTTAAGCAGAGTGAGAAGGCGGAACAATGAGAATGCTGGAAACCAAAGATACCCCGAGGCAAGAAGTCCAAGAAAGACAGAGGATGCAGCTAGTAAAGGTGCTGAAAATGAGTCCTCACGAATTGAGGGAAAGCAAACTTTCAATACCCCAAAAAAACCTCGACCGGGAGCAAGAGGAGCTAATGAGGCCAGCAGAGAAAAACCTCAGAGGCTGCCCACAGACAAATGGAGGCGATCAGAAGACAGAGATGTGAGGGAGAAACGCTGCTTCCTATGTGGGAAGGAAGATCACATCAAGAAAGAATGTCCACAGTACAAAGGCCCAGTAGGTAAATGCCATTGCTTGAGCAGCCCAGCAAAACCATTTTCTTGCCAATGGGCTAGTTTCTGGACGTACCACATGTTTAGACTTTCATTCTTTGCGGTTTGTTTATAGGAAGCCCTAAGTCTGATTTCTTGTGTGGCTCTCCATCTACACCAAGCCCACTGAAATATCCAGTCCGAGTAATACAGGTAAAACTCCATAACTGATGAACTTTTTTGTTTTGGGGCTTCTCCTATAAATGATGGAGATGAAATCAAGCTAGCCTGTTGAAATTGTACATGGTGCATAAAGTAGTCACAGTTTAATGTTCTCTTCTGTACAGACAAAGCAATTTGTCTTTCTTTACTGTCTGCTATATTCAGATACCTGTTTCTGTAGTTAAAACCACATCCATGTAGTCAGGCCACACCTCCTGCTCAGCTCCATCTGTATTTCTTTATGGGGGTTCATCGTTTACCTTTATAGAAACAAAAGTCATGCAACAGGAATATAACGTCATATTCATTGAAATATTCATTGTAAATATATACGAAGAGCAATGCAACTGGACTTTTGATTAGGAAATTTGCCCTGCATGGGGATGCTAGTGCTTCAGCACAAACTACAGTGCTATAGTATATAATTTAATAACATATAGGATAGTGGAGGGATGTTAGCATCATATGTTTAAAGCCAAGTTAATATAACATGACCATGCTAAATAGAACATTAGTAACTAATTCTGATGAGTTCAAGGCTGTAGTGGTTGCTATGCAGCTACTGGCAATTATTTCCCTGGAATTAACAATCATCATGAATATATATCCTTGCTAATGTATATATAGCAGTCATTCACAGGTAGCCCCTACACCCATTTGCTTAACCCTCGCAGCTGTATCTTGACAGTAAGAGGTTCCTATTCTGCTGTGATGTGGCCTGCTGAGAAGAAAAGTCCAGACTTTTAGAAGTAATCACTTTTATGGTGAACAAAAAGTTCAATGAAATTTTGGCTGATTTTGCAGGCAACACAAGGGCATGATGAGCAGAAGCAGAAAATGTTTTTGAGTCCTCAACAAGGTAAATTCCATTCATATACATATATTTTTATTATTTATTTATTTTTTATTTATTTTAAAGGGGTTGTTCACCTTTAAAGTAGAATTCAACCCTTTAGCAAAAAAAACTCTACCCCCCACCCCACGTAGACCCTCCTCGCCCCGGGGAAATGCCCCTAACTTTTACTTACCCCTCTGCGCAGATTCAGGCATTGGAGTTCCACGCAGCCATCTTCCAGATCTTCAGCTGAAAAGGAGATTGGCTTAAGCAGCACATGCGCAATTGGAGCAATGTTCCTGTTTGCGACAACTTTGCATGAGCCAAAATGGATGAAAATTGCAGAAGTGCAGGAAGAAGGCACGAAGACCTGGAAGATGGCTGCGGTGAACACCGATGCCTGAATTAGAGTCCTGCAGCAGGTCGGGTACCCGCGGGTTACCCGCAAAAACCTGCGGGTTGCAGCTAGAAGTTTTGGATGCGAGTCGGGCCGCGGGTCTTCTCAATAGTGATTTTTACTCCTTTTTTCCGGTCACGCCTACTTCTGATGATGTCCCTTCCGCTTTACGACAGCACTTCCTGTTTTACTCCTTTTTTTTTTCCTGATCGCACCTACTTCCGATGATGTCATTTCTGGTTTACAATGACAGAACTTGCTGATTCTTGATGGTCAGTGGGTCCGGGTTGCGGATAGAGTCCAAGCGGGTAAAAATGCGGGGTGCGCGTTGCGGGTACGGGTCTGGTACGGGTTTCAAAAAATTGACCCGCGCAGGACTCTAACCTGAATCTGTGCCAAGGGTAAGTAAAAGAATTCTCCTTTAAGTTAACTTAGTATAATGTAGAGTGATATTCTGAGATATTTGTAGATTTGGTACAGCAGCACAGTGCTATAAAGCTTTTTATTTTTGGGTATTCCACGCGTGTGGGGTGCCATTAGATCTGTCCCTTAGGCTGCCTTCTTGTTTGAGATCTATAGATCCCATTTCTTTTTACATTTCTCAAGTGCGACTTTGATAAAGCAGGAAATAAAATTGACTATTTGTGTTTTCAGGTAGTCTTTCCAATAAATACATGGCTCAGGGAAAAGCCAACCAGAAGAGATCTCTGCAAGATTCCTGAGGGCAGAACATCCAAGATGGAGTATGCGGCCCGTCCGTGTGAATGCCAATGTACAGATACGATATGAAGTTTACTGATCCAGGCTCACGGGACAGCAGCAATGAACAGACAATGGACTTGCTTAATAAAATGTTTTATTTTGTTCTGATGTGATTTGAAAATGAGAAGAAATTGTGTTTTAATGCAGTCCTCTTACCATGGGTACCTGTTCTTAATTTATTTTTATTTCAGCATTTTAACAGAGAGCCATGATGTTTGTATTTGTGTAGTAAAGTGGGTAAGTACCAGAATTACCTTTAGGGCTATGACAGACGGGACATTTTGTTGCTCACGGATTCCTTTCCATTGCATACAGGTAAAACCACGTGAATCCTGTAATTGAGCACAACTGCCTTGTGGCTTCTTTTTGTGCAGTTTTACATGGTCTGCTATGGGAACGGAAGTGTCTGCAGCCATAACCAAACGCAGGTATCAACACATCTGTCATTGCCATTAGAATCCATTAATTTCCCCCAGTTTTTAATTGCTAAAGCAAATGACCCCCCATAAAGTCCTTTATACTTGGTATACCTCTTAAAGGGCAGATACTATTTATTATTGTTGTTTGTTTACAGAATCATTGTGTAGAGTTGTTTGTGGACTGCTGCTGTATTTACAAACCTGATTTTATTGTAAAATCTTATCTGGTGGAAGCCTCAGTTATATGTCACCTTTTTTATGTAAATAACTGAATGGAAAACACAACCACTTTTTTTTTTTTTTTTAAATTTAATTTTTATCCTGGTCTGGACATTATTTTGTTTTAACTCTTTAAAAACCACCAAATACTGCCCTCCGTTTATTTGCTTAGGAAAAGAAGTCTCAAAGCGGGTTTTTTTTTTTTTTTAATGCTGCTAAAAATGATTTTCCCTTTGTTCGTGTACATGTGACAGCAGGAAGTTGTGTTTGTGTGTGCACTTGTACCTAGAGATAAAACCCTGCAAGAATGATGATACCTTGATTTAAACGAATCATATATTCACGTGTCCTATTCATTGTGAATACTTTTCGTTTCTTCAGATTAACCCATATTTTCTTTTTAACAGAAATTGCGAGATTTCTGAAATGATCAATGGGGTAATGAAAGAAACTGTGTTAGGTGCTGCTGCAAGGTTCTGTGATGGCAGATTTTGCAGTGTAGGAAAGTACCTTCACCAGAGGCCTTAACAGCTTTTTTTTTTTTTTCTTTTTTTTGCTTACACAGTCGTCATGGTAACAAGATGCAATTTTCATTTGGTTTTATGTCTTTATCTCCTCGTACATTTTTAATGCCACTGCATTGTTTTAAACATTGTAAATCCATTCTTGCAGTATTCTCGTACCATACCTGATTTTGTGTATGCCGATACCCTTTGGGAAAAAAAGCTCATTAAAATCGTTGTGCTTCCATGGCCACTATAAATACATTGGTTTGTGATATATTTTGTGGTTTTAACCACATGAAATATGTATGATTTCTTTTATAAATGACTTGGAAGGTATTGCTTGAAAATACCTCATTTTTATTTTCTTCTATATGTTTAAATTTAATATAATAGTGCTCAAACATGCAGTTATCTAAAACAATCGGTGACTGAAGCATTCAACTTTATCAGATCATTATCAAGAGATGACGTCCTGCTGCAAGGAAATTCGCTTCAGCTGTCAACCAGGCAAAACAACAAAGGGAACGCAACATTTCATATTATCAGTAGGGATGCACCGAATCCACTATTTTGGATTTGGCCGAACCCCAGAATCCTTTGCGAAAGATTTGGCAGAATTTGAATACTAATTTGCATATGCAAATTAAAGGTGGGAAGGGGAAAACATGACAAAAAGTCACACGATTTCCCTCCACGCAAATTAGGATTCTGGTTTGGCCAGGCTGAAGGATTCAGCAAATCCAAATCCTGCTGAAAAGTCCGAATCCTGGCCAGATCCCGAACCGAATCCTGGATTCAGTGCATCCCAAATTAAGAGCACTCCGAACAATTTCATATTGAGTTATACATTACCCTATACGTCCCATTTAATAGAGGCTATTGTCGCCTGAAGAAGAGGAGATTTGTCACTGGGGCGACTAATCTCCCTGAATCTGCTCGTGTGGCCTGACCCTAAAGCTGGACATTCGAGTGAGTACCCGCACACCCTGGCCCAACGAGTGTAAGAGATCCCTGGTGCACAGCGAAAATGAGGAAACGGCAACCTCACGAATCAATGGAAGCGGGAATTCACCAGCACACAGGTAATACAAGCAGGATATACCTTGCTAGAAGTTTATTGCAGCATGCAACGTTTCGGGGTTACCCATGCTTGATAAAGGGGGTAACCCCGAAACGTTGCATGCTGCAATAAACTTCTAGCAAGGTATATCCTGCTTGTATTACCTGTGTGCTGGTGAATTCCCGCTTCCTAAAGCTGGACATGCCACACCTTACTTCCAGTCACTTCCAAAGCAGTGGTGGGGACAGAAGTCAGGATGGGAGAGCGCACTCCAATGTTAAGTGCAATTGAACAAATAATAGTGACTGTAACATCACCCAAATGGCATCTTTCCTGTGCCTAACTGTATAAAGATGCAGTGATGCACTTCAATGTCATGTAGCAGCTGAAAAGGTTGGATGACTGACAAAACAACATGAAAAGAGTACAGACTACACCCCAACATGAGGCAAATTCTCCAACTAATTACAAGTGCTTTCCTAACATCGGCAGTTTTTAAAAGAAGTGTCTCTCTAATATATCTGTTTGTTAAGAAAAATATTTTTTTTCATTATTTCGAAGACTATATGGAATTTGAAAGCTTGACCAAAACATTGTCCCAGTCAGCTTATAATAGTTTTCTCTAGTTCTGCTTGGGGGACACAGGGACAGTGGGGTATAGCTGGTACATCTAAGAAGCAGCAACAACTAGGAAAAAACTGGCTCCTCCTCCACTGGCTATACCCCCAGTAGGCGGAGCTCAACTCAGTTGTGTCCTCAGGAGGATAGGACATGTTTTCCGATTATTTTATTCAATTGCTCAGCTAGACTGACACCTAGGGATGTTCAGGCCCTCTACACTGTGTAGAGGTCCATTCTGACACCCTCCTAAGAGGGACCAGTCCCTGGGGTCTTGGAGTGCCTTTGAGCACAGACCACCCAGTCTGATGCTTTTTCTTCCATCTACAGGGAGAAAGAAAAGCTGGCCGGAGGACTGAGACCAGAGGCCTTTTTTGGGGTAAGTCAAGGATTCCCCCTTTTTTATTCAGAAGCGCCTGGCGCTCTACAGGGCCCTGGTTGGAGTTTTTTTTTTTTTTAACCAAAAGCTCTCCCTCACATAACAGTGCGAATCGAATGTTGTTCCACACAGTCTATTCTCCAGTTGGCAAACAATCTTGCCACTGAACACTGGAGTTTCTTGCGCTCCATACCTCCTGTAGTAAGCGGACCTTCTCTACCTATACAGAACGTCCTGCCTACAGCTCCAGACATACAGTGGGGTATTCTGCCTGTTTTTTTCAGCTCCAGCAGGGCACACCCAGGACAGCTGATTCTCCTTCCCTGCATCACCCTCCACAGGTTAATGTTCAGCTAGGCTTAAGGGCTATTAGGGACCGGAGTAGGCCGTTCATCCAACCCCATTACAAGTCCACTTGTTTTTCTGTTATGACTGAGGGTCAAAGTGACAACCTCTTTTCCAGGGCAGTGCCAACTGCCTCTGTTAGATATCTCGCCTGTGCCAAATGCCTATTGAACGTGATTCTGAATCCCCAGGACCTATACTCCCCATTCCTCAGGGAGACCAGGCTACCCAAGGAGAATCCTCATCTAAGGGAGTGACTCCGCAACTACCCATGCTTGATAAAGGGGGTAACCCCGAAACGTTGCATGCTGCAATAAACTTCTAGCAAGGTATATCCTGCTTGTATTACCTGTGTGCTGGTGAATTCCCGCTTCCTAAAGCTGGACATGCCACACCTTACTTCCAGTCACTTCCAAAGCAGTGGTGGGGACAGAAGTCAGGATGGGAGAGCGCACTCCAATGTTAAGTGCAATTGAACAAATAATAGTGACTGTAACATCACCCAAATGGCATCTTTCCTGTGCCTAACTGTATAAAGATGCAGTGATGCACTTCAATGTCATGTAGCAGCTGAAAAGGTTGGATGACTGACAAAACAACATGAAAAGAGTACAGACTACACCCCAACATGAGGCAAATTCTCCAACTAATTACAAGTGCTTTCCTAACATCGGCAGTTTTTAAAAGAAGTGTCTCTCTAATATATCTGTTTGTTAAGAAAAATATTTTTTTTCATTATTTCGAAGACTATATGGAATTTGAAAGCTTGACCAAAACATTGTCCCAGTCAGCTTATAATAGTTTTCTCTAGTTCTGCTTGGGGGACACAGGGACAGTGGGGTATAGCTGGTACATCTAAGAAGCAGCAACAACTAGGAAAAAACTGACTCCTCCTCCACTGGCTATACCCCCAGTAGGCGGAGCTCAACTCAGTTGTGTCCTCAGGAGGATTGGACATGTTTTCCGATTATTTTATTCAATTGCTCAGCTAGACTGACACCTAGGGATGTTCAGGCCCTCTACACTGTGTAGAGGTCCATTCTGACAACCTCCTATGAGGGACCAGTCCCTGGGGTCTTGGAGTGCCTTTGAGCACAGACCACCCAGTCTGATGCTTTTTCTTCCATCTACAGGGAGAAAGAAAAGCTGGCCGGAGGACTGAGACCAGAGGCCTTTTTTGGGGTAAGTCAAGGATTCCCCCTTTTTTATTCAGAAGCGCCTGGCGCTCTACAGGGCCCTGGTTGGAGTTTTTTTTTTTTAACCAAAAGCTCTCCCTCACATAACAGTGCGAATCGAATGTTGTTCCACACAGTCTATTCTCCAGTTGGCAAACAATCTTGCCACTGAACACTGGAGTTTCTTGCGCTCCATACCTCCTGTAGTAAGCGGACCTTCTCTACCTATACAGAACGTCCTGCCTACAGCTCCAGACATACAGTGGGGTATTCTGCCTGTTTTTTTCAGCTCCAGCAGGGCACACCCAGGACAGCTGATTCTCCTTCCCTGCATCACCCTCCACAGGTTAATGTTCAGCTAGGCTTAAGGGCTATTAGGGACCGGAGTAGGCCGTTCATCCAACCCCATTACAAGTCCACTTGTTTTTCTGTTATGACTGAGGGTCAAAGTGACAACCTCTTTTCCAGGGCAGTGCCAACTGCCTCTGTTAGATATCTCGCCTGTGCCAAATGCCTATTGAACGTGATTCTGAATCCCCAGGACCTATACTCCCCATTCCTCAGGGAGACCAGGCTACCCAAGGAGAATCCTCATCTAAGGGAGTGACTCCGCAACATGATCCTCCCCCATCCAGAGACCCTTCTCCTCCAGAATGGGCTGCCCAACTTGCCACAGGGATTCCTAGGTTAGCACAATCTTTAGACAAGTTATTATCTCGACTTGAAAGGCCACAAAACGCAAAGCACCATCTGAAAAAAGACAGTGATTCTCCTTCCAGAATGTCTCCCATACATCCCATATATTCAGGGATGAGGGCGATCCGAAGGCAAGCTTTCTTCCAACTCAGACCAAGACGAGGAGGAGTCGCTTAAACTCTCTTCAGATTCAGTGGAATCTCTAATTACTTCTGTTTTAGAGACTCTTCACCTTCAAGAACCGGAAGTGTCTTCCGACTCCTCTAAGGCACTCTTCAAGCGTCACAGTAAAACTTCTCCAGTTTTTCCTTTCCACTCTCAACTTGATCAGATCATCCAACAGGAGTGGGACAAACCTGAGAGGTGTTTTCAAACTAACCTCCAGTTTCAGAAACACTATCCCTTTCCAAACTATATCACAGAGAAATGGTCTCTTCCGCCATTTGTGGACGCACCAGTGTCCCAGCTTTCTAAGAATACTGCTCTCCCAGTCCCTGATGCCTCATCCTTTAAGGGCGCCATGGACAAGAAGCTAGAGAGTCTCCTCCACTCTCTTTTTCTCGGCCTCAGGCCCTTCTCTACGTCCCGTTGTAGTGACAGCATTCAGTCCTGGTCCAATTCCATGCTTGACGCTATCACCTTTTGGGCTCCTCGTCACAAACTTTCACAATTGGCCTCTCAGATAAAAGAGGCAAATTACTATATTTCCGAGGCTTCCTTGGACGCAGCCCAAGTAATTAATAGATCTTCGGCCCTCACAGATCATTATGGATGAAGCTATGGTCAGCTGACTTCTCTTCCAAAAAAATCCCTGACCTCCATTCCCTTTAAGGGTAAACTCATTTTTGGCCCTGAATTAGAAAAGATTATCAGGCAAGCCACAGGGGGCAAAAGTAATCTCCTACCGCAGCCAAAGGCGCGGCCCACATTTCGAAGGGGAAGGTTTTTTCGTGGCTCCCAAACTAAGACAGCGAGATCCGCCCCTCCAAGACAATCCTTCGCAGCATGTGGTCGCTTCGCAAAAAAGCAAAGACCTGCCTGGCACAACAAAAAGCACACTCCTAAGTCCGGGGACAATTCTACCTCGGCATGCTGGTGTCTCCACACCTTCAACCACATCACCAATAGGAGGGAAGTTAAGTCTGTTCGCCGATGCCTGGCTCACACTGGTACAAGTTGCCTGGATTCACGAGGTGGTGACTCAAGGGCATCATCTAGAATTTTTGTTGCCTCCTCCCCATCGTTTCTTCATGTCCAGGCTTCCGATCCAGAGCCAAATAAGCATACAGCTTTCCTGAAGGTCATTTCCAACCTCCTCATATCAAAGGTGATCACTCCTGTGCCCACAACTGACTGCTTCAAGGGATACTATTCAAACCTATTTGTAGTACCCAAAAAGGACGGGTCAGTTCGTCCCATCCTAGACCTAAAGAAGAAGTTAAATAAACTCATTCGTCCTAGACGCTTCAAGATGGAATCTCTCAGATCTGTCATCACAGCGATGACTCCAGGGCAGTTTCTGATCTCGCTGGATATAAAGGACGCTTATCTGCATGTCACCATTTTCCATCATCATCAGAAATTTTTGAGATTTGCCTGTCAAAACCATAATTTCCAATTTATAAGCCTCCCCTTCGGCCTCCCATCAGCTCCTCGGATCTTCACTGAAATCATGGCTGCAGCCACGGCAGTGATTCGCAGTGTGGGTGTCTCCATCACACCGTACCTGGACAATCTGCTGATCAAGGCTCCCTCCCTTCTGGAGGCTCACTGTTCCCTTGAGATCACTATGGATAAGGTTCCAACTTTCTGTCCGTCACCGTTAAATCCCAAGGAGGTAGCTCTACACTCTCTGGATCCCATCCGGGCTCTAAAATTCTATCTTCACAGAGTTAAAGACATCCGTAAGACTGATGCACTACTTATCCTGCCTTCGGTACCTCAGAAGGGCTCACGGGCCACTAAACCTACTATTTCCCGTTGGATCAAGCAAACCATTCAGCGAGCCTACACGGCACAGGGAAAATCGCCCCCATCTAGAACTACTGCCCACTCTACCAGAGGGATGAGTACGTCCTGGGTGTTGAGAAATCAAGCATCAGCTGAACAGCTGTGCAAGGCGGCTACGTGGACTTCTGTTCACTCTTTTGCCAAATTTTACCATTTTGATACCTTTGCACTTCTGACACTCGCTTCGGCAGAAAGATGCTCCAAGCCGCAGTGGTTTATTCCACATAGTTCTCAATCTCCCACCCGGGAGTTTTTTGGGGGACAGCTTTGGTATGTCCCCACTGTCCTGTGTCCCCCAAGCAGACCTGGAGAAAAGGAGATTTTGTGTACTCACTGTTAAATCTCTTTCTCTTCAGTTTCTTGGGGGAAACAGGGCTTCCCTCCCTGGATTGAGGCTCTCTTTTTCTCCGACAGATATGTTACAGTACTGTTTTTTTTGGAGTATTACAATTCTCATTATAGTTTATTACATTCCTGTTGACAAACTGAGTTGAGCTCCGCCTACTGGGGGTATAGCCAGTGGAGGAGGAGCCAGTTTTTTCCTAGTTGGGTCCTGCCTCCTAGATGTACCAGCTATACCCACTGTCCCTGTCCCCCCCAAGCGACTGAAGAGAAAGAGATTTAACGGTGAATACACAAAATCTCCTTTCATCTCTAGAAAAGCTTTCATTTAAATACGCAATTCTCCTTAGTATTAGCCCTACACAATACAGATTCAAGTGTGTTATAGAATGGTCTTTTTTTAGCAGCTTTTCAACTGGTCTTCATTTTTTTTTTTTTTAATAGTTTTTGACTTCTTCTTTTGACTCTTTCCAGCTTTCAATTGGGGGTCACTGACCTTACAGCCTAAAATATTGCTCCGTGAGGATACGATTTTACTGTTACAAATTTAAAAAAATCTTCAAAATTCTAATTAAAAAAGACCAACCGAAATTAATTTTAAAAAAAAAGTTTTCTTGCAGGTGAATAGTCCGTATTCATTTGAATTCGTCTGAATTCAAATCATACGAATCGAATTCGAAGCAAAGTTTTTCCCAAAAAAAACTATGCTTTTTCAAAGTCCACCAATTGACTCCAAATTCAGTTTCTAGGAGGTCCCCCCATAGGCTAAAACAGCAATTCGGCAGGTTTTAGATAGCGAATGGTTGAAGTTGAATTTTTAAAGAGACGGTACATGATAAATTTTTTTCAAATTCGAATTGAATTTGGACTATTCCCTAGTCGAAGTACACAAAAATTAGCTCGTAATTCGAATTTTTTTAATTCAAATTTTCACTTCGACCTTTGATAAATCTGCCCCTTAGTGTTACTATTTATTAATTACTGTATCTTTCTCTTTGGGCTCTAATCATATTCAAGTATCTTATTAAAATCAATACATGCCAGTATATTGTATCCAAAAACAAAACACATGACTTTCCCAACAACATTTTCAGTCATTGCTCTGCAAAGGCCAACAAAACTTCTCTCTCAGCCTGCTCTGGGAGTCCCTTAGCCTTTTTGCTATTTTAGGATCTGGGAAGAGGTAGAGACCTAGAATTAAAGGTATGCAGCAGTTTTGTATCCACAGGTGCTGGGGAATACCTGCAAAGCAGTTGGGACTCGGTCAGAATATACCAACTCTGTGGGTGGTCTACGGGCACCTTTTATCTGCAGGTGGGTAGTTGTACACTGCAATTTGGAGGGTAGGAAAAGAATATTTTACTTTATCGTGGCAAAAAAAGGTCCACCATGTGATGTTAATTCTGGTTTACGTGATGCCTACACCAGGGGCAGGGCAGCTGTACCAGGATAGGGAAAAGAATGCAGTTAATCTGGCGTGGGTCGTGGTAATCAGGTAAGGGTTGGGTGCAGGTCTCTACCATAAATCTTCAATTGGTTCCTCTCACAGATACAGTTTTTTTTGTTGTTGTAGGAGATAACATACCCACCAGAGTTGTGATCACTGTAAGCAAGTAAGCATTAAAGGAGACATATAGGATAAATGAAAACCCCCCCCTAATTTTGTAGGCAACAATGTATGCTATATGGAGCTGGTTTTACTTTCTGACAAAAATTAAGTCTTTAAAAAAGGTCCCTTTATTGCAGCTCCCTAAAGATCAGCTACAGCCCCTGTCCAAATTTCAAATGAAGAGTCCTAGCTGTCCCCACCAGAAGCACAGTAGGAGGGGATAGCCAATCACAGTCACAAAAGCAAAGACAGGCTTCAGTTCCTATCAGGTTAGCCTAGCTGCTGATTGGTTCCTATCCTACAGTGCTGAGTGCTGCCAGCTCCCCTGCACAACCTGGCAAAGGAGGCGGCAGGAAGTGGGCAGGACTAGTAGGGTTTTTACAGAAATTTTTAATAATGTAAACAAAACATTTTAAAGCACATTCCCTCTATATCTAAAACAGTTTAATGCACTGGCACATTCTTGTTTTTTTTTTCATATGTCAACTTTAAAAGGCTCAGTCACGGAATCCTGGAGAGGTGTGACTGGCTGAGATCTAGAATCTTTATGACTAAGGGGGAGCTGCCATTTTGAGAGATCATGCAAACAGCATTCTTTATTGAGTGTTAAGCTTAGAGGTAGGGGTGCACAAGTAGGAAATTGAAAGAAAGAACAAGAGAGCATATGAGTCAGATTAGAAATCCTCGAGCAGCAGAAAAGAGTAACTTTTCTAGACACTAGACACTTTACAGAATGTAATGGTGGGGATACAGGTTGTTTCTCCATCCAAGGGATTGAGAGAGTAAGATTAGGAGAGAGAGGTGGTGATCTTTTGGGCCTTTAAGGAAGGAGGGAGGTGTTCTGGATTTTCCATTTGGGCACACGTTCAACCATGAATTCGACGTTTGGAGAAATAATCCCACGAGATATCCGATTGGGTATAAAGGACAAAGGGGAGGGATTATTTGGGTTTAAATATTGTGTAACACATGCTGTTGATTGAGACACCTATGACTAAACGCCGGAGGGTGCAAAACGCGTAAGGTGGGCCATGTGGGGTCAGTATGTATCATAATACTTTTTAAAGAATGTGAATAATAAATATCTTTTTTTTACTGAAGATGAGTCTAGGGACATATATCTTTTGATATAAACATTTTTGTGTGTTAAGCTTAGAGGTAGCACAAGGTTTTACACCATATTCCCAGGTGGCACTCACAGAACTGCAATATGAAATTTGCATATTTGTTCTGTATATACACGCATCATCACTGAATGTTATGTTGAATTGGTTTTTATGGTGCAATGAGAGGGGCCTTGTGTAACCTCCCATTATACTATAGGGTAGGACTTCATGGTGCGCGAGGAGCCGACACGTCGCAATGTTGGATGTTTTAAAAAAAACGGAAGTGAAGGAGAAATCGCAGGTAACAACTACGTTGATCCGACTGTCGGATGAAAACGTAGCGCGTTTTAAAACATCCAGCACGTCGCATGTGCTTAGTCGCATTGCGACGTCTCGGCTCCTCGCGCACCATGAAGTCCTACCCTTACAAGAACACTTGAAGAAGGGGCTTGTCCTCAATACATTTGTTGGGATCTCAGTACAATTCATAAGCTATTACACATTGCAGTTGATGAGAAACTGCAATGTGTAAGGGAGTTCCGTTAGGGAATATGGTATGCAGTATTGATACTCTTCTACAAGTAGCAATGGTACCAAATAGAGCGCCACTTTCAGAAATGTTTGAAGCAAGTTTTGGCTGTGCATAAGATTTATTTGCTGAACACCGGGTTGGCACATTATTTTCCTAGGATAACTCTGGTAGGGATTCTGGGACCCGCTGTTCTTTATCCAATGACTGTATAGATGGATAAAGCCCAGAATATGTTTGCTTTATGGCCTTTTGCCCATATAAAGCTAAAGCAAACAGCATCCTCTTGCTTCAGAGATTAAGGTTTAGTCTCTATAATTTACTAATATAGGGCAATTTTGCATCAGTTATGTAATACAGGTATGGGATCTTTTATCCAGAAAACTCTGAATTATGGAAAGGTAATCTCCCACAGACTCCATTTTATCCAAACAATCCAAATATTTAAAAATTATTTCCTTTTTCTTTGTAAAAATAAATCTGTAACTTGTACTTGATCCAAACTAAGATATAATGAATCCTTATTGGAAGTTAAATCTAGTAGACTTAAGGCATGAAGATCCAAATTATGGAAAGATCAGTTATCCAGAAAACCCCAGGTCCCGTGCATTAACAGGTCCCATATCTATATAGATCAACAATTCTGAGTTTTGCTTTCAAAATTCTACTTGCAGAAGTTGTTTCAAAGTTATTTTCTCCAGGGTGGCAAAGTAAATAAACCAGGGATAGAAGGTTATTAGAGGAAAGAAAAAACTACAAGAAACTGCAACATAATTTTATTTTTTTAAACCAAAAATAATTTGGACAAAAATAACAAATGCCTTTCACAAGATGCACATATCATATTCAAGTCACAGAAATCAACTTGTGCGTTTGAGTTTCACGACTTCTCCAGAAACAAAATCAGTGCCAGACTAATCTAATCAAAGGCTTTAATATCACACGATATATATATATATGCCCACTGATAAATAACTGAAGTTAAAAATGCTAATAAATCAGGTAGTTTTAAAATACTTTTTTTTTTTTTAACATATAAAAAATTAAGAAGTCAGCAGAGAATTTGCATGGCCATGATCACGCTTTAGGGAAAGCAAAAGGTCATATATAAGCTATATAAACTATGGATCAGAACAAAATGTAGAAATAAATGGGGATTAAAATGATAGCAAGGATGCAACATTCACACATATATGTGGCACCATTCCTGGGGAAAAGGCCTATTTTTTCCATAGGTTAAAGGAAGAGTGGCACCAGTCCTATGCTGTGCTGCAAATAATGTCAATATTTTGAAGCAAAAATCTTGTTTTACATTAGCTGTAGGAGTAAGCTACCTAGATAGGAGCAACTTGTAGCTGTCAATTCAGCAACTTCAGACAGTCAGCAGCTTATCTTTCCATGTATGGGAGCCACTGAAGGTCCTGCCAGACTGATATCTGCCTGAAAATCCATTTTCCATTCCTCCAGTATTGCCTTTTTTATACAGTCAAGATCAGAGCTATGGTGCCATGTGATAAGACAAGCTCAAGTACTCTTTACCTGAAGGTTCAACATTTACTGCACTGCTGTTTGGCAATACCTGTGGTTGATTTTTAAATCAGAATCACACCGACAGATAGGTATTTTTTTCGGGGACTATGTTGCCCATGAGAGACCAAAAAGCACCCAGTCATTGCCCTTACAGTTTGAAAATACACATACTAACAGCAGTTGCCAACCAACCCATGGAGCTTCCAATTCAGTTGAATGGGGGGGGGTGTTTGACTGTGTTTTGCTCACAGCTAATCAAAACACTTTATGTCCCATGACCCTCCAAACACTTGGCTTAGTAAAGAGAAGCACTGAAATGAAAGAATATATTAATATATGAAATTTGAATCTGTGATGGCAGAAAAGAACACTGCCTGTATAAAATATTATTGTAAAATAGTTGAAATTGTGATACGATCGTATTCCTTTAATTCTTTCTAGCGGAAAACAATGCAGAACAGTGGTACCAAAAACCACTCATTTTCCAACTGATTCCATCTCCTTGGCCTTCAAAGCAACTACAGAATGAGTAGAAGGTATCAAACTTATTACTCCTGTATAATGAACTCCTCCCTACCCATAAACCTGAAACAGACAAATACTGAAAATCAGAAGGGCTCATTTAATACAAAACTCATCTAATCTGAACAAACCCTGCTCATTCCAGGGGAAGGAGATGGAGTAAGAATGAAACAATGTTTTACTCTATAGTTTAAAATTAAAAGCAAACCACATTTTTACTACAGGATTCGTTTTTTGTTTACTATTGGCATATACTGCCCCTGTAACCTTATTTTTCCAGTCTAAAATAGCACCTGCCCATGAAACAAAGTTGCTTAAGATTCAAAATAAGCAAAAGAAAATGATTTAACATCATAGGGAATTGTGTCTCAGTCCAGCAATCCACAGGTAACAATAAACAGACGTGTTTAGCTAAAACAGAATATTGAAACATAACAGTGGCTGCTGTGTGTTACTGTACTGAAGCAATCTTTGTCTGTTTAGTACAAGCACAATATGTTGATGTGAGATATATTCTGCCTGAAGCATCATAGGACCAGTTTTTTTTTTCTTTCCTTCTGGGCAGATTTATCAAAGGTCGAATTTATGTGAATTTTTATATTTTTTTTTACTCTATTAAATTCAAATGGGAAATTATTTTAAGACAAATTTTGAACGTCTAATATTCGATCAAATAGTCCCGACCCGAAAATTTTAAAATTCGAGTTTTCCCTACGAAAAAAACTCTATGTCAGGAAGGCAATTAACATACTCAAATGGTTCAATGGACCTCTGCCATGTACTTGTAAATGAACTCGGCAGGTTTTAAGTAGCGAATATTCTAATTAGATTTCCATTAGGGATGCACCGAATCCACTATTTTGGATTCGGCTGAACCCCCAAATCCTTCACCAAAGATTCGGCCGAATACCGAACCAAATCCTAATTTGCATATGCAAATTAGGGGTATGAAGGGGAAAACATTTTTTACTTCCTTGTTTTGTGACAAAAAGTCACGCAAATTCCCTCCCCGCCTCTAATTTGCATATGTAAATTAGGATATGGATTCAGTTCGGCCGGGCAGAAGGATTCGGCTGATTTCGAATCCTGCTCAAAAAGGCCGAATCCTGAACCGAATCCTGGATTCGGTGCATCCCTAGTTTCCATGGTTGTGATGTGATAAATCTCACATTCAAATTTAAATTCGAATTGAGGGATTAAAATTCAAACATGTGAATTTTGACACTGAAAAAAATTTGAATTTACTATTCATCCCTTAATAAATCTTCCCCTTAGTGTCTCCCCAACCTTCCTGGTAATAAGGACATTTTGTTCAAAAAGAGAGAACTCTATATAAATAGGGATGCACTGAATCCAGGATTCGGTTCGGGATTTGGCCAGGATTCAGCCGTTTTTTTCAGCAGGATTCAGATTCGGCCGAATCCTTGTGTCCGGCCGAACTGAATCTAAATTTGCATATTAGGAGCAGGGAGGGAAATCACTTGAGTTTTCATCACAAAACAAGGAAGTGAAAAAAGTTCACACTTTTTCCTCTCCCGCCCCTAATTTGCATATGCAAATTCAGATTTGGTTCGTTATTTGGCCAAACATTTCACAAAGGATTTGGTGATTATGCCAAATTCCCAAATAGTGGATTCGGTGCATCCCTAATATAAACAAACCCCTCCTTCCCTGAGTTGCAAACTGCTTACTTCATTATGGAGAGGGGGTTACCTCCAGGCTTGTAAATCGAGTTTCACTATGTGCCCTAAAAACAAGTATGTTCATTTAGAGCCCTTTTTTTTAATTAATATATGTTGAACAAAGGAGTATGCCGCTTCTTTAACGTAATGTGGAAAATTGAAAGCAGAATAATGGCAAGTTAACATTCCACTGGCCACTTAAAGCAAATACACTTTGAAAAAATACATCTGCTTCTAAACTTGCCTGAATTCTGTTTTGTGTTTGTAGTAGATAAAGAATATACACAAAAAAATAAGGCATGTGCCATTTTTCCTATTCCCTGCTAGAAAAAAAAAGTTTTTTCTGCGAGCAGTATTGTAAATATTTTAGAGCAGCACCTTTTTGTTATTTCAAAGCTTTCTGATAAATAATTAAGGAATAGGTAGGGCAGAAATTTCATTTCAGAGATTGACAACCAATCACATTGCAGCTGAATGCCCTAATAGATGGGTGTACTGCTTATAATGCAGTGCTTGAGGTGGTTTTGGGAGTACAAAGCCTACTCAGGCACATGTCATGAATAAACCAGCGGTATGGACAGAATATACAGGTAAGTTATTCATATGTGAGCTTCATATCTAAGGCAGCACTAGAAGAGAAAAGAAACACAGCATGTCCTCTCCTAGCTAAGAGCCCACATTATGAAAGAGCAGCCTTGCGTGTATCTATTGTTCTAAGAATGCATAGGACCTTTATTTAGTCGGAACAGACGGGCCATGTTTCAGACATCGATCTCACACAAGTGCTAGACAATGGAAGGAGACGATGGAACGGATTCCACAATGCTAAAAGCAAACAAAATAGTCTTGAGGTCTTAAATGTTGAAGCTCTCTCCACATCCGCATGTTCCTTTGATGTTGGGATTATTAAAAACAAATTCACTGGAAAGTTTATCTTCTACATAGTCCATTTCAGTTCCTAAAAGCGTCAGCTGTGCCTTCTTCTCTATGAACACTCGGACCCCTATTAAAAACAGCAAGAAAAAAAGAAACGCACATCCAAGTCAGTGAATGGAATCGATCTGATTTTATACACAAAATAATGTGAAACAGATAACATTTTAGATCTTAAAAGGAATAACAGAATGATAAATTGTTATGCATGGCTTCTCCAGTGCAGAAAACAAAAGTGCGCCTACACCTGAAATTTAGTAGAAAAAAGTAGATGCAAGAAAGCGCCCTGGAGTTTTTCCACTAAAATTACATCAGTAACTATATTTATGGCTAATATTCTACCGTCCCTAAATGAACAGCATAGCAGCTCCCACACACTTACTCTGTGTTACTTAAATAGAATTATATATTTTTTTTTTCTTGGATTCTATATTCTTAAAGGGGATCTATAGTCAAAGACGCATCTACATTATTTGCATTAGACACTTTGCACAGTTTAAAGGAATTCTGTCATGATTTATATGATGTGGTTTTTATATCTAAATTACACTGCAAATAATTCGCTCTATTAAGTGTTAGTCCTGAAACAACAAGTGTATTTTTTTAGTTGTAATATTGGTGTGTAGGCGCCATCTCAGGTCATTTGCTTTCAGAAAGAGTCAGTGCTGCACTATGGAACTGCTTTCTGGCAGGTTGTTGTTTCTCCTACTCAATGTAACTGATGGAGTAGCAGTGGGACCTGGATTTTTACTATTTAGTGCTGTTCTCAGATCTACCAGGGGGTTATCTGGTTACTTTCCCATTGTTCTGCTGACGGGCTGCTGTGAAGGGGGCAGTGGGGAGGAAGGGAGGAGTGCTATCACTCCAACTTGCAATGCAGCAGTAAAGAATGACTGAAGTTTATCAGAGCACAAGTCATATGCCTGAGGGCACCTGGGAAACGAAAATGTCTAGCCCCATATCAGAGCAAAATAAATGAAATATAAAAAAAAAAACTTGCTCTTTTGAAATACAGATTTCAGTGCAGAATTTTTCTGCAGTTGCACTATTTTTTGCAAGAAAAAAAAAAAAAAAATAGGGATGCACTGAATGCAGGAATCAGTTCGGGATTCGGCCTTTCAGCAGGATTCGGATTTGCCAAAATCCTTGTGTCAGGCCGAACCAAATCCTAATTTGCATATGTAAAGTCAAAAGTTTCCCCTGTGACCTTAATAGCTGTTCATAATGATTTTCAGCTGCTATCATGTGTGCTGAAAGAAACTTTTGCCTCTTTGACCCACTGCCTGAAAGGATAAAAATTGCTTTTGTTTGGTCTTACAACAGAAGCTTCACTAAGAAGCAAAATATAGCTTCACTTTCTAATCTTGTCTGGTAGTGGAGCCTAGAGCCCCACATTCCTTCAAAATAAGCAGCAGGGAGACTAATTGGCTCCTGGCATTTACCAGAGTGTGAGAGTAAATTGCACTGGTGCTTTCTATCTTCTCTGAAGTAATTAACTATATATAAACCAGCACCACTTGGCAAAGCAAGGAGAGATCATTGGATCAGCCTGGTGGTGCTGAATTCAGCCTCTGCCCAATTTGTTGGCCCAATCCCACAGGTTTTAGGCCAACCGGCACATTGCTAATACAGGGGTAACGAAGGTGGGGTACGTTTGGGTTGGTATTATTATTGTAGGCAAAATTGCCCTTAGTGCAACAGAAACAATCTGTATTCTTCGGATAAACAAAGGCCCGGAGGAAAACAAAACAAAGAAATATACTGTAATGAGCAGTATATGATATTTGTGTTTTAAGTTTAGAAAATTTAATTACAATAAATGCATCATCTGCATGAACTGAAGCACACTGTTGTATTCAGAGCAAAATGCTTTTGGAAACCTGAGCTCCATTGTTAAAATACATTTGGAATGGAGAGTAATTGAGTTGAGTGCATAGAAGAAATGATATCACAGTACTAAACAGGGCATTATTATCCTGCAAAACAAAAAAAAATCCATTGTATAACTGCCCAATCCTCCAGAATGAAAAGCAAAACAAAGTTTGGCAGTCTTTTTTTTTCCTTGATAATATAGGCCATGCTTTTAATTATACACAAGAAACGCACCATCTTGAACTACTTCTTCATCTGATGGTCCTTTAGATTTTGCATATTCTAAGTAATAGGACAGGCCGTTGCATCCTCTTGTCCGTACTGCTACTTTTAAACCAATCTGTTAAAAGGAACACACACATATGCTTTAAACATGCACAAATCAAAAAAAAATAAACACAAAAGGAGAAAAATCTAAGGGATTATGGCTCATAGGTACAAATTATGCTCCACCACATGACTGGTAGATGTGACAAAGTCCACTTATTTTATTAGGCTAATGCTACAAATCGCATATTCTCATAATTTTCCACAAACAATGTATATATACACTGACTCTTTAACTTGGTTTTTAGGTCACAGGATGCTCAAGAGCCTCATTATTTTTAGAAGAATATTCAAAACACTTTTTTGAGTTCCCTACAAGTTATGTGGCCCTTAAAGGAACACCAAAAAATTTAAGTGTTGTAAAAGAATTAAAATATAATGTACTGTTTTCCTGCACTAGTAAAATGTGTGTGTTTGCTTCAGAAACACTACTATAGGTTATATAAACAAGCTGCTGTGTAGCCATGGGGGCAGCCAGTTAAGGCATAGGTTACATAGGAAATAACAGATGCACTCTGTAGAATCCCGTTATATTTTATTACAGAGCTTATCTGTTATCTGATAAGTAAACTGGGCCTTTTCTCCTTTTTCAGTTTGAAATGATGTCCCCATGGCTACAGAGCAGCCTGTTTATATATACTACAGTAGTATTTCTAAAGCAAACACATAACATTTTAATGCATGGCAACAGTACATGATATTTTAATTACTTTAAGACTTTTAATTTTTAGTTTTAGTGTTCCTTTAAAGCAAGACGACAAACAAATGATATATATAGACAATCTATTTTAGCATTAGAAAAATATCTTTGTAACCAACACAACAATTTTTCCATTCAGTAGTGGCTCTGCCACATATGCAACAGGCTAACACACTTCACACTTAATAAAAGGTTCATGCTTGGTTCCAGCGTGTGTGTTTTTTTTCTATTTCTTTTTAAAGGAGAAGGAAATGTTCAATCGCTGTGGTGTGCCAAATGTGCACTCCATCAGTAATTGACACTACTTATCTGCTACACCAGTTAATTGTTCCTGTTAGCAGAAAACTGCACCACACTAACGTACTTCTCAGTGAGCACCAGACCAATCCTCTTCATTAATCACGAGTGCACATGCACAGTTGAGTGAAGAACCAAATTTTCTGAGATTTTTTTTTTTTACTGTACTAAACATGCATGTGCCATAGGCAATGAAAAAAGAAGAATGGGCAGAAGATAGTTGCTCCATGAAGCTCACTGAGACGAACCCTGGTCTGGTGCAGCTTTCTGCTAAAAGAAGCACCAGCTTGGCGTTTTAGGTAAGAGCATACAATCACTGGGGAATACCTAACATTTTGCATCCCCAGTGATTCAACCTTTCCTTCTACTTTAAACGGATTGTTCACTTTGAGTTGAGTTAACTGTTCGTATGATGTAGAGTCATATTCTGAGACAATTTGCAATTGGTTTTCTTTTTTTTTTTTTTTATTTGTGGATTTTGAGTTAGCTTTTTATTCAACAACTCTCCATTTTGCAATTTCAGCAATCTGGATTAAAATTAAATTAACAAGCGACCATGCATTAATTTGAATGAGAGACTGGAATATGAATAGGAGAGGACCTGAATAAAAAGAGGAGTAATAAAAACTTAAAAAGTAACAATAGCAATAACTATTTTTTTGGATGGAGTCGGTGACCCCAATGTAAAAGCTGGAAAATTCACAAGAAAAAGGCAAATACACAAAAACTATTTTTTAAAAAAATGAAGACCAATTGATAAGTTGCTTAGAATTAGCCATTCTATAACATACTAAAAGTTAACTTAAAGAGAAACCAAGCAGTAACCAGTGACTTGATGGGGGCCACATGGACCATAACTGTTGCTTTTGAATCTGAGCTGAATGCTGAGGATCAATTACAAACTCACTGAACAGAAATGTACCATGTGGCCCCCCTTCAAGTCGCTGACTAACTCAAGAGTTATAGAGCTGAAAAGCAGGAAGTAGTGTTCTGTTATGTTACATATCCAGTTACTCCAGCCTTTATACATTACATTTTTGCCTAACTATATTCAATTTTTTTTTATTTTGCAAAGACTATTTATCCAGTTTTTATTTCTACACTGAACTGTTACTTTAAAGGGGACATATAGCATACATTTTCACAATGCTTTAAACCATTTCAAATAATGTAAAATAGAAGAGTGTTTTTATTTCAATACCTTTTGCATCAAAAAACGCCTGTATTAGCTTGAAAACTGTTCTCAGCCCTCCCCCTTTGAAACTTCCTGTCACAGACTCTTCAGTATCTGAACTGCAGCTGATGGCTCTTTCTGTATAAGCTATAGAGCAACAGCCAATGAGGGAGGAGTGGGCGTGTCGGTGATGTTTCTCTCAGTCCTTCCCTGCAGACTTCTGTTAACCCTTACTGCTGGTTTTCCCTTCCCTGATCCTTTCTCTCCCTCTCTGTCCTATTTATGTAACCCCCTCTCTGCCCTGTTTGTTTTCCTCACCCCTCCCTTCACTGCTTGTTCCTTTCCCTTGCCCTGCAATAATTGTGGAAAAGAAAGAAAAGCAAATTTCTGTATAAATAATACATAATCTGCTGCTAAAAGTATTTTATTCTTTTCTGGGGGCAATGAGCAGTATGAGCAGTTAGTGTAAGTACCATAGTCATTTTCTACCCAGTATTATGTTGTATACAACCAGCAATCAACGTCTTTTTGGGGTTTCCTTTGTAACTCCCTGCATCTTTTATTATATGTTATACAATTCCATCAGCTTCATTTATTCCCTTGCAACTCCCTGCACCTCATTATAAATTGTTCCATAACAGCTGCATTTCTCCTTGCAACTCCCTGCACCTGATCATAAATTATCCCAGAACAGCTGTGATTATTCCCTTGCAACTCCCTGCACCTCTCTATAAATTGTTCCATAACAGCTGTATTTCCTCTTGTAACTCCCTGCATTTCCCCTTGCAACTCCCTGCATCTGATAAACAATTATCCCAGAGCAGCTGTATTTATTCCCTTGCAACTCCCTGCACCTCTCTATAAATTGTTCCATAACAGCTGCACTTCCCCTTGCAACTCCCTGCACCTCCCTATAAATTGTTCCATAACATCTGCATTTCCCCTTGCAACTCCCTGAACCTCCCTATAAATTGTTCCATAACAGCAGCACTTCCCCTTGCAACTCCCTGCACCTCCCTATAAATTGTTACACAACAGCTGCATTTCCCCTTGCAACTCTCTGCACCTGATCATAAATTATTACACAACAGCTGCATTTCCCTTGCAACTCCCTGCACCTGATCATAAACTGTTCCACAACAGCTGTATTTCCTCTTATAACTCCCTGCACCTGATAATAAACTGCTCCACAAGAGCTGCATTTTACCTTGCAACTCCATGCACCTGGTCATAAATTGTTCCAGACCAGCTGCATTTCCCCTTGCAACTCCCTGCACCTGGTCATAAATTGTTCCAGAGCAGCTGCATTTCCCCTTGCAACTCCCTGCACCTGGTCATAAACTGCTCCACAACAGCTGCATTCCCCTTGCAACTCCCTGCACCTGGTCATAAATTGTTTCAGAAAAGTTGCATTTTACCTTGCAACTCCCTGCACCTGGTCATAAATTGTTCCAGAACAGCTGCATTTCCCCTTGCAACTCCCTGCACCTGGTCATAAACTGTTCCACAACAGCTGCATTCTCCTTGCAACTCCCTGCACCTGGTCATAAATTGTTCCAAAACAGCTGCATTTAACCTTGCAACTCCCTGCACCTGGTCATAAATTGTTCCTAAACAGCTGCATTTTACCTTGCAACTCCCTGCACCTGATCATAAATTGTTCCAGAATAGCTGCATTTCCCCTTGCAACTCCCTGCACCTGGTCATAAATTGTTCCAGAATAGCTGCATTTCCCCTTGCAACTCCCTGCACCTGGTCATAAATTGTTCCAGAATAGCTGCATTTCCCCTTGCAACTCCCTGCACCTGGTCATAAATTGTTCCAGAACAGCTGCATTTCCCCTTGCAACTCCCTGCACCTGATCATAAATTGTTCCAGAACAGCTGCATTTACTCCCTTGCAACTCCCTGCACCTGATCATATATGAATATGAAGGAAAACAAAGCTACAGCTGCTGTTCTGCAATATCATAACAGTGAATACTAATGGACACTGTTTGTACAAGTGATATGTAATAGAGGCAGGGAGTTTCACAGTGTATAACAATATATTATGGACTATAGATTATGTCCAGGGACATGTGTGACTGATGCCTATTTGCTGTGGAACACAGGACAATACTGTTGTACTTTAAATAAAAGAAAATACTATCACATTACTATTACAGTTTGTATTAACCTTCACATATATTGATTAATGTTGAGCATTTCAGGGATGTTGTTATAAGTGAATGATCAGGCAGCAGCATAAGACAGTTATGTGCAGGCTGGACACACAGGACAGAGGGTGGGAGGGGTTTGACTGCTACAGCTCAGGAGTTCAGCCTGTCAGTCATTGCTGTGACCACTTCCTGTGAGTGAAAGAACAGACACTCCCACTCTTCATTTCAGCCTAGCTTCTGACCTGAGAGGTTCTCTCTGCAGCTCTGATATAATGACAGTTCTAGGAGGTAAAATGCTTTCAAAACATTTTTCTTTCTGCATCATTACATGTTTTGAGGAAGGATGTGCAATATATCTGAATATGAAGGTTATATGAAATGTCCCCTTTAAGTGCTAGGCTGCCAATATGTAGTTATGCTGGTGAAGAAAACACTTGTCTGACATGGCCACAAAAAAGTAAAGGGGGGGATTATTTCAGGCTGCAGAAAAGCTCAGGTCGAGAATCAGCCCCAACGCTATTATTAGCTCTCTTCTTTGCCAGCACCATTGTGTTGGCCCTGCAGAAAAGAGCAAGCTGAGAATCAGCCCCAACACAGATATTTGCTTTTTTCTTTGCCAGCACACAGAACCATTTCCTGGATGCAGGCACACAGAGGATTTCGGCACAAAAACACTTGAGTTCGAATTTTTGCACCAACAACTGTCGCACCCAGGCTAATGCAGTGGTCCTGGTGCCAAGATCAGCCTCCGTGTGGCATTAGCGTAAGAGAACACAATGCTAGGAAAAGGATGTATGGGATGAAAGGTTCAAAATTAAATTGTGATGCGCTGTTCTGAAAACTTGCACTTTTTAACTTTTCTGTTTAACTTCTACTATGTGTCTTGTTTTCTGTCAACCTGATCAACAAAAAGGGGTCAGTCAGGATCCTGTTTGCAGTTCTGCATTGCTGAAGGACTCTTATTATTTGTATCACATATAGAAGAGGTAAAGTACCAAGAGATTCAAATCCGAGGGGCGAAAGCCTAAATGACTGGGAAAGCGTAGGAAGATGAAGCGGGTGAATTTTTCCCCCCATAAAGGAGCACCATATTGACGTATTTACTCGGGTGCCTAACATAATGGCACACAACAGTGAATTTGGGTTTCTATTTCCTGACTATGTTCAAGACTCTGTGCTGCATTTTACATAGGGACTTAACTCAGGTAGTACAGGTATGGGATCGGGAAACCAGTTTCCAGAAAGCTCAGAATTAAGGAATGCCTGCCTCCCATAGACTCCATTTTATCCAAATAATACACATTTTTAAAAATGGATTTCCTTTTTCTGTAATAGTACAACAGCAACTTGTACTAGATCCAAAGGAAGATATAATGAATTCTTATTGGATTTATTTAATGTTTACATGCTTTCCTAGTAGACCTAAGGTATGCAGATCCAAATTATGGAAAGATCTATTATCTGGAAAAACCCAGGTTCCAAGCATTCTGGATAACAGGTCCCATACCTGTACTGCAAGTCATCTAAGGAATTGTACTTGGCATTCTTTTTTGCTCCAAGGAACTAGATGACACATGACAGACATCGTTAGGCAAGTACTTTGCATACTTACATTGTCAGGTTTATCTTGAAGTAACGTTTTAACCTTACTTACAGCAGCTGGGGTCTGAAAGGAAATAGGAAAATGCATGAAGACCAGAGTTTCTTTATAACATAAAGCCTTAAGAAATTTGATTTTTGTATTACTCTTCAAATGACAAAGCGTTTGGGGGAACATGGCCTATTCAAACAGAATAGGCACAGTTTACTTTAACATCTGAATCATAGCATATCAAGCATTTAACAGGACAACTGTAGGAGTGTGGGACAGAAGTGTAACCATTAGCCATGCATACGTTGGGTCTATATTTTTCTTTTGCCCAGAAGGAAATGGATTGGGGGCTTCAACTGCTTTGCAAGCACTGGTTATTGTAGCACAAGGAAAAAGGAAATATATACCGCTCTTTTATTTTTTAAGATCATTCAGTCAAAATATATTTTATAAGCCCAACTGAATGAGCTCATTTCAAAAATAGGGATGTCATTTCTGTTTTATAAACTTATAAATTAATCAGCATTTAAATAATTAAATGGTTTGCCTGGATGGCAATGTTTTTAAGAACATATTCACAAGGTTTCAAACAGAAAAAAGTTTCAAATATATTGCAAATCTCTGGCCAGGGTTGTAGAATGTTCCACCAGCCTGCCCAAGGGCTCCAAAGACATCTTAGTATGGCATTGTGATTAAATACTGATATGCAGACATGCCAGCCACCAAGGGGTGGTTCACCTTTAAATGTTTGTTCATCTTTAAATGCACTTTTAGTTTGATGTAGAGAGTGATATTCTGAGACAATTTGCAAGTGGTTTTCCTTTTTTAATATTTGTGGGTTTTTTTTTTTTTAGCTTTTTATTCAGCAGCTCTCCAGTTTGCAGTTTCGTCAAGGTTAGGGTCCACACCAGAACCACAGCGCCGGCTTGGTGAGCGCTTGAACAGTAATTTCTAGATATAGTTGTAACTATAATAATGAGCTATAGCAACCAAGCCGTTAACTGACTAATGGGATAAGCTGGTAGCACCTGTGGATTGTTAATTAGCGTCCAAATTACCCTAAAAACCATGCACTGATTTGAATAAGAGACTGGAATATGAATAGGAGAGGCCTGGACAGAAAGATGAGCAATAAAAATTAGCAATAACAATACATTTGTAGCCTTACAGATCATTTGTTTTTTTAGATGAGGTCAGTGACCCCCATTTGAAAGCTGTTAAGGCTGTTAAAAACTATAATAGAGAAAAAATAAAGACCAATTGCAGGTTATCTCAGAATAGAAAGCTCTATATCATACTTAACTTAAAGGTGAACCGCCCCTTTGAGTTAACTTTTAGCATGTTATAGAATGGCTAATTCTAAGAAACTCTTCAATTGGCTTTCATTTTTTTTTTTTAATTATTTGCTTTCTTCTGATTTTTTCCAGCTTTCAAATGGGGGTCACTGACCACATCTAAAAACAAATGCTCTTTGAGGCAACAAAATGTATTGTTATTGCTGGTCTCCTATTCATTTTCCAGTCTCTCATTCAAATCAGTGCATGTCAATTTGGACCCTAGCAACCAGACTGCTGAATTTGCAAACTGGAGAGCTGCTGAATAAAGAGCTAAATAACTCAAAAACCACAAATAATAAAAAATGAAAGCCAATTGCAAATTGACTCAGAATATCACTTTCTACATAGCACTAAAAGTAAATTTAAAGGTGACCAACCCCTTTAACAGAGGCTTCTCAGTTTCCAATTGATTGTATGTAATCTCTGATCCTACAGTGCATAGTGCTCTCCTGTACAGCCTGGTAAAGCAGCCAAAAGGTAGAGGAACAGGAGCATGCTTTTTAGAGAAATTAAAATGTAAGTTGAAAAACAGACATGTCCATCAAGTCCAATATTTTGCATGAATTGAAAGCTGCCTAATTGCTAGTTAATCAAAAGGAAGATGGAAACCACCATTAAGGGTCAGGCCACACTGGGCGTTTTGGGGAGATTTGGCCGCCTGGCGACTAATCGCCTCGTTTTTGTGGTGACAAATCTCCTCAAACGCCTTCCCTGACTCTGCGCCGGCTAAAATTTTTTTAAAAAATGCTAACGCTAATCACACGCGGCGATTCATTTTCCGAAGTTGCCTGAAGTTTCCTTGTGAGGCAACTTTGGAAAACAAACTGCCGCATGTGATTAGCGCTGGCGTTTTTTCATTTGAGCCGGCGCAGTCAGGGAAGTCGTTTGAGGCGATTAATCGCCAGGCGACCAAATCTCCCCAAAATGCCCAGTGTGGACTTACCCTAAAGCCTTTCCAATTTGCCTCTAGGCAAATTCCTTCCTCACTCCAATCCTTGGATCAGCACTTTTCTTTCATTTTTAAGGTATGTATAAAGTGCATTAAGTCCAACCCAACGTTTTGCTTTAAATGAAATCTGCCAGAGGAAGGTGGAAAACACCATTAAAGCCTTTCCAAATTACCTCTGGGCAAATTCCTTCCTCACTCCAGTTCCAGTCCTCACTTTGTTCAGTATTTTTCTTTAATTTTTAAAGATATGTATAATGCAGTAGAGAGAATACACTATGGGGCCTATTTATATCTATAAAAAAAAATTATCTTGAATTTAAGTTTTCAAAAATAAATAAACACAGCTAAAACCTGGTGAGCTTGAATAGAAGTCAAGGGGAGGTGTATAATCAACATTTATGCCACTCTGACCTAGTGTTTCCAATAAATATGTAAAGTGGTCAAGAAATAGCGATTGCAAAAAAAAAATAACCAAGTTTAATTGTGGATTAAAGAAAAAAAAAAAATAAAACTATGTAAAGTGATAAAATGTGCGCTTTTGGTTGATTTAGGTTTTACATCAATTACTACATTCAATATACAATAAACGTATTTCTGCACAGCTATCATGTCAACAACAGAAATATAAATGAAAACGATTAAAGCAGGATCTAGTTATCTCGTACCAAACGCTCCACCTATTCTAATTCCTGAGAAACCCTCACAACCCTATATATTGGTAACAATCAACTTGGTTTAGAAGGAGGCGGGCTGGGCTACACATTTGACATAACTTCCGCCCTATGACGCGGTTGCGCAAAGTCTATCGGGTAGTGTAGTTTCAAGCGAGAATCAACAAACTTGTTTTCGGTGCCCTTGCTTCTGTCCCCTTGGCGTTGGCGTCCTTACCTTACTGTACGCAATTCCTATCACTTACTTACGCACAAAACAGGTTTCCTATTAAGCCATTTAAACGCATTCCCGCACTTGTACTGTTATCTCTGTCCTCTAGTTATCAGCCCAAACCCCAGCGCCCCAACCTCCAAGTACATACGCAATAGCGGCCTTTCCTGCAGCCGATATGTGGCACAAGTCACTCACCAGTGTGAGGGCAGCCCGTGTGGCCTGCAGCTTCCTCTTGCTTACAGCCCTGATTGTCGCTCTCACTACTGTGGCGGACATGTTTATATTCTCCTGTCCATATGAGGGGGTCCAACGTACAGCTAGGTCTCACACACCGGAGCTACTCAAAGCTTTCAGCAGCAGCCAGACTCCTCCCACTCTTCTGGGCTGGGCGCCTATTGGTGCTGAGCAGCGCCGACCCAGAGCACGACAGTAATGAGGGCAGAAACAATAAAGGAGGCTTGATATACACAGGCTGATAATGGATAAGGCTACTTGAAGTTGCCAAGGAGAATCTCTCTGAGGCTACTGACGACAGCAGTTCTAGATAGTTAGAAGAGATGTGCGCAACTGCAGGTTGGAATCCCAAGGAATTATATTTATAGTACACGAGAGCCTTAAATAACCTATAGAGGTCACAGTAGTCTTTGGTGACTTCTATTAGTCTTTTAAGTTTTAGTGAGATCAGTGTTGGACTGGCCCACCAGGAAAACTTCCGGTAGGCCCGGGTGTCAGTGGGCCCTCTTGCTTCTAACCATTTTGCCTATTTAATGGTCATTTCCAGGGGCGCTCCGCCAATGAGGCGAGTTGAGTAACTCGCCTCAGGCGGCAGCGCCCCACTAGGTACCAGGGGTGGCAAAAGTGCTGCTCCTGGTACTTTAGGAGTCGAATTTACGGTTTTCAAACCAGAAATTCGGCTCTTCTAGCACAGAGAGCACAATTATGCTCTCTGCGCTAGTGTCCTGGCCCTCTCCGCCACCCTTGTGGACCCTCCCGACCAAAAAGGTGAGTGCACCGGGGAGGAGGGAGCGGCAGCAACACCAAGCTACCTCAGGCGGTGGAGGGGCCAGCATCACCCCTGGTCATTCCCTATTTCTTTATGGGGAAAAAATGCATATTTATAAGTCTATGAGCGCCTGTGCACTCAACCGCATATGTGACATTCACCCTTGCTGATAAATCACCAGTGGTGCGTGACACAGATATAAACAAAAGATTAATTAATTGAACAGTATCTCAAAACTCGCACTCCGTGAATTGTTTCTCATTTCATTACATTTTATTATTGATTACTGAACTCCCAAATTAACTTAATAAAATGTAATGAAATGAGATACAATTCATGGAGTCTGAGTTTTGAGATACTGTTCAATTAATTTAAAAAATGCTTAATAAAGAAACAATATAGTAAGTAGATATAAAAGTCTAGGGGAATAAAGAGGTTGAGTGAGGAGAGAAGGAATAATAGTCTGGAAAGTGGGCCCATGGTCTAAGGTTTTCTGGAGGGCCCCAAGCATCCAAGTCTGACACTGAGTGAGATTATACACAGCAATGGGTGCAGGTGGTGGGTGAGGTTCACTTGCACCACCCAAGAGTTTACCCCCACAAGTTGGGCAAAAGCAAGTACCCCAGTTCCTCATAACAGTGTTTATGATTTGCTAGGCTTTGGTCCAATGTTGGGGAGAAGTGGCTGAAGTTTTAATATTTGAAGTAGCTGAATGACAGGTATTGACAAAGAGAGGATTTATTGTTTGTATATCAGTTGCCATAAATATCTTATGTTCTGCCTCAGTCTACCAATTAAATGGCAGATCTGTCAGTTGCCCCTTATTAAAGAACCAGTAACATAAAAAAAATGTTTAAAAATTCGTTAGTGCACAACGAAAAATAAACACCAAGACAAAAGAAACTTTAAAATAGCAAAGCCTTTATTAAGAAATAACTTACAGAAAGTCCACTTCCTGTCTGCTTCAGAAACGGCGAAAAGGTAACCATCCATCCTGCAACGATCAATTTCTCCTCCCTCGCTATTCACTGACAGGCATCGCCTTCATCCTCCTCCTGGTCTCCCGACGCACACTTCTTCCTGCTACTGTTGTGGGGAAGTGAGTTCGGCTGGAGGGGCCTCCAGTTGGTGGGAACTTGGAGCCGGCTGGATCGATGTGCAAAGTCCTGGGGCCGGTGCAGCTCTCCATCCAGTATCTCTGCAGGGCTCCCTGCACTCCCCTCCGGGGAGATATGGTACAGACTACAGCGCAGCAACACCGACAGTGAACACAGTCCCTCCACCAGCACTACCGCCACCTCCAGTTCTCAGACTGGCCAACCCAACCTCTCAGCTTCATGGCTGTTGGGGCAGTCACAGGTGGCTCTGCCCGAGTAGCGCCGAGCTGCGGAGTGCAGGGACTCCCCCCAAGGGCCCGGTAGGTGACTGCCGGGGCCTCCACCGCTCCCTGGCCCAGCCGCTCCCCCTACGCTTCCTGCACTACCGTCGCCACCAGTACTGAAGTGTCGGCTGTACTGGGACCGTGGGAAAGGGATGGCTTAGCAGAGGCAGAGGCAGCGCAGGGAGCACAGTGTCAGCAGCCAGTCATGGACACACAGCGGGAGCAGCAGCCACAGACACACAGCAGCAGCCATGAAGCGGGGACTTTGCACATCGATCCAGCTGGCTCCAAGTTCCCACCAACTGGAGGCCCCTCCAGCCGAACTCACTTCCCCACAACAGTAGCAGAAAGAAGTGTGCATCGGGAGACCAGGAGGAGGATGAATAGCCAGGGAGGAGAAATCGATCGTTGCAGGATGGATGGTCACCTTTTCGCCGTTTCAGAAGCAGACAGGAAGTGGACTTTCTTAAGTTATTTCTTAATAAATGCTTTGCTATTTAAAAGTTTCTTTTGTCTTGGTGTTTATTTTTCGTTGTGCTCTAACGAATTTTTAAACATTTTTTTTTATGTTACTGGTCCTTTAAATAGTGACTGGCCAGCCTTCCATATACACTTTTCCATTAAGACCGAGGGCCATAGAAAATGATTGAGTTTTGGAGGGCCAGGGATTAATTTTTAGTGTGGTGCACTGCAAAAACTCATCCTGTGTCCCACCCAACTGCACAAAATTTCAAAACATTGAGTAAAAATTTGTGGGGGCCATATTCCCCCTTGTTTTACCCCTATGATAGAGACCATAGTAGGCTTCTTGGACTTTATATAGTTTTCAGTATGCATGGCCACAAAAATGGTGCTTATTTCTAGTATATCAGGACCTTTTATTTTTTTGAGACACAATGTATTCATGCTATAATAGGTGGTTAGGTGAAATTGTTGTGATTAACTGTGCTTTCTGTTGATCTGTTGTAGGTACCTTATATATAATTATAATTAAATGCTTACAATTATCTTTAAGCTCATTATGTGGCCACATGAGCTATGGCTGTTTCCAGCAGCCTGTGTATATACTATGTGGATATACTATGTGGCCATTAAAGGTTGGTTGTGGTCACAGAAATATTTTCTTAAAAAAGAACTCTATGAGGGGCCCAGCCCTGCTTTTGAGAACCCAGCTTCTCTGTGTAAACTATAAATTAGAACTGTAACAATAAGACCTCAAATCTGTAGATTTTGCTTCCCTGCTGCCTGTAACACCAGTTGCAATTTTTCATCTGTACTGTTGTTTGTATGCAGAGCTAAGACTCTTAAGAGCTGGTGCCAGAAGTACAGGGAAAACAGATGAGTTCTCCAAGACCTGAGTCTTTAGTATTGAACTTGGGCCACCATTAATAACAGGAATGGGGCTGTTGGAACCCGTTTTTCTCATATGATATAACTTATTATTATGTTATGTATATGTAGGGAATTAGTGCAAAACCCTTGCATTTATCCCTGTAAGGGCACAGGCATAAATCATGTATCTGTGTGCTGTAAGCTGTTACCTAGCAACCAGCTGTTCATTGATCTCAGTGCAGCAGGAAGTGACACAGCAGCTAGTGAGTGGCTGACAGGAAGAGGAAGTCATAGATTCTGACAGAAGAGAAAAGCCTTGCAGATAGAACCACATGGTGGACAGAGAGAGAGAGACCAGAGAGCTGCTGGTGGGCCCAGAAAGCTGAGAGGCTCCACCAAAAGCAGATATTTGGATTAGGTTGGCACAGGGAAGCCAGATACAGTGCCTGGAGAGACAGAGAGTGTGAAAGGAATCCAGACTGGAGAAGCAACCAGTAGGAGATTCTTATCTGAGCATCCACAGTGGCTGGTAGTCGCACTGTATGCCTGAATGTGTTGGGCTCGCTTGAAGCAAACTCAGTAAGGCATACGAACAAAATTTGAAGTGAGTATCCTGTTTAAAGGGACAGTACCATAAAGAAGTGCTTGAAGATGCAGAAACTTTTGTGGAAGGACATTAAAGGACTTGGTCTTCTTTAGTTAGCTAGATAGTTAGCACAAGCAAGTTAGTTAGTGAGACCCTACTCACACCTGGTTAGGAGTGATATTTGTACTAGTTGGCCATTTAATCTTAGATAAACAGTTATTCTGTTTAACAAATACTGTGTGTGTTTTATTTCTGTGTTCCTAGTGGCGCCACCCGTAGGTGCATTCCCGGGTCCCACTAGGTGGAGGCACTGCCCTAGTAAGTACCAGGTACCCAGTCTCTCCCCATACCACTGCAGAGTGGCTCAGGTTTGTCCCGTGCGATCAGGTAAGTGCCACACATGCTGTCATTCTGGTTAATGACATTGCCCTTCCTAGGAAAATTTCATGGGGATACATTATCCTTAAAGGAGACATATAGGATACATGGAAAAACTATTTTTTTTTTACTTTGGGCTAAAAATTAATGTCTCTTGTTGTTTGAGCTCCCTATAGATCTGCTATGGTCCCTGTCCATGTTTCATATGAGGGGTAGGAGTGTCTTAACGATCCCTGCCTGAAGCACAGTAGGAAGGGGATAGCCAATCACAGCCCTGCATTCACACAAGCAATGACAGACTTAAGTTCCCTATCAGGTCAGCCTAGCTGCTGATTGATTCCTATCCTACAGTGCAGTGTGCTGAGTCCTGCTGGCTCTCCTGCACAGCTAGCAAAAGAGGCATCAAAAAGTAAACCAGATGGGCAGGGATAGTAGGATTTTTGCAGAGAATTTTAATAAATCAACCCCCGCCCATGATGCATTATGAAAAAATCAAAACTCAAATTTTTGGTATCTAGGCAGTGCTGTGTCTATGGCATGAGACAAGTAAATACCTTCTGATTTCAGAAGGCTTCACTTTGCATGTAATTGCTAGTGAAGGGCCTTTTGGCTCCTTTCAGCCCTTCTCACCCTAACCAGGTTCAGTTTCCCATTTCACTACTCTCCAAGTCCTACCCATCATAAGCCATGTTCTAATATCTTGCACTGATGAAATCTAAAAAGATTGAAACAGGCTGTCTGCAAGTTGGGATATATGTCTCATTAGGCTGTATCTGTGCTATAAACTAGCTGTTCTGGATGCATAGTTGGCCAAAGGGACACAAAGGAGTGATTTGCATGTCTCTGCCCATGATGCCTTATGGGAGAATCAAAACTCTCATTTTTTGGTATCTAGGTAGGGCTGTGTGTATGGCATAAGACAAGTAAATACCTTCTGATTTCAGAAAGGTTCACTTTGCAAATAAATCAACCCTGAACACTATTTTTTTTAGCACATTCCTTTACTTCTATATTTAAAAGAGTATATTGCACTGGCACATTTTCACACAATATTTCTCTCCTTAATAATGTACAGTAAAAGTACAACTATGTCAGGCTTTGTTAACCTGCATCTACAGACACAGTTTTGATATGAGAGGAGTCCTTTCTGGAAAAAATACTCACCTTTCTATATTTTTATGTTTCTACCTTATTAATATCAATAATATCAAGCATATTTTTTACTGGTTAGGTGGCAACCCTAATTGTTACACTAAATAATCCTAGAAATACTTTTATTTCCACTTCTTCATATTTTTAATATACAGTACATCCCACCTACCAGTAACCTCCCTTTATTTTTTTTTATTTATTTATTTTATAAATTCTTTATTTAAACATTTCTCGGGAAGTCAGGGGGGTACAGAAAGGAAGAGGGGAAGAGAAGGAGAAATAAATGCATAAGCACAAAATTGCAACAGTACATTTTATAAGTATTTACAGAGCATACACTTATTGAGAGTACTGCTGTATATCAATTTGAAAGAGAGCTCAATTGGTTTCTTATATCTACCTTAATGCTATTGAGTCTAATACAACTTTATAAAGGTTTTCACTTAAAGAGATGGTTTGAGAAAACAGAGATATGGTTCTTTGCACCAAGATATTTCAGATTAAATTTCTCTGATAAATTAGTCAATTTAAGAAAATTGATCCAGGGGGACCATATTTGCCAATATTTGGTGTTCTTATTATGAATAATTGCTGTAATCTTTTCCAGTTTCCTGGTTTCTTCCATCAAATGTATCCAATCTTGGCACGTTAGTGGCTCCGTTAGTGGCTCCGTATCCTTCCATTTTTTTGGGATCATGGCTTTTGCTGTTTGTATCATGTGCAGCAGTAATCTGTTTGTGATTATGGAGTTAGAGTCCTGATCATAGTAGAGTATCAATTTAGGTATTTATTAAATTTGTGGCTACTGTTTCTCCGGTAACTAGTTCCATAATCCTAATTGTCTCCCTCCAGTATTTTAGTCAGGGCCGAAACTAGGAGTAGGCAGAGTAGGCACGTGCCTAGGGCGCAAAGCTGAGGGGGCGCCAGGCACGTACCTGCTCTGTCGCCTACTCCGTGTCCGGTTCCGTCTGGCGCTGGTGGCTTGCGCATAAATGCTCTTCTGCGCATGCGCACATATTTCGCGCATGCGTGCTGGCGCGAAATTTCATGCATGCGCGCTGGCGCCAAATTTCACGCATGCACAGTCAAGCACGCACAGATCCGGTGCTGTGGCCCGCCAGGTTGCCTAGGGCGCCTGGCCGGGTTGGCCCGGCTCTGATCTTAGTAGTTTGCTGCATTGGTACCAAATGTGGCTGGAAGTGCCTTCTTGTTTTTCTTTTTTTTTTCTTTTTACATCTCCAGCAGTGACTTTGTGCTTCTGGAAACATATGCTTCAGCTGGGCCAGTGTGTAGTACCACCTTGTTATCAGTTTATATACAAATTCTTGGATGCAGTAAATTCTTTGTAGCTAGAGAGGTAAATATGTTTCCATTGGTCTTGATGTAGATTTAGTTTTAGTTCCTTTTCCCATTTTGTCTGGTGTATTGGTATTTTTTCTGTATTGTTTTTAAGAAGTCCCTTTATTATCTCTTTTCAATTCGTTTTCATTATTTATTTTTTATAGTTTAATAGTAATTTGTCTTTTTCTTCTGACTCTGCAGCTTTCAAATGGGTGTCGCTGACCCCTTCTGAAAAAGGCTACAAATGTATTGTTATTGCTACTTTTTATTGCTCATCTTTCTATTCAGGCCCTCTCCTATTCATATTCCAGTCTCTTATTCAAATCAATGCGTGGTTGCTAGGGTAATTTGGACCCTAGTTACCAGATTGCTGCTTAAAATGCTAATTGAAGAGCTGCTGAATAAAAAGCTAAATAACTCAAAACCTTGAATAATAAAAAAATGATCACTCTCATACTAAAAATTATCTCAAAGGTGAACAGAGAGTAAAGGAATTAGTAGCTTGACAATAGTACCCTTAGTGATGTCTTGTGTCTTCCTGTAATAAACTGCACATTCTGACATAACAACACATTTATAAGGATTTACATTATGGTGCACTGGAAAATGCCCATACTGTAGATTATATAGGGTACATTGTACCCCTTTTGTAAAATAGACAGATTGTTTACACAATAAAAAAATATATAAAGCGAAAATTACTTTTTTTAATAAAGCAACTTTAAGTTATGTCTTCTAAAATTGGTTCCCTTTTATTTTTTTCATTAATTATTAATTATTAGCCCTCTGATTTATATTTTCTACATAAAATCCACTACTGATATTACCTATTTAACATCGATGGTTACAAATAATAAACAGTCATTAAAGTCTTCATGTTCTGACTAAAGTCAAATCATTTAAACAATATTGGTGGGCAACTGTTATGTTCTTAAGCGACTATTATTACATCATCTGTAATTTACTAACATATTGGGTAAATTGTAACTATGGCAACCTCCATCTCAATAATTGCCTTCACTTTTAATACTGCTGCGATAATTGCTTCTTGTTTACTAAATATATTTTCTCTTTAAAAATTGATTTGTAAATGTTACCTCTCTGTGGTTTGTCTTTGAACATAAGTAATTGGTTTGCATGTTTTCTATGTTTATGCAGAATCTATTTCCACTCTGCTATTTTGGAGACTAGAGACTTGATGCTTGGTTATCTGAGTTAGCTGTAAAATATCTACTAGGATAGGGAGCCCCTTAAAAGATGCATTAGACCTACCTGTCAATCAAAATCTAACCTCTGCATGAACAGAGTATTGTAAGTGGCAGTATTTCTTAAACGGTACAGCATTTTTAATTGATTATACAGGTATAGGATCTGTTATCCAGAAACCCATTATCCAGAAAGCTCCAAATTACATAAACGTCATCTCCCATAGACTTAGGCGTGTAACTATAGTGGAAGCTGCACTAAAACCCTCCCTCCGGCACTCTCTGCAAAGAAAATTTTGCGTGCGCGCCGCATCGATCTGACGCGCACGCTCAAGTAATGGGGTGAGGGGCGGATGAGGAGAGGCGGGTCTGTTTTACTATGCTCGCTGGGCCCCTTCCAAGATTTTTGGCATGGGGGCCCGGAAAGCGATTGTTACGCCACTGCATAGACTCAATTATAATGAAACAATTCACATTTTTTAAATTGTTTTCCTTTTTTTTTCTCTGTTATAATAAAACAGTGCCTTGTACTTGATCCAAACTAAGATATAATTAATCCTTATTGGAAGCAAAACCATTTACATGTTTTTTCAAAGTATGGATATCAAAATTATGCCCTTATCCGGAAAACCCCAGGACCCGAGCATTCTGGATAAAAGGTCCCTTTCCTGTATTTAGAAAGTGTCTTATTTCAGTGAGATGAAGTGGATTGCTACAGAACATTCAACAGCAGCTAAAATCAGTGGTGTAACTAGATATTACTGGGTCCCACAGTATATTATTTTTCAGGCCCCCAAAACTTTAGCGGATGACTTGTTTTACCAATATTTATTGAAACTGTGTATGAATTAGGGCCCTTATACCTCCTAGCCCCCCCCCTGCAGCTGCAGTTTATGCTTCCTGTATAGTTACGCCCCTGGCTAAAATGCCTATCCTAAGCACCAGGGAACAAAAAGTAATTCGGCCAGATCACTGTGATGGGTGCTCGGCTGCACATCACAAAATTCACTTTGGCTACTGTAGGAGCCTATAGGGGGTTAATCTGCCCCTATGGCTTTAAGGCCCCACCCTTTGCTCACTGTTATTGGCCAAGAGGTGATATGACAACTTCCTGCCTCACTGCACTATAGTGTGTATAAGGAGTGGCCCATTCCTCAATGGCTGCTGGATGCTGATCCAGCTGGGTGTGCCCAGGGGAGCCTGGGAGCAGCAAGGCCCAGAAAGTCATATGTCCAAGTTGGGCAACCCGGTGAATAAGGAATAGAAAGTGACAGGTGAGCTCCCAGTACTAGTACACTCTAGGAGTGTAAGATAGTCTGGGTTGACCTAAAAGAGCAGTTCTGAGCTCCAACATAGGCAGGGCCGCCATCAGGGGGTCACGGGGACAGTTGTCCCGGGCCCGCAGGATTTTGTGTCTAAGGGGGGGGGCTCGGCCATGCTTCACTTACTTGATTAGCCGGGCCCCCCTGCTTTCAGCGTGCTGCACAGCAGCTCTGTGCACGGAAGATTTTCTCCTATTAAGATTTACTGTAACCTCATTGGTCCTTTAAGAATAAGTCCCGGTAAATCTGCATTGGGATTGGATACCCTTATCCAATCCCTGTACAGCTTTACCAGGACTTCTTAAAGGACCACGAGGGTACAGCAAATCTTAATCAAGTAAGTGAAGCATGGCCGCCCCCCCCCCCTTAGACACCAAACCCTGGCAAGCAATTTTTTTAAAAATTTGGAGGGATCTGGCCAATTTTTTTTTACTTGCAGGGGGGCCCCTGATCACCATTGGCTTTTTATAACTTGTGGGGGGGGACATCAATTTTTTTTTACTTGCAGGGGGGCCCCTGATCCCCAATTATTTTTTTTAACTTGTAGGGGGCCCTGACCACCATTTTTTAAAAAAGAATTTATGGGGGGCCCTGGAACCACAGTTTTTTTTTAACTTATAAGGGGGCCTAACCATCAATAGCTTTTTATAACGTGTGTGTGTGTGGGGTGGGGGGTTACCTTTTTTAGCACTGACGTCTATGTGGTCTTTTAACTGTAGTGTGGAGTGGGCGGGATCTGGGGTGGGGCTTGGGGGCCGGGATAGGCGGAATATGTTGCAGAGGTGAAGTGGGATGCCTGCCAAGTCTTTCCTAAAGGAGTGTCAGCATGTGCAAAGCTGCATGTGATGTGCCTGTGCCTTTTTCCTCTAACCACTGGATGTGAGTAAACCTGGGGACATTGTCTATGACTAATAAACAGTTCTTTGTTTGCATCATAAGAACCTTCTGTGCCCAACCATTTTGTATGCACTACTGTGCATACAAAATGGGTCTGGGTGTTGTAGTTGCACTACACCTTAAAGGGATAGCTTCCACTTAGCGAAGGCCCGGATCCTGCAGAGAGAGTCCAAATGTAACCCATGCTCCTACCTTAGCTGGACATTAATCTGTGGTGTGGATAGCCCAGATTAGCGTTACACTACATTTATACATTAACAAATGAAATAAATCATTTACACCTTGGCACCAGAGATAACGCTGAGCTGTCCAACCAGTAATAGTTAGTGGTCGTAAGGCAGTAAATTCACAATTCCTCAAGGGACAGCAGTCCCAACAGCAATTGACAATGCTTTATATCACATATGCACAACTGTGGATCTTGCTTTGTGACGTAAAGGCAACTAAAATCAATTTCAGGCTAGCTGCCTGTCGCTGAGTTGATATGAACTGCAACGTGGACATATGCTGTAGGGCAACCGGTTCAATAGGAAAATGAAAGTGGGGTTATTGCTTGTTTTTTATTTTATTTTCTTTAGAAGTGGAAAGATGCTTTTGTTTTAAATCTCTCAGCTCCCGAGCTGGTGCATAGAGCATTCACATAAATAGCCACATGACAATGTTGGTGTATGATATAGAAACAGATGACCTCCATGGAGACTTTAATGTGGGGCAATCTGTTTTCATGTAAAAATAAATGTAAGAATTTCACACTTCGTTTGCTTTAACTGTCAGCTGATCTTTAAAAATGGTGGGCTCTTTCAAGTTCACTAAGAAAACAGTATTTTTTTGTTCCAATTTTGAAATATGACAGAATTTTTGGGTAATTCCATATATCACTAAATCACTACAAAATAAAGAATGACCTATTTTTCAAAATATAAATAAATATCTAAAGCCTTTTCAAATGTGTAAAAATACCACTGATATGGAGCACACCAGTACCAAATTCCTGACAATATTGATTTTTAAAATCAGAAATGAGTATACTTTATATTGCAACGCCCAAAAAATTTGACCCCCTAGAAAATGATACAATTTAGTAAAGTACATACTTAAGAAATGGGTAAATATTTCATTCTGCTGGTAATTACCAAACTGTAAACTAGCATCATACCCAGGCCCTGATTTGTGGTGAGACCACAAAGGCCCGGGCCTAGGTTGTCAAAATTTGAGGGGCGGCATGACGCCCAGCCACATCTTCAGTAGCATTGGGAACCGCTGGTGCTCGTGCGCCCGCGCACTCCCCGGGGAAGGATGTGAGCGCATTTGCCGGCGCACACCAGGACCTGCCCGGCGCAAGCATTCGCAAGGGGGTGGGTGCGCACGGGGGGGGCGGGCAGTAGGACCCAGGTGGCCTAGGAACTGAAAAAGAGGAGATCCGGCCCTGATCATACCTGGCAGGGGGAGCTATGCAGCAGCTATTGAGATTCTATCTTATTACCCCATAATCCACACAGTCTGTATGTTATTGACTGCCCATGCCCTCTCAGATCCTGGCTAATTCTAAGCATCTTTTCAAACAGTCCTCATTTTTAATTTTTCATTTGTCTTCTTCTTCTGACTAATTCCAGCTTTCACATGGGGGTCACTGAGCCCCATCTAAAAATGAAACCTAAATTATCTAAATCATTTATTGTTATTGCTTTTTATTGCCCATCTTTCTATTTGAGTCTCCAGTCTCTATTCAAACTATTCAAATCAATGCATGGTTGCTAGGGTAATTTGCACCTGAAAAATTTGCTGTATTAAATTATTTAAATTTAATTTCAAGGTGAACAACCCCTTTAACAAAAAATAATTTATTGAATTAATTTATCTATTGAGTTATTAACTAATATTTCATTCATTTTATACAGCCACCCTTCAGGAAAATTATTTATAGCTTGACCATCTAAAATGGCTGGATAGCATCAGCTCTGTATTATATATGTCTACTGCCCAATGCCAGTGATGAAGGAACTTCATTTGAAGCAGATTATAAATGCAATGTCCAGTGTAGGATAGATGGAGCAACTGCAAAGGAGCAGCAGGACAATGTAGGAGGAGACTGCTTCATGGATTAGCGGGTTTTATGGATCCGCAAAGAATGCAGCTGAGGTGGTAAAGTGGTAAGTGGTAGTCAGGGCATATATGAATGACTGACTGTGGTGGACGCAGTAAAATATAAAGAAGTGGGGCAGCAAACTAAATGGAGCAGACATTCTATAACATACTAAAAGTTAACTTAAAGACAGACTACCACTTTAATGAAAGAATTACAGCTGATTTAAGAAATTAAATGAAATTTAATTAAAAATTTAGAAAATTGATTATATAGGTGGGCCCCTGAGGTCAGGTTCTCTGGTGGGCCCCATGTGCCCCAGTCCGACACTGAGATAAGCTGCCCAATCGGTCTAAAGTACCTGAATCGTCATCTTAAATCTGCCAGAGTATGCCACCTTTACTTTCTTACTAAAAGATAATTTAAAAGTGAACATGTAAGATAAGTGAGACTTTATAAAACAATATATATCTGTGAATAGGCTCTTTACATATGTAACCCTAATTTGGTTACTGTCTCTTTAAATCACACTCCTGCACTGGGGACACATGGGACCTACCTATCTCACTATTAGGTACCTAACTGTTTCTTCAAAACAGTCCTTTTTATTATCAAAGTCCCAATCCTCTAGAAGGGGTTAATAACCACACAGTTCAGTTCAATTGAATTGTCCCTTCCTCAGAGCTCCTATACCCCAGGTAGCGCTACCTTTCCCAAAAGTACCTCTCCCTTTGGGACTTAGCAGCTTCTCCCAAGTAGCAGATAAATGCACAAGACCTGTCTTCAAATTAGGGCCCCACGCTTGTATCCTTGCCAGTATCCTTCCTTCGGGTGGCTCACTCACCAGGGTGCTCTCAGAGGCAATCACACTGGAGATTACAGGCAGCTCTGCAGAAGGATCAATCTCACCAGTGGCACCTTTCACCTCCTGAGTCTGTAGCAGCTTGGCAGGGAACAGGATGGGCTCTTTCTGTACTTCCACAGATGCAACAGCTTGGACAATCTCAACAGAACTGGTTCTGGCTGGATGTTTCAGTATACACCCCCTGTTAAACTCTGTCAGAGACCCTGTACAAAAGGCTCCAAAGTCAGGCACTCCCTCTTTCCCAAGCATGTACTGGGGCGCCCAGCCAATCGGATGGCTCTCCAGCCTGTAACTGGGCTGGATGATGTCACAGACAGAAAAACAGGAGAAGGATTCCTCTGATCCTCTACACATATAAATGCAATAGCTTATTTACAGGGAGTTTCATTCTTGTTAGTTCACATCAGGGCAAGACAAATATTGGTTTAGAGGTGTAGATGCAAATGTTGGTTTAGAGGTGTAGATGTAAATATTAGTTTAGAGGTGTAGGTGTAAATATTGTTTTAGAGGTGTAGGTGTAAATATTGGTTTAGAGGTATAGATGTAAATATTGGTTTAGAGGTGTAGGTGTAAATATTGGTTGAGGTATAGATGTAAATATTGGTTTAGTGATGAAGGTGTAAATATTGGTTTAGAGGTATAGATGTAAATATTGGTTTAGAGGTATAGATGTAAATATTGGTTTAGTGATGTAGATGGAAATATTGGTTTAGAGGTGTAGATGTAAATATTGGTTTAGAGGTATAGATGTAAATATTGGTTAAGAAGTATAGATGTAAATATTGGTTCAGTGGTATAGATGTAAATATTAGTTTAGTAGTATAACTGTAAATATTGGTTTAGAGGTATAGGTGTAAATATTGGTTTAGTGATGTAGGTGTAAATATTGGTTTAGAGGTATAGATGTAAATATTGGTTTTGTGATGTAGGTGTAAATATTGGTTTAGAGGTATAGATGTAAATATTGGTTTAGTGATGAAGGTGTAAATATTGGTTTAGAGGTATAGATGTAAATATTGGTTTAGTGATGTAGATGTAAATATTGGTTTAGAGGTGTAGATGTAAATATTGGTTTAGAGGTATAGATGTAAATATTAGTTTAGTAGTATAGATGTAAATATTGGTTTAGAGGTATAGATGTAAATATTAGTTTAGTAGTATAGATGTAAATATTGGTTTAGAGGTATAGATGTAAATATTAGTTTAGTAGTATAGATGTAAATATTGGTTTAGAGGTATAGATGTAAATATTGGTTTAGTGATGTAGGTGTAAATATTGGTTTAGTGGTATAGATGTAAATATTGGTTTAGAGGTATAGATGTAAATATTGGTTTAGTGATGTAGATGTAAATATTGGTTTAGAGGTATAGGTGTAAATATTGGTTTTGTGATGTAGGTGTAAATATTGGTTTAGAGGTATAGGTGTAAATATTGGTTTTGTGATGTAGGTGTAAATATTGGTTTAGAGGTATAGATGTAAATATTGGTTTAGTGATGTAGATGTAAATATTGCTTTAGTGATGTAGGTGTAAATATTGCTTTAGAGGTATAGATGTAAATATTGGTTTAGCGGTATAGATGTAAATATTGGTTTTGTGATGTAGGTGTAAATATTGGTTTAGAGGTATAGGTGTAAATATTGGTTTTGTGATGTAGGTGTAAATATTGGTTTAGAGGTATAGATGTAAATATTGGTTTAGTGATGTAGATGTAAATATTGGTTTAGAGGTATAGATGTAAATATTGGTTTAGAGGTGTAGGTGTAAATATTGGTTTAGAGGTGTAGGTGTAAATATTGGTTTAGAGGTGTAGGTGTAAATATTGATTTAGAGGTATAGATGTGAATATTGATTTAGTGATGAAAATGTAAATATTGGTTTAGAGGTATGAAATATTGGTTTAGAGGTATGAAATATTGGTTTAGAGGTATAGATGTAAATATTGGTTTAGTGATGTAGATGTAAATATTGGTTTAGAGGTGTAGGTGTAAATATTGGTTTAGAGGTATAGATGTAAATATTGGTTTAGAGGTGTAGATGTAAATATTGGTTTAGAGGTGTAGATGTAAATATTGGTTTAGAGGTATAGATGTAAATATTGGTTTAGTGATGTAGGTGTAAATATTGGTTTAGAGGTATAGATGTAAATATTGGTTTAGTGATGTAGGTGTAAATATTGGTTTAGAGGTATAGATGTAAATATTGGTTCAGAGGTATAGGTGTAAATATTGGTTTAGTGATATAGATGTAAATATTGGTTTAGTGATGTAGATGTATATATTTGTTTAGAGGTATAGATGTAAATATTGGTTTATAGGTATAGATGTAAATATTGGTTTAGTGATGTAGGTGTAAATATTGGTTTAGAGGTATAGATGTAAGTATTGGTTTAGAGGTGTAGGTGTAAATATTGTTGGTGCAGATCATTCACAATCTAATAAAATCATTCAATACCAAGTTTCATATATGATTCTGTAGTACTGAATTTTAGATATTTGCCTTTCCATCAATGGCAACTGTGAAGGTGCAAGCCTGGACAACAGTCATCCTGCCATAAAACAATCCTTGTAGCTACAGTAATGTCCATATCAAAGAGATGCAAATAACTGGACATACTGGTGTGGGTGCAGGGATAGCAAGAGTTCCCAAGGGAATGACACTCTGCTGGATCAACAAAGGGACACCTGGAGCATTGGGTTATGGGATTTCTTTCACAGTGCATCCTAACTTGATTTCAGTCCCTTGTCTATCTAAGAAGAGATGAACCATCTTCAAGAAAAGCTAACATCGACCTGATTGGCTGGGACTGTCTTTTGGGTGTGGCTGTTTTGGGAACAGGGTAGTATGTTTGTTTGAATGGTCTTCCTTATGTGTATATAAAGAGCATTGTAAATACTTTATTAGTTAGTCACTTTCCACTCCCTTCCATTGCATCCTTCCCTATCCCTTTCTACCTCCCTCCATGTTAGTTAGTTCCCTTTATATGTAATACCTTTTAGTTCCTTTGTAAATAAATACCACTTATTTAAAGATCAGTCTGCCTCAAGTCATTAGCCTGGCACCTCAAAATAGAGCAGATCCAACAGATTCTAACCAATATCTTTGTTCTATAGAATCAGTTGGTTTGTAGTTGGAAATATTCGCATTGCACTATGTTGCCCACTGTAGAGAAGCCTCAACTCCTTAATCCTTGCAATTCCAGTCATTCAGGCTGCTAGCACAAATAAACAGAACATGCCCCTTGTACACTATCTGCATTAGCTTCTGACTTTATCATGAGGTGTTTTTTCACAACCCATCTGAACATGACAAATTCTTTTAAGCTGTAATAAAACTATTTTTTTCTTTTGTAGTAAACAAATTTGGTTTTCTTGCTCTTATCAACATTTGACTAACACCTAGAACATTTTGTTCCCTAGATTGCATATACCCACTAATATCCCATGAGATAAAAATTTTTATATTGATGTGTGACCTGGCAGAATTGAAAGATAAATGGACACAGTTTGTGGAAACATCAGTATATGCCTACTCTATCTTCAAAAACAGTTCATGGAATTCAAATGCAGGAATCACGCTGCTATCTTCCCTCAGACAGGTAACCATAGTGAATCTATTACTAAGTAATTTTTATAAAGCTTTCCTCTCAATGACAAATATTTACCAAATATTTCCATCAGCCACTGCAATAATTTTAGTTTTTTCATTTTAATGACATGCTTAAGGAGTTCAGGGTTTTTTTCATACACAAATACAGTTTTATAAAACGTATAAAATGATTAATGAGGATAAAGTGGCACAAGAATGCATCAAGAATTTTTCTGAGGACTCTCAAAAATCCTTATTGGCTTTCCTTTGCCTCATTTCCAATGCCAGTTTAAGGTCAAGGATCTGAGGTTTTGTACCAGCTAATGATTTTACTGTGCAGCATTTGCTCCAGAAATAAAAAAAAATGACAATCATGTTCTCTGTAATAATGACTTCTGATGGGAGTGTAGGCATTGGAACACACAACAAGAAAAACACATCATTTGCAGTATATAACTGTTTTCCTACGTATACTGAAAGTGAATGGCTTAATGAAAAAGTAAACCACCAATAGTTATTTATTTTTTGCCTTGTGACCCAACCAGCACGACAACTTAACTATTAGCCAGTTGCAGCAGTGTTAAGGGCTGCCATGTTTATTTAGAAGTTCCTAGCATGGACAAGGTCATTGGCAAGAAGGCACATGTGGATGTCCTTAGTGAACATACTCCTGGTTGGCGATCAATGCAGTTCAAGTGACAAGGTCAAACATTGCTGCCGCACACAACACAGCTATGCTCTACATTTTGTGAGGCCCACCCAACGATCAATTTGGAGGGGTTCAAGTTGGGTGGGGACCAGGTGAGAGTTATTCAGTGGGAAAATCAGGCACATATTAACACTTGATGGACACATGTGACATTTCATGTGGATTTACCCGGATAATTGAAACCCATCACTCCAGATCATTTAAATCCATATTCATTCATGCAAAGAAAATCCAGCACAAATATATTTTCTTACTGAGTAAGAAATACACGAGCTATATGTTTTAGTAGCTATAGTACTATACATAGTTTTAGTAGAGTTTTTTGGCATGATGCTACATACTGAGACAATCTGTTCAAAAATATTTCATTTTTCTTGATTAGGAAAAGCACTTTGAGGGTTATTATGCAGATCAACTTCTGGCTCTATTATAGCTTATTATGCTGAAGCTCAAGACCCCCCATTGAGAATATCAAATCAATTTATGATTAAGATGTCCTTTATCAACAACAGGAAATGAATTTGGATCATTAAGCATGAAGTATTTCTTTGATAAGTATCATCTGAACAAATTCAGTGGTTGGCAGGTTATATAACGAAGCTTCCATTTCATTATTCTTCCTTTAGGCCATGTATTTACAGTGTATTTTCTGAGGTGCAAATTTGTTTAATCTTCAGAAGTTATTAGAACTAGCTTTCTATTGTAAATTCAGAAAATGGCACATCATTTTCCATTGTTAGCCATCAAATGTAAGCAAGATTGAGAATCCTTTATTTTCAGAGAAATGTACCACATGTTCGTGTTCAATTTAGTGGATGTTGGTCAAACATGCCAACAAAGTAATGAATATTAATGTAAGCATATTTAGGTGGCAGTGTTAGGGGATTCATATGTGTTGACTTGGTGGAATTTTTCGTGTCTCAGATCCATCTTTAAAATGATTACAAGTTTCACCTTGCAGTGGAGGCAATAAAGATCAACATCCAGCCCAAATATTTCATTCTTAGTCAATGAACTCCCAGGAAAATACTTTTTCCAGGATAGGGAAAAAGCTTCCCCTTCCAACTGTGAATTAGGACCCATTTAAGTGGCCAAAACTTAGGGGACTGCCTAAATAAAGGGTATATAAAGTAAGATAAAGTAAATCTTCAGTGGCCTATTTTGCTTGTAAATGGCTACACCTGCGGATAACTAACAAATGTAGTTCCTGTTGGGAAATCATGGATGCATATCATTGAGCAAACACAGGTCTCTGTACTCTCTTTTTGAGACCTGGGTCAATTATCCATTTTGCGGGACAGGGCACAAAGTGCAAAAAATATTGCAGACAGTGGCTGTTTTTTGCACTTTGAACTCAGTCCTGTAGTAAATGTCTGTAAAACTATTTATAATAGTTTTATAATATTTTTAAAAATTGTTTATTTTGGGGTATTTTATGGTTATAGAATGTGTGCTTGGTACAATACATCTTTACATACAACTTTTAGTGGCAAAAATGTTCCTTTTAAAAGATACACACAAGTTATTTAAAACTTGATCTGTTATTTTGCTTATCCTTCTCTTTTGGTTACTTGTTCAGAATGAAGTATGGGTTTAGTCAGATTACTATTAATGTGAAAATGCCCTTGGCCTACATTTACAGCACATAGTATAATATACTATCTATAATGAATGAACCTGAAGGTCACTGGTGTAAATCTAGTTCATTCAAAAATCATTTTGCTGCATTATATAACTAAATAAAACAGCAAGAAAATAAAAGCAGAAAAAAACAAAGTTTAAGTAAATATTGTATTAAAACAGGTTAGTTTGAGTAAGAGAAAACAACTATTTTACGTGTATGTAAAAATAATGAGATTAACAATAAATGGACATTTACTGAATATAAACATAGTATTATTTTACATTTGTGTGTTTTTCCAGGCTCCAGGGTTATTATTAATAATAATAATAATAATAATGGATGCCTTGATTATTGGAAATCTTATATTGCCATATTTTCTACAATATGGAAAGATATTGGAAGGAATTAAGCAATAAATTACAGTAAACTATAAGGATTCATTATATTCATGCTGTAAGATCAATAAACGGATTATAGGGTAAAGGGAGATGGATGGTGCAATGGAGAAAAGAAGGAAGTCTTTTAGAGAATCCAGTCCCTTACACTAAGAGACAGAAATGGTGACACTGCCTTCTCTTAATTGAATCACAGAATTACTCATTATTGGCCACTTATTCCAAATGTTCCTCTTCCTAGGAATTGCCTTAGTAAAACACAGATTCTTTACTACAGCGAAATACTGGTCTGATATGGTCTGTTGTTATTTTGAGTCTGTACTCACTATTCTGCTCTTAATCAGTAAGATGCTGTGACATTTTCAATACTTTATTTTGTTCCTTTCTGACCCTTGTCTTAATATATACTTAGTCCTTCTTCTTCTGTCTCTGCTATAATCTAAATATAATACACAAAAGCCATGAATATCTTGTAAATTATATCCTTATAAACGGTGACTTGTGATGTCATCAGTTATAAACGGTGAGTAGTGATGTCATTTTGATCACATGACTCACTAAAACTTGCGTATTATAATAAATAAAGTACCCCTTGTTGGAGAATATGAGGATATTGGAAATCAACATTCATGACCTGTATAAAAATATATTTAAACAAAGGGGCCCATTTACTAACAATCTAATTTTGTTTTTCTCCACGAATCTCCAAAAATTCGTGATTTTCCAATTTTTTTTTAAAATCTAAAAATTTTCGCTATTAATTATTATAAAAACTTCTTTTTTTTTTAGATGTCTTAGAGGTATTTGTATTTTTTTCGGATCGTTCAATGTTATTTTGTGTTCATAATTTTTAATTCTGATCTTTTAATAAATCTCATCACATTTGTGGTTTGAGAGAAAGTGAGTTTAGCCATGGTTTCAAAAACCTCTAAAACCACTAAAATGTGACCTTACTGTAAATAGGCCTCCAAGTGAAGAATTTAAAAAAAAAATTAGAAAACATAAAAACCCTATTGGGGAAAAACCTCTAGATTAAGGGGCAGATTTATCAAGGGTCCAATTTCGAAGTGGAAAATACTTCGAAATTTGACCATCGAATAGAATCCTCCGATATTCGAAGTCAGAGGATTTTATTCATCGTACGATCGTATTCCGATCGTAGTACAATCATACGATTCAAACAATTTTATCGTACGATCAAACGATTTTCCTCCGAATATAAAAAACTTCGAAAATTGCTCTGGAAGGTCCCCATAGGCTAACATAGCACTTCGGCAGGTTTAAGTTCGCGAAGTATTGAAGTCGAAGACAGTACTTCGATTATCGAATAGTCTAACGATTTTTACTTCGAATCGAAGTAAATTTGATTTCGTAGTATCCTATTCGATGGTCGAAGTATTCAAAAAATTACTTAGAATTTCTAATTTTTTAAGGAATTTCTAATTCTTTAAGGATAAATAGTACAGATTGTTTCTAGATATGGACAGATACTATTATCAAAGTTTCATACATCTGAATAGTTTAGAGGGTGTAATTGAGTGATATTGCTTGAGCTGGTCCCATTTTATCTTGCCTGAAAGACCACAAAAATGCTAATGTTAATTTTAGTTTCCCAAAATGCAAAGGCTCCCCTATCTAAGCCTGTAGAGGGTTAGGGTTGCCTAACACAGAAGCTGCAGGCAGGTGTAAAGAGATCAGATTTGCTCCTTTCATTTGGTTCCAAATATTTAGGCAGTGTTCCATCAGGGGGATTATAATTAAGAATAAACCTTTTTATTTATTTGCATTTAGCATTGCTAAATACATCTTTAATAATGTATAATACATCTTTATTCCATATCAAAATGATTAAAAGACAGATATCCATCTTGTTTTGAATGCACAGGTACGCTCTCAGGCAACTGCCTATGGAACTGAAGTTTGATAAACCCAGGTGCTGGTGGAGCTGCAAAGTTGTTTGGCACTCCCGGTAATTCTAGTCACTTTTTTCCCCAGAAAGATGTGCCTCTTCTACATAAAACACATCATCCAAGGGTACTGTTTGAGGACCACCCCACTGCAATCTTTTTCCTCTTCTCTAAGCATTTTCCTGATTTAGGTCAAGTGCATTCACAGTACAGCACTGTTTCCAAGATTTCTGTACTTTCCATGTGCTTTACAGAATGGACAAATGGGACACCCAGGAGATGAAAGAAGGAAGGTGCTCTGCAAGCCGTACCGGGGTTGATTTTGTTTTTGGATTAGAGGAGCACCAGCCCAGAGTACAGTATCAATTTGGCACCCCAGGGATTTAACTTTAATTGCAAAAACATACATACTGAACATAGATGCATACATACTGTGAACAAGAGACTTACTTTGCTAAAGTGAGGCCAGACTCATTATTTAATAACCTCTGCTCTAGGGGAAGATTTAAGGTCCACACAACCCAGGAATATGTTTCAAGTTTATAAAATCCTGTTGCTGGATCCTGAAAGCTAAAGTTTTTAGGAAGGAAGTGGTCCACCAGACATTCTGTTCCACTGGTTCAGTTCTAATATTGCTATACATAATAAGGGTGTCTTTAGAAATGTAACGTTGTATTAGAATCTCTTTTATAGTACATAAATACATCACAAATCAAATAAATCCATCAAAGCAGCAATTAAAATATGCAATGAAACCTACAGTACAGGGTATGAGGGTCTCTGTATTAATAAAGTATTTTAATAAACACCACACTTATAGCATACCTCTTTGCTCATTGACAAAATATAGAAAAATATTGGTATGGAACTGGAGGCAATATTACTAGGGAGACAACAAAAAAACCAAAAGGTTGTTGTATCAGAATTAGCAATGCATTCTAAAATATTAATTACTGTGCAGATATATTCTAGTGTCAGCCTTCACGGTGCTTTCCAATTACTGTCAATTATAAATGATGAATTAACATGATAATAGCATTCATTGTGAAATAAAATGATAAACACTGACAGTCTTTTTCAGATTTCAATAAATAAAATAAACCCTATTTATAAAACAGATGCAGGGACGGGAAAAATCAGGGCATTGTGTTCCAGGGGGAGTAGAACAATCAATAGTATCCAGCATACTTGACATCTAGCACCAGACTTACATCCTCCCTTTACTGATAAGGATCAGCATTATTTAAAGCAGTAGTCCATGATAATTTCTTGTTATTTACTGCTATTAAGATATGATGATTAGTATTGTCCCTGTATATTGATACTTGGTTGAAAAATGTTGGGGGGGGGGGATGTAACAGAGAAACTTCATGTCTGTGAGAGTGGCTGAAGTGCTTCTTGAATGGTTACAAATTGTTCTGAAATATATTGGCTCTTGAATGGGAGTCATGGTTACAAAAGAATATGGTAGGAAATAGCAAGTTGTTGAACTTATTAAATCACTTTTTTTTGTAGCAATGTGATTCAAAGTGCTAATAATTCTTCCTGCCTTTATCGACCAGCATTATGAACAATTTAATGTTATCTCAAGTAATATGCACCGTGAAGTGTTTGCTAACCATGAACTTATTTCATTGGCTATTTTAAGGAAAAACGTGGGTTTGAAACTGTGTAAACAAGTTTATTAGGCATATTTCTTGCACATAAGATTGAGGAGCTGCACAGCTACGTCCTGTACCTCCATTTAGTAAACCTGTGCCATATGTTCTCTGCGTGTGCATTAGGTAGACAGATTCTGCCACAGGAATAAGGCCCAGACATTATCATTAAAGTAATGTGGGTGCATCAGATCTCATTACCACTCAACAGCCACTCAGACAATGCATTTTGAAGCACATCAAGCAGCACTAGTGTTGGAGTAAATGTGGTGTCATGGGAACTGTGTAACAGCAGAGATTCAGTAACTCAGGTTATTTCTTTCATTGCTCCACTGTGAAAGATATTTATTTTATACAAATGAAAATTTGAAAATGTGTTACACAGTTCCCCTCTAGGTTTACTACCTGTCAATTCCCCAAAATATAGTAAGCCATGTATAGATACAAAAAAGCAATATTTGTTTGTTTTGTAAAAGATAATTGGTTCCTTTCATAAGAAAAATATTTTATTCTTACAAGTCTGTTGATGTTTGTCATCGCAAATACTTGATTTAAGCTCTCAATTATAGATCAGCTCTATTCATAATAAGTTGCTGCTCAAACTTTAGTCTCCCCCACAAAACTGGGGTAAAGATCATGCACATGTGAGCTCTGCCTGGCAAATGTAAACCTCAGAGCAAGGGCAGGCAATGTAATGACATTTTTCTGCTACGTGTAACATCATGTGCGGGTGCATCTAGGAGCAGGAACTATACCTGAAGGCTTCTAGTTCAGTTTGCATAGAGCTAATCTGCGGCTGAATGTAGATCAGCTTCAAATCAGATGCTATAGTCTTTCTGATTTGGTGTGTCATGCTTTAAATAGGCTTTTCTGTTATCTTAGGTATGTGGTATTTTTTAACAAGAAGCCATGCGATCAGATGGTAAATAGACATGTTGATTGATTGATTGATTTTTCATTAGGGATGCACCAAATCCACTATTTTGGGATTCGTCTGAACCCCTGAATCCTTTGTGATGAATGCCAAACCAAATCCAAATCTTATGAAAATTAGCAGTGGGCTGCAGGTGAGGTTAATATTTTTTTTACTTCCTTCTTTTGTGATGAAAAGTCACATGATTTTAAGAATCGACCGGACCCAAGGTTTCATCAAAATCCTGCTGAAAAAAGCAGAATCCTTGCCAAATACTGTACCGAATCCTGGATTCAGTGCATCCCTATATTTCATCACTCAACACCAGGATGAGGGTAATCTGGTGTAAAGGAAACACTTGCTGTAGATGTTCCTTGTTATGTCCCATATTACTTATCAGTCATATGAAACATTTGCAATTACCTCCCTGAGTTTTCTCCGCCTAAATGGACTAAATGGACTAATCTCTTAATTAAGCACAGTAAAGCGTCAAAGCATTTACATTCAAGTGGAATATACATAGGCTAATCTATGCCTTAAATAATCCTTTGAACCACAGTGCAGACAAAGAAACATGGTATCAATTGGTGCTTTTCAGTAACAGTATATATTTCTTAATCTAAGCCCAAAGCATTTAGGGGTTATGTAATAAAAGCCACTAAATTTGCCCAGGAGCCATAACCCATAGCAAACCAATTAGCAGGTACAATTTATCAGTCACTTATTTAAGAGCAAACATCTTACTGGTTGCTATGGATTTTATTGCTCCTGGGCAAACTTAGTGCCTTTATTAGAATATAAGCCAAACTGTCTGAGATGCACAGTAGCGTTCGTTGAGGGGGGCGGGCCCTGGTGCGTGACGCGCAGTCGGGCCCCGCCCCCCTCCGTACAGCCGCATTTTCAGCGGCGAACGGACTGCCGGGGGGCCCTGAGGGGGTGCGGGCCCTGGCCCGCTCGCACCCCCTGCTCCCCCGGTAGTTCCGCCACTGGAGATGAACCAGGGCTAGCCAGATATAAAATTGTGCTAATGGTTTCATTACACCTATACATTTTAAGGAAACTAACAGCAACTTAACTGGCATGGCACTGTGGGCATGCGTTCACATTGCCAAACAAATATTTTTGGTGACCAAACATGTGTAGGTTAGGAAATAATTATGTCTAAAATTAAAGAAGTTGTACAAAAATTCTCTGTATGGTGGACTACTTGTTTATATGTCTTTCATTGTTATTTTAGGGGCCGTAAAGGATTTTTTGTTCTATGTAGCACTGCACTCATTTAAGTAAAAAACTTACAAATGGCATAATTTGAAACCTATAATTGGAATACAGTTCTAAAGGGCTCTGCTTTCTTGTTGTTTACAGCATACATTCTACCACCTTATATACTGCTTGATGTATATGGAAAATCCATTTGATTTACAGTCCTGAACCAAGCATGAATGCTGCTCACCCACATGGCTAGTGCCCACCCAGTTGGCCAAAAAATAGTTCAGTTAGTCACACATGTAGATTTGATCACACACAAGCAAAGTTCCTAACAGTTAACTCCATCTTGGCTAATTAACCTGGTGGTTGATTGGCCAAATTACATGTTTTTTTTGGGGCAGCACATATGTGGCAGGCTGGAAAAAGACAACTGAGCTTAAAATCTATTTCCTTGTACTGGTATCCAGAATTATTTGGACCTGGGGTTTTCCAGATAAGGGATCTTTCCATAATTTGGATCTCCATACTTCTATATACATCTACTAAAAAATAATTGAAATACACCCAATAGGATGGTTTTTCCTCCAGTAAGGATTATATTATATCTTAATTGGGATCAAGTACAGGGTACTGTTTTATTATTACAGAGAAAAATGAATCATAATAAACAAAAAAAAAATATTTGGTTAAAATGATACTATGACTCATAGTATCATTTTAACCAAATATTTTTTTTTGTTTATTCTATGAGCGATGACCTACCCGTAATTCTGAGTTTTCAGGATAATGGGTTTCTGGATAATAGATCCTATACCTGTACCAAGTTTAAAGACTAAGCTTAGCAAGGTAACAAGGCAACAGGGTTCATATTTCAACCCAAAACCAGAGACACAGTCATTCTGTGAATCATTACAGGTACTTCTCTCTAAAGCTGTTCATTAAACTCCTGCATAGTGCTTGGTGCTATATCAAATGCATACCACATGGTTATCATTAATAGACACAGCACATTCCTTTAATTGCACATTGACAATAATTGAGAACAGAAAAAGCCTGCTTGATTTTATATCCCCACAAGTGCCTGAATTTTTTTGGGTAACCGCTATGGAATAAAAGTATAAAAACACAAATTAACATAGATCAGGTGAATAATCAATTTTACATGAAAGGTTTTGGACATTCTGTAGAGTCCCAAAATATGTCTGTTTTAAGAAAATCAGGTGAAGAATAGGGACAGAATTGTTAGTTCACAGACAATTTTCACCAGTGCGTGCTCTGCACTCAAACTCATTAGAGTCAATTTATTCTTCCTATCTCCAAACAGGTTGGAAATGTGATTTGCAAATATTGGGATATTCAAGGTTGAATTCCCTTGCATGGCAGCCTTTCAAAATTTACCATTAATTTAGTATAGAAAAAAGTCCAATCACTATGTTCTAGGTAGAACATTGCTTTCGGGTATACTATGCAGATAAAGGGATGGTACATTACATTGTCTATCATATAGACATTTTAGATATAAAACATACTCTTCTAACATTAGGCACAATAGAGAACATTGGTTTCTATTAGAGAAAATACAAAAAAATACCACATTCTTCGTTTAATTCAATTTGATAGAGGAAGGAGAAACTCTTAGAAATTTAGCTCATACAGATATAATTGATATACTTTTTGTCAGTGAACAAAAATAATTGTACGCATCAGCAAAGGTCATAAATCATTTGTTAGAGCACATACAGTTTCTGGATAGACAATGAATGATGAGCGAACACATCAATAAACATACAGACGTATAATTGGAAATTAGGATTTAGACAAACTGAAAAAAAAATGAGTCATGGTGGATTAGAAAAATCTCCATTAATAAACCAGCAGTTTTAATAGAATACAGTACATTTGCATGAAACATGTGTTCGGTCCTACATTAATATTACTGAATTTGTTTTATGGGGCATAAAATTGATTAAAAGCCATGTAATGTAGAATAAGGTATTTGCTATGCTTTATTGCATGACTGAGAATAAATTGTTTCAACAATAGAAGGGAACATATTGACAATAACAGAAAAACAAGCACACACATTAGGAGGTGTAACACTGGACGACCCCTCTTATCTTTCTTTGCGTATCTATATTTACTGTATAAGTAAAGTGGCCCTTGGGTGCCTAAATAACTGAAAAAATGTTAGTTGGGTGTGAAAAAATGTTAGTTAGGTGTGAGGGGTGCAGGACTTGGAGAATGGCAAGGCAGAAGTGATGTAGGCCATACGTGTATATATATATATATATATTTTTTTTTTTTTAATTTTTTTTTCCCTTCTACCTAGCTGTTGATAAGTATTGAAGAAATCCATCCTGTTTTTTTGAAGCATGTGCAAAATGGCAAAAATTCACAAAAAGCATTGAAGTCAATGGGCTTTTTTTGTGAAAAATTTATTGAAGTCAATGAGCATTTTTATGGGGATTTTTTTTGTTGCACAAAATACATTATCTTTTTTTTGCTTTTAAATTTGACTGCGGTTTTGTTAAAAAAAAATTGAGTTAAGTGCAGAATTTCACACTTATCCATGCCTGTTATAAAGTTTCTTTAATCACTACCGGTGATCATAAATAGCTCCTCAGTAGACACTTTTCTTGATGCCACCATTCCAAATGAGGCTTTGGTTTTCTTGATAGATGAAGTTGCTGCCCCCAATCATTTTGGAATCTCTACTATTGTTGATGAAACATGAAGTAAGGAAATATCATCCATCACTTAGCACAACTGAGAAATCCTAGGGAAGAGGTTTGAAGTACTTGTCTTTAAAATAAATATTTCTACCTTTTGCTCAGGAAGATAAATAGTACCCCTTTGTGTGTCCAGTAGTGACCCGGGTACACCAAATACTGTGAAAATATCTCCATCATTGCAGCGCTTATGAGCCATCCAAAGTTTTCCAGCTTTTTTTTCTGACTTTTTCTCTGTGCATAGGTTGTTAATCTCATCAGGGTCAAGTATTGCTAAACCTTAATATTGATATACCTTCCTTTAGACTTATTATAATTGTAACTATGGCCCTTGAAAAGATTATTGGCGAGGCTGACTAAAAGAATAGATTTTAATGGACTAAAGGAAGACACCAGAACTGAATGTTCTCCTTTCTCATAGCAGGTCATATAATTCACTGAAGTTTGAAAAACACTGGTACATGTGAATATGTGCCTTATGATCCATGAAAGTTAACCATAGGAAAGTGACTCCATTTTGAAATGCTAAGCACATAGCTAACTGTTTACACCTCTGATTGATATGCAATATGTGATTCAGATTGGTGAAAAATCTTCTTTGCTTCGTTATTGCCCTAAATAGAGCAAACAGGTAGATAACTAAATTACCAGAGCATGGATAATCCCCCATCATAATGGACTCCTGCACACAAAGCAGTCATTACAAAGAGTTAAGGGAGGAGGTTGTATCCTAGGAATCTATCTACCTTGCAAGGTAAGAACTTTATATCCAATGGCTATATAGGACAATGAATGATTTTTAGTACCAAAGTATTTATTTCATGCTTCCTTTGAAATAATATAATAATTCAACCAAGACAGTCTGAGTTGTGGTCCATATGCCTTCTTTCATTATTCATATACTCGAGACACATAAGTCAATATTAGATGTAAAATCCTTTTTATTTAAAGGAACAGTTCAGTGTAAAAATAAAAACTGGGTAAATAGTCTGTAAAAAATTCTAATATAGTTATTTAGCCAAAAATGTAATCTATAAAGGCTGGAGTGAACAGATGTCTAACAAAACAGAACACTACTTCCTGCTTTTTAATCTGTCTAACTATGAGTTAGTCAATGACTTGAAGGGGGGGGGGCTTGGAACATAACTGTTCAGTGAGTTTGCAACTGATCCTTAACATGCAGGTCAGATTCAAAGGCAAACAGTTATGGCCCATGCCCCCCCCAAGTCACTGATTGGTTACTGACTGGTAACCAATCAGTGTAAACCAAGAGAGCTGCAAAGCAGGAAGTAGTGTTCTGGCTATTATGTTAGACAGCTGCTCACTCCAGCCTTTGTAGATTACCTTTTTGGCTAACTAGCTATATTAGAAACATGTTTTATTTTGGACAGACTATCAGAGTGCTTAGTTGACAGGGTTAATGAGCATGCCATCAATAGAGATAATAAGACTGGGTTAATGAGCATGCCATCAATAGAGATAATAAATGGGGGAGTAGGACCAGGCTTAGGTGTAAAGATGATTAGTTTAGTTTTTGTTAGGTTGATTTTGAGGTGGTGCTGGTTCATCCATTTGGAGATTGCTAGGTGGCAGTTAGAGATTTTAGCCTCAGTTTCAGCTGTTAATGAAGGGGTGGCTAAATATATTTAAAATATACTTTAATGCATTTGGACAAAAAGTCAAAATTATTTTGACACCCATTGACTATAATGCGTTTCGCAAATAACATTAGGACCTATGTTTTAACTGGAGTTTTCTCTGCCAGGGGAAAATCATTACTTATGATTTCAAATCCTGCTTAATTAATTCTTTCAAATGGTGTTACAAATCTGACTGGAAAATCTAATACATCTGCACACCCTGTCAGCCTTAGGGGCCGATTCACTAACTTCGAGTGAAGGATTCGAAGTAAAAAAACTTCGAATTTCGAAGTTTTTTTGGGCTACTTCGACAGATAGACTAGACTACGACTATCGAAGAATTCTAAGTAAAAATCGTTCGACTATTCGACCATTCGATAGTCGAAGTACTGTCTCTTTAAAAAAAACTTCGACCCCCTAGTTCGCCATCTAAAAGCTACCGAAGTCAATGTTAGCCTATGGGGAAGGTCCCCATAGGCTTGCCTAACTTTTTTTGATCGAAGGACATTCCTTTGATCGTTGGATTTAAATCCTTCGAATCGTTCGATTCGAAGGATTTAATCGTTCGATCGAAGGAATAATCCTTCGATCGTTCGATCGTACTATCTGCTCTAAATCCTTCGACTTCGATATTCGAAGTCGAAGGATTTTAGTTCCTAGTCGAATATCGAGGGTTAATTAACCCTCGATATTCGACCCTTAGTGAATCAGCCCCTTAATGTTATTCAGCCCAGTGCACAGTCAGTGGGATTGGCACCCCTCCAAAACAATGGAAAAAGATAAAAAAACACCACACTGGGGCAATTCCAGGGCAGATCCAATACGTTGATTGTGTTTATTTACAATCCTTCGGGTGTGGCCCTTAATGAGTTGTCTTGCAGGGATGGGAATGAAAGGAACATGTCTATCAAGTTCAGACAAAGATCCTATTTAGGCTGATCAAGAGAATCTTCACAAGTAGCAAGCTGGCACAAACTGAACCATTATAAACCAAGCGGTGCAAATAAAAAAGTTGATCATTTAAAGAAAATACATCTCAAAAGGAAAGCCTTTTCATTGGAAAGCGTTTTCTGCAGGGGCACTTAATCATAGGCTTCAGCCTTTTAGCACAAACACATAAGGCTTTCCTTTTGAAATGTATTTTCTTTAAATAAACAACTTTTTTATTTGGAGCACTTTGTTTATGATGGTCCAGCTTGTGCCAACCTTCTACTTGTGAAGATAAAGTTTCTGAAGGTTTGGGGCATGTGCATCTGGAACCCATGTACATATTGGCGAGTCCACCACTAAAACTATAGCTCATAATTTGGAACTCCTAATCTCTGAATGTTCTGATCAAGAGAAAGTTAATTTGAAAAATATACTGTAAATCTTTCCTATTCCTTACACGGAAAACAGTCTCAGCTATCAAATCAATGACCTTGTCACCTTCAGCAGCTACAGGTGATTTAATATTTTATTAGCACCTTGGTAAGCACATAAAGGGGACCTGACATCTGAAAAAAATATCCCAAATCCTATTTATCAAGTTAGTCGAGCAATATAAACTTTGATTTTACTTGACAAGGGGACTCCTCAATTGACCCTTTGCCTTCAGCCATCCCATTGAACCCCATTGTTACATACAGTAATGAAACACCAGGAGCCTGAAATGGTGAAATGGCCACAGCATTTATTAACATTTTATCAAATAAATAGGATCTTGACAGCCTCACCCCAAGGCAATATTCAATGCCAGAATTCTAAGGGATCGCTACTATGCTCTGCCGCTCCTCTCTTGAGATCAGTACTATGCCATTATATTAGGCTGCCTTTACTTACAGAGAGGATGGCCAAGCTCTGCTACAGAGCTGCATCTCCCACCATGAGAGAAGATCAGCAGTACTGCTGCCGCTCCTGAATTTGCAGTGTCTCCATGATTGGAAATCCAAGCAAGCTGCCATCTAGCACAAGTAGTAGTAGTGTCTGTTTTTTTAAAAAAAAACATTGTAGGTATGCAAAACATAACTAAATACATTCCTTTGTTGAAATACCTTTTAATAATCTATGACCATGTGCAATTGCCGGCATAGCCAGCTACCCCTCTGTGGATGTATAATTGTTGGACAGGTTATAGGTAGCAAGGTGAACTTCCTACTAGGTTGCCTGACATATCAGCCCAAATAGTTCACTGCTAAAGAACTGGAGGATCACAAAAAACAAAACCACTAAAACATTCCCTTGGCCAGGAGACTTGACCTACAAAATCATGGCATTATTTTTCTACAAATTACCATTTACTCTGCCCATGTGGTGGACTATAATGCTGACATGGTAGGCAATTTGATTTCATCCCAGATACCAAACTTACCCTTCCTTTTAATAACAATGGAGTGCAGGTCAGCCTGCCCATCTGCTCTGGAAACCCTGAGCTGCCCTTGCCCATCTCAGAGGGTAAGGTCAACAACCACTTATCATGCTTCTTCCATAGCAGCGCATCTGCTCTGTAAAGACCCCACTCCAGCTGATTTTGCCTGGCTCAGAGGGAAAGGTCAATCAACCACTCACCATGCTGGTCCTGTAACTGCCCACCCACGATGTGGAGACTCGCTCCGGCAGCCCATCCATGATGTGGAGACTCGCTCTGGCATTGAAGAAAAGCCAGGAGGCTAAAAAGTTCACTCCAAGACTGTGAGTACAGGGGTGAGCCACAACATTGTTTTGTTTGCTGGTAGTCCACAAGGGGTCCAGCCTAGTCAGGGACTGCTCCAGAGTTGGAAGGTAGTGCCCAATGGGCTAGGTTTTATTTTATGATTTGTTTGAGTGGTAAAATGGTCACCCCTGTGTCTGTGGATAATACACTGTGTTTGTGCAAAGTGGGAAAATAAACATGTTTTCCTTGAAGAAGCTGTGTGTCCCTGTCTTTATGCTCTTTTTTCCTATGCTGCCTGCTCACCATTGACTAATCCCCCTAAAAGTTACGCGTTCAAGCCGCCAGCTTGCCACATGCTGTAGAATTTGGCAGCCCTCGCTCAAGTGCAAATAGACTGTGATAACTAATTATATCCATCACACCATAAACTGTAGCTCTGTACTATCATCTTAAGAAAACTAAAAATTAAAAAAGGTGCTTTTTGTCATTTATTTACAAAAAATGCAATCACGAACCTGCAATTATAGAATACAGTGCATGCACTTATTTGACTTATTGACTTATTTGATCTATGCATTGTAAATACTGCAAATACATAGGGTCAGGGGGGAAAATAAGCATTGAACCACTGTAAAAATGGTCTGTGACATCACACGCTAGAAATAACATTGAAAATCAAAGATGAGCAATAATTACTGAGAGTTTATTCTCTTGATTTGAAGAGCAGAATAGCTGCTAAGCACCAGAAAGCATGTCATCAAGGTCGACGCTTGCACTTGCAAAAGGTCTTTTTAATTTAATCGATATAGATATCCTGATACATATTACAGAAAGATGACTCTAGAACTGTCTGCTTTGTGGGTTTTTTTTTTTTGCCTCTTTAGAGAATTGGATCTTCGCACAATGAACTAAAAGGCGATATTTAACTTTAGATTATATTAGTATGTTATATATGCAACTTTCTTCTTGATCTTCATAATTTAATTTATATGAATTATTTAATTATTAGTGTTTTTATTCTGACTTTTTTCAGCCTGCAGCTGATCTGGCTGCCAGGGTAACTGACCCCACAATCAAAAATAGATTGACTGACAGGATTCATGCACATTGATTAATTGCTATTATTTCTTTTCAAGCCTTTCCTATTCTGACTTCCAAACTGCTGCCTAGTTGCTAGAGTAATAATTAAGCCCTAACAACCATATAGAAAATGAAATTCCAAGCATGAGGGCAGCAGAAAAAACTGTAAGAGGAAAAAATTAAGAGTCATTGCAAACCTTTAAAAGATTACTGCAATAGATATGACAAATATATGATTAATCTTGAAGTCATTTGTTAAAATTATTGCTAATATTTTGAGCTGCTATACATACTGTACATTTGGTATCTTTTATCCCAGATTTGATATTCTATAATTTCTCTTAAGAGTTTCATATTGAATGCAATGCTAATTACTAAATATATTTCTTCTGTAATATACAGTATATACAGTATATATATATATATATGTATGTATACAGTATCTGGTGCAGCAGAAGAGTTTATAGATGTTCAGTCATACGGCAAAACAGTTTAATTTATTAAGGGGAGCACTCTATAAGGCAAAATATGAGAAATCTGCAGAGACTAGTAGTGGTAACAAGCTGCAGTGCACTGATAAGGTTAGAGGCTCTTAACAGGTTAAAAGATAAAACCCACAAAGCAGCAAATTATCACAAGTAACCAAGCTTCAAATAAAATATACCTTAGTAGTTTACCTGCTGCTGATAAAGATTATTAAAGACTACTGCCTTTTGGGATAAGCTTATTATCAAAACCAAGGCTTAAAAAACCTGGAGATGGAAGAAAAGTGTATGTCATGATATTCCTGGCTGGTTTTGTGTTTCTCCAGCACTGAAAGGAAGCCTTTAATCCACAATATCTATGCTCATATTCCAATAGTACAGTTATAGGGCAACAACACACTATAGTTTTAACATTAGGCGATGCTACATCATCTTAATTCCTCCCATTGTCTGTAATGGCAGTTGTTTGTGTTCCATTATTGTCACTTGGAAACATAGCAGTTATAGTTTACAATTGCCTTCAGTTGATATCCATTGGAGTGTAGTTCGGGCCCTCCACTCAGGCTACTGAGTTTCATGGATGCTAGAATGCCCTTAATCGCGTATTACATTTTGCTTAAAGAAATAACTTAAACACCAGGATCACCTTACAATTCAATTACCAGATTTAAACATCATTGAGAAGTTCTTATGTACAAAATGAAAGTCATTATCATGATTCCACCTTTCCAACTTTCCTTCATAGTCCAATATGCCATGGAAAAATAGCATGTACTTTACATTTTTAAAGTTATATAGCTATATCTAGATGTACTGATTGGGGCACTTCAAACATTCTTAGAAATTCACAAGATTGCCAATAAATTGACTTAGCATTGCTGGATGTATCCGAAAACAACCCATCACAAAGCACTAATTGCTAATAACACATGCTGTAGCTGAAGAGGCATTTACATTAAGAAATATATTAATGAGATCATATGGCAGTAAACTTTCACCAATGGATTGCTAATGATACTGTGCTAAGCATGGAAGGACAATGTACTGAATGCTCTTTTAAAATACTATCTAATAAATTGACATTATATCTAGGACATCTCTTTTCTAAGTCTGGTGGCATCAGCTAAAATCAAATAAATGTCACTTTTTGTTACAGAGCTCCATACAGAAGCACAGCGACAGACTTCTTTTCAACAAGCCTGCAGGTAGCATGGACATTGCTCATAGGAAAACACTTTTGGGGGATGGTAGAAAAGTGTTATTTAACAGCTGACCAAGTCTAAAGCTGCCCATAGATGTTGAGATTTTTAAAAGATCCGATCCTCATCGTGAGACCACGATTTTCACGGAACGATCGTATGATCGTACGAATTGACCATCAACTAAAAAGACCAATTTGCCAGGAAAACAAAGGGGAGCTGCCTGCTTGGCCCTGCAAACATAGATAGATTGCACTGGGGCCGACAAAGATTTTTTGACCTGGCCAATCAATTTCCTGACAGATGTCGGACAAAAAATCGCAAGATGTTCGATCGTTCGAATCCCACTAACTGCACGATAATTTTCAAGGATTGGTCGGACTTCCCTAAAATCGGTCGTTCGTCAAGAAGAATCGTCGCGTCTATGGGGAGCTTTACTCTGTCATACAACAGACATACACACATCAGGCCACAACCACCTAGAGAAGCATGGATTTACCTCCTTCCCCAACTCCATTTACCTATGTTCCTTTACTATTCAGTTACTATTTTACAAATATTAAAGTGTAGGAGAACCTGTACTGTATGTGCACTGTATGTGAAACGGTACCTGACTTGTTGCTGAACCTGATTTCCCTGGCAGGGTCAATTCATGCTTTGAGTATGGCCAGAATCCATGAGCAGCTTTACTTAAAACAGAGCCCTGTTGTAGGTAACCATTCATCATGCAGCCAATGAAATGAGGAGCCAGAAAAAATACTTATTTTCAAGGCAGACGTCATGCAGGTATTCTATTTGCGTGTTAGTAAGGGATAATTGTATTATTTTATTTACCTATCTGAACTAAAAATCAGATACCCAGATCCCTTATAACCTTATAGCATCATCCCAGCCCATTACAAGACTCTCTTCAATATGTACTGCAATGCATATAATGACTCTTGGTCTGGGGAGGCTTAGCCTTCGTAAGCCTTCATTATAAGTTGATCATTTATCTACAATTTAGTGGCATTAGTTCTGTCTAAAACCACTGCCATCCTGGTAATCCCACCACTTACAGAGCATTATATTCATATATTTAAGCCAATGATTAATTCATTCATATATATTCAAGCTAAGCGATAGATCTGATATGGTACACAAACCAGATAATTTAATTTTAAATACTAGTAGTGCTTTTCATAAACATTCCCTAAAGCTTTGTAATTAGCGTGTATGCTGTGAATTGTTGTTAGCAAAATTATATATTCTGCCATGCCAATGGGAACTGAAACAGTAGCAAATGTAGCCAGTATTCATACTTTAGAGAGATTATAAAGATGTGGTAGTGCCTAACCCCATGGGATGCAATTTGTTCATGACTAAATTAAATTAAACAGGAGACACCTTTACACATAGCAGAACTGAATCTGACGACTGAATAATTCATAAAATGCTATTCATATTCATCTCACATAAATCACATTATAACCCATGGGAATAAATAGCATACTATAAGATAAGATTCACTTAGAGAGAGAGAGAGAGACCCCTGCAGACTGCAAGTAACATCAGATTACCTAGGGGCCGATTCACTAAGCTCGAGTGAAGGATTCGAATGAAAAAAATTTGAATTTCGAAGTATTTTTTGGGTACTTCGACCATCGAATTGGTTAAATTCGTTCGAATTCGAACGAAATCGAACGAAAAATCGTTCGACTATTCGACCATTCGATAGTCGAAGTACTTTCCCTTTAAAAAAACTTCGACCCCCTACTTCGGCAGATAAAACCTACCGAAGTCAATGTTAGCCTATGGGGAAGGTCCCCATAGGCTTGCTAAACTTTTTTTGATCGAAAGATTTTCCTTCGATCGTTGGATTAAAATCCTTCGAATCGTTCGATTCGAAGGATTTAATCGTTCGATCGAACGAAAAATCCTTCGATCGATCGAACGAACGTTTAGCGCTAAATCCTTCGACTTCGATATTCGAAGTCGAAGGATTTCAATTCGAGGGTCGAATTTTGAAGTATTTTTAACTTCGAAATTCGACCCTTAGTGAATCTGCCCCATAGTGTTACCTACATTTCTTAAAAAATACTTTCTCTTCTATCTTTTCTATCTTCCCAATTAATAGCATTGACATCAATACAGGTATGGGTATGGGATCCATTATCTGGAAATATTTTACCCAATAAGCTCCAAATTATGAGAATGCCATCTCCCATTATTTGCTTATAATATTTTTTAAAAAATGTATATTTTAAAAACAATTTACTTTTTCTCTCTAATAATAAAACAGTAACTTGTACTTGATTGTAACTAAGCTACTTGAATCCATATTGATGGCAAAACAATCTCATTGGGTTTATTTAGGGGGTTATTTACTGAACTTCAAATCTATCTCATTATTTTATTAAAAAAAACACGACCAAACTCCCATGCCCGATTTTACCTTATTTATTAATGTAAAAACTGTATAAAATTGATTGAAAACAGGAATCGTCTGATTTTTTTTATAGAATTGCTAGATTTTTAGCTTTTTCCCAAAACCCCTAAATTTTTCGGATTATCGGGCTAAATCCAGCACAAACCACAATACCTTCAAATTGGGATCGGTGCCTCTTCCATCGATTTATACAGGACCTCGACAGGTCTGAGATGGCAGATTTTCAGATTCGGGGTATTTGCAGCATCGAGGCATAATAAATCTCGAAAAATGCTCGTTTTTGCCCCAAAAAGCTCAAACAGATGAATTAGAGGTTTAGTAAATAACGCCCTTAACGTTTAAATGTTTTTAGCAGACTTAAGTTATGGTGATCCAAATTACAGAAAACCCCAGGTCCCAAGCATTTCGCATAATGGATCCTATACCTGTACAGGTACTAATAATATATTTATTGGTTAGGATGTCAGCACACTGAGCTATTCTGATTCCTGATGCCATATAGGCCCATAGACTGACATGGCAAATACTGAACATTGATATAGCCCGAACTGCTCCATGTGGAGCTATACAGGTACACATTTTATTTTAATTTATTATTTACTGATGTTCCTGACTGACATGGCAAACAGGGTATCCATTATGAGACCAGGTCAGTGGGGGTTATTAATAAAGTTTGCGCAGCCAGGGCCGGAACTAGGAGTAGGCAGAAGAGGCACCTGCCTAGGACGCAATGAAGTGGGGGCGCCAAGCACGTACCTCTTCTTTCAGCCTACCCCTGGTCCGGACCCTTTCTCTTCCATCGGCACTGGTTCCCCCTCCACAAATTTAAATATTGACTGCAGATGCGCATTTCGGGAAGCGTGCGCATGCGCACTCTGGGATGTGTATTCTCCATGACGCGCACACTCCCGGACGTGTGCACACTCGGCGACACGCGCAATCCTGGACGCTTGCATGCGCACTCGGGAGCTGTGCCGGCAAGGGGGCGAATCGGCCAGCCGGGTTGCCTTGGGCGCCCAGGTTGCTTGGCCCGGGCCTGTGCGCAGCACATATTTATTTACAAATGGTTGTATTGCCAATGTTTTTTCGTGAATGCCAAAATATTGCATTGCTGTTCCCGTCTTTTAGTTTTTTGCGAATTCGCATACAAATTTTCGTAAATGGTTTGCAAATGAGACAGGTATTTGCATGAGTGTGCCCACTGTGCTAGGTTGTTGTGCGTGAAAATAATGTTGACAGTAGTTTCAATTCGCAATTGATTTGCAAATTATTTCCCTGCCACCAAAGTTGCGGCGTAACTCAAACGTAGAGTATTCCCCATTTAAAAAGCTCTTGTAGACATTTGCAGCGCTAAAAAAAATATTGCAATTCTGTTTCCACATTAAGTACATTACTCTGATCCAGCTTTATATATACAACCATCCGCAAGGCAAATATTTTCACTGTGCAAATTATTCTGCATTGTGTGAAGTTTATAAATGAGTCCCACTATGAGAGGCATTTAGAGCCTGTACGTTTTTAATGAGAAGATTCTAGACTAGCAAATTTGAATAAAAACAAGCAATTAAGAGCCCCTTAATTGTTGTACTATGCAGGAGATAATGAGACAAGTAGCCTCAAAACAATCTCATCCTCTGCCTAAAAGGTTGAATGTAAGCTGCAGCACAAGACTTCCAAGCCAGAGAGACACATTAGGGATCAGAGGTGAGTTGCTGTTTCTTTGCCTTGGTTTATACTGGCGATATCTAGAATCCCAGTCCTGTGGCAACATTCCTGAATATGGGTATGCTTACAGCAAATGTATTGTGGAGGATTCTTCTGAAATCTCTTCAGTTTGCAAATACAGTATGATACCATTCTTTATACAGCTCTTTAAAGCATGTCATTTCTAGTATTTTCTTTTCATTGTTGACAGAGGGATTCTGGAGTTTGCCAATAAACTCTAATGAAATCTGTGCTTTTAGATTTCTAAAGGCACTGAGCATCAGAACCCTGAAAAGTGAACTTGCAATGTAATGAAATTAACCAGTACTTGAACTTCAAAGACTTCAGTGCAGCCTGAACTGTTTGTAGGAGGAAGCTGGAGGCTACAACTCGAATATATTATATAGAAATAATATATAGCAGATTTAGATATGAAAAAATGCCATGCATGACTGTGTACGTTTAAATGGATCACTTTGCATAACACATACATAATAACTGGGGCACACCCAATAACTGCTTAGGTAAGAGAAAACTTTAAGGGTGCCTTTTTGTATTGAAATCCCTGCTTTCTCCTAAGATAGTGTTGTTAAAGCTTGTTGTTGGCAGCATTAAAATAGTCAAATGGTATCATTTGTTCTCAAAGGAAACATTACAAATTACAAATAATTGATGAAAAGAAATATACTGCTCATTTTTTAGAGTTATTGGAGACAGAGATAACACTGCAGTTGACCCATATTATTAACACTAACGGATTGGTGGAAATAAACTGATGTGAAAATGAGAAAGTGCATTGATGTTTTTATTTTCATAGTATGGTACCAAACATGGGGTTATTTAAAGTATGAATCACATACTGCAGTATAAAAATAACAGTTCTATTAGTAGCAGCTTACAAAGTGAGGTGTAAGTATATTGGGGGAAGTGTACTGTAGCGTATTGTAATATACTATACTGTGAGTGCAGCTTTTTCCTATACCTCATTTCTAACACTACTTTAGAATGCCCAATTCACCTATGGTGGAATGCATAGAAATCAAAGGGGTCATTAATAACTAGATGGCTCTGAGGAAGCCGATTGGATCGGCGAAACTCGTCAGGTGGAAGTGACGTCACTACAAGCTGAGGGGAATGCCACGAGGAAAGAGGGGAAGAGAAAACAACATATTATCCAACCTCATACTCCACTGCATACCTGCATAAATACTTGTGACTATATGTGACTAACTTCATAGGAAATGTGAGTGCAAAACTTTTTTTTTAATTTTTTTTAATAATAAATAGACTTACATTATAGGATTTCTTGTTCCCTTTTTGGAGCGTAAAGGTAGTGAGGAGGATCTACACCTGTGAAATATTACATGTGATACCCCCTTTTTGGTCTTGTAAGTAGGCACTTCTGCTAAATTGGTGGCGGTTGTTGAAGTAAACCGGTGGTGTCATAATTGAGGGGAGAGGAAAATCTTACTAAGAAACTGCACAAAATAGGATTTACATCCACACACTGGGTGTTATCTAACATAATTGCAACATACTACACCATATAGAGTTTCTGATTTCTCCGTTGCCCCAGGCGCTGATCCACGTTTGTGATTGTGACTAGATGGCTCTGTTAGGTAAGGGATTCACTTGAGGAGGTCCTAGATCAGGTTTTTCTTAGAGGCACTTGTAGAAGATGTCCCTAGTGAAAGGCTATATATAAGAAAGGGAAAAATGTCCCACTTCCATTTTGGTTGAAAAGAAGTCAGAAGCGAATGACACCAGACAGCCTGAGGTTGACGAACTCAGTGAGGAACTATTGTCGAGAGTTTGGAAACATAGTAACAAGTTATGTTTGTGGAGCTCACTGTAGGTAGTGAGAGCAGTATGGTAGGAATCAGGGGGGCCAAATGGCCTGAGTATTTTGGTTCTGTTGCAGTTATGGTATTTGTAGAACCTGTACAAGCACTACTATTGAAGAAGCTACATTGTGACAGTGAATAAAGTTGTTCCTATGGTCATCTGCAAGACCATGTGGACCTCCAGTTTACTCTCCACTAAGTGTGCAACTACAAGTCCTTTCTATATGTGACGCATATATATATATATATATATATATATGTGGTACACACTCTAAATTGTTAATTCGGTCAGTTAATACTAAAGCTATTTGGATACAACTTTACAAGCACTGTATTCATGGTGATGAATACAGGTCTCTGCACTCCGTTTTGTGGCAACTCATTTACAGTATTGTGCTGATGGATTGGTTCTGTTTTTTCACACTCTCATTTGTGATAAGGTTACCAGATAATGTGAAACATTTGAGACACTATAGAAATAACCTAAAAAGTCTGCAACGACTATGTTTAAATTAACTGTTATCCATTTGTAATCAGTGTAGCCTAGCAATTTATTAGACGGGTCCCGATTTCTCAAGTGAACAAGTAACCTTAAAGAAAACTATACCCCCAAAATGAACACTTCAGCATCAGATAGTTTACATCATATTAAGTGGCATATTAAAGAATCTTACCAAACTGGTCTATATATTTAATTAAATATTGCTCTTTTACATCTCTTGCCTTGAGCCATCATTTCATGATGGTCCCTGTGCTGCCTCAGAGATCACCTGATAAGAAATACTACAACTCTAAGGGGCAGATTCACTAAGGGTCGAATTTCGAAGTTAAAAATACTTCGAAATTCGACCCTCGAATTGAAATCCTTCGACTTCGAATATCGAAGTCGAAGGATTTAGCACTAAACGTTCGTTCAGTCGATCAATCGAAGGATTTTTCGAACGATTAAATCCTTCGAATTGAACGAAGGAAAATCCTTCGATCAAAAAAAGTTTAGCAAGCCTATGGGGACCTTCCCCATAGGCTAACATTGACTTCGGTAGGTTTTATCTGCCGAAGTAGGGGGTCGAAGTTTTTTTTAAAGGGAAAGTACTTAGACTATCGAATGGTCGAATAGTCGAACGATTTTTCGTTCGATTCGTTCGATTTCGTTCGTATTCGAACGAATTTAACCAATTCGATGGTCGAAGTACCCAAAAAATACTTCGGAATTCGAATTTTTTTCATTCGAATCCTTCACTCGAGCTTAGTGAATCGGCCCCTGTAACAGGAAGTGTTGAAGCAAAAGATACAACTCTGTCTGTTAATTGGCTCATGTGACCTAACAAGCATGGATTGTTGGTATGTTTGTGTGCATAGTGAATCGTATGATCCCAGGGGGTGGCCCTTATTTTTTAAAATGGCAATTTTCTATTTATGATTACCCAATGGCACATACAACTAGAAAAGTATATTATTATGAAAATGGTTTGTTTAAATGAAGCAGGGTTTTACATATGAGCTGTTTTATGCAATATCTTTTTTATAGAGACATACATTGTTTGGGGGGTATAGTTTTCCTTTAAGAATCTGGAAACCTTTATCTAAGGGTTAATTACAGGAAAGCCTATAGTAGCCTATTACATATATTGCTGTTAATACATGGTAGCTGAATTGGAGAGAAGGAGGGGTAGTCTGAAAGGCTATAAAGCAAATGTCTAAAGAAGGGTAAACATCCAAACAAAGAAGTAAGTTGTGTTGTAAAATATATTGGGGCCTAATTCACAGAACAGGTGAGTGGTAAATAAGGTAGTACATACAGAGGCTCACCACACCTTTATTTAGAGCTTGAAAGTTTTACAAGCACTCACTGGTATAAAACGTTAGGTCTAGCTGTTTGGGATGTAACATAGTAACACAGTAACATAGTAAGTAAGGTTGAAAAAAGACACACGTCCATCAAGTCCAACCTTTTTTTTTTGAAGCCTCACCAATTTGCCTCAGAGGGGGAAAAAAATTCCTTCCTGACTCCAAAATGACAATCGGACCAGTCCCTGGATCAACTTGGACTATGAGCTATTTCCCATAACCCTGTATTCCTTAACTTGCTAAAAATCCACCCAACCCCTTCTTAAAGCTAATCTAATGTATCAGCATGTACAACTGATTCAGGGAGAGAATTCCACATCTTCACAGCTCTCACTGTAAAAAAAACCCTTCAGAATATTTAGGCGGAACCTCTTTTCTTCTAATCGGAATGGATGACCTTGTGTCAGCTGGAAAGACCTACTGGTAAATAAAGCATTAGAGAGATTATTATGTGACCCCCTTATATATTTATACATATCACCCCTTAAGCACCTCTTCTCCAGCGTGAACATCCCCAATTTGGCCAGTCTTTCCTCATAGCTAAGATTTTCAATACCTTTTACCAGCTTAGTTGCCCTTCTCTGTACCCTCTTTAATACAATAATGTCCTGTTTGAGTGATGGAGACCAAAACTGTACGGCATATTCTAGATGGGGCCTTACAAGTGCTCTATACAATGGAAGAATGACCCCCTCCTCCCGTGACTCTATGCCGCTTTTAATACAGCTCAAGACCTTATTTGCCCTTGATGCTGCTGACTGGCATTGCTCAACAATGCGGAAGTGTAAGAAGCATGTTTGAACGCAAGTACCTTTAATAAATAACGTCAGCATGTGAAAAACTTGAATTTTTTATAGCACAACCCCACTGGCATTTGTAAATGACCCCCAATATGCAGTTAAGTACAATAACCATTATTATCCATGAAGCTCTGTTATTGTATCTATAGCCTGCAATTACATGACAATAACATTATTTGTTCATTGTATAATACAGGCCCGGACTGACAATCTGTCCGATCGGGCAAATGCCCGAAAGGCCGCTCCCTTTACTGCTGAAATGGGCTGCTTCTGTTTTGTGCAGCTAAACTGTAGTCAAACTCGCTTGGGCCTGCCGGAGCTGCGAGAGACTACAGCACGCACCGTCACACGGATACACATACTGAGCGCAGGGAAATGGACGCATCTCCCTGTGAAGTTTACAGATGGTTAGTGCCTGCCAGTCACTAGAGTGTCTAGCAAGTGGTTGAGCTGGCACGCTGCGATTGGCCAGGAACCAGCATGAATTGAATCTTTTTCTCCTGCTGAAATAATGGCCTCAACTTTCGATGGTGACGCAACAACATTGACTCCGCCCAGCTCATGACGGTGCTTGTCAGAGCGCTAGGTTTAGACGGGCTAATTTCTAGACTGCACGGGAGGAGATGGCGCCTGGGTATGTTTTGGGGGCCGCTGCGGAGCTGGCTGACCAGGTAATAAGCTGAACCTGTCGCCACGTCACAATAACATCCTGAGGTTACGTTCTCCATTTTATGTACTAAATCAATATAGTGTATATGCCCCCCTTTCAATGAACTGGTGGTGTTTTCTATACTCTCATATGACTAAAGATTGGGAGAAACCATTCATAGAGAATGGGGGGAGCAACGTCGCAAGGGAGAGGGTAACTTTGTGTCATTACGAAGGGATAAGTGGGGTCGTGCGTATAAAATGCAAATAAGCTAATTTTGAGTTCATTACTCTCACGCACCTATCTTTCATATGCTCCAGTGTGCTCAGCATCAGCCCTGCGAAATCCCATTAAAGAAACACTGTCTTCAATATCTAACTTCATAGCTTTATAATTATGCACAGGGATCAGCCAATGAAAATGGACTTCGGAGTATCCCTTTAGTTTTCCCCAAGGTTGTAAATCATTTAGATAAGGACCTCACTGGGGTAGTCATTAAAGGCACACCATTTGTTACTGGTCTAGTAACCCATAGCAACCAATCTGCAGGCAGCAATTACTTGGCAGCTGTTTGACAGCATCTGATTGGTTGCTACCGGGAAAAAAGTGATATACTCCTCTGAGCATTTTTTTCAATTTACATAAAGTGTTTTTTTTCAGACTAGGGTAGTCTGGGCCCACTGGGCCTGCACCATCGGCCACATTGTGTGTGTGTTTTCACCTGCTGATGTAATTATGAGATAATTATGATAAGTAATAAGCGCAGATGCTATGCTGTGCAGCTGTCCAGCTCTTCTGCTAAAATACCCACAATTCTCTGTCAGCCCAAGCAAAACTATAGGACACTCTTTGTCATCTCATTTCAGGAAGGTAGTCTGTTAGCTCATAAGCACACACAAACATCACTGGTGTCGCTTTATTTGGCCTAGAGGTTGTTTATATTAAACCAGATATCCTATCTACACTTATTGACAATAAAACAAAATTTTATCTAAGTTTATTGACATTTTTTCATGGATTTGCTCTCAAAACCCATTCAATGCATACTTCTGAGATTCCTATTGCACCTGCCATACAACAATACAGTTATGAGGACCTGTTATCCAGAATGTTCAGAGTGGGGTTTTCCAGATAACAGATCTTTCCGTAATTTGGATCTTCATACCTTAAGTCTACTAGAAAATCATGTAAATATAATAAATATAATAAATAAACCCAATAGGCTGGTTTTGCTTCCAACAAGGATTAATTATATCTTAGTTGGGATCAAGTACAAGCGACTGTTTTATTATTACAGAGAAAGGAAATCATTTTTGCTCACTACTCAGTGTGGCTGAGTACAAGAGCATTGTGTGTTTACATGTGGGCTGCTTTGATTTTTTTTGCCCGGGCTGCTTTTTACTCCCAGTCCGGCTCTGGTATAATAATAACCTAAACTCATTTAGATTTTAAGGTCTGAGCAGCCACCTTTTGGTGGTTTTATGTGTCCAATGTAAACTTCTAGTTACATTATAAAGAGTTTGCTTAGCTGTGTGTGGGTTGGGTAGGCTGGTTTCTAAGCTCCTAGCATTTCAGGAGGCTCAGAATGGAAGGCTGTTTGAGCTGACTACAGTTTTCATCTGCTTCTGAAACTGGATCTCAAACAAGAGGCCATGCAACGACACCACACATTTTGGTGTGAAACTGCACAGGCCAAAAAAGATCTCCAGTTTCAACTTACAAACTAGGACTCCAAGATTTTTAAATTATAAGGGGGACACAAGGTAATGGGGGAAAATATATGTGGTGAGTGGAGTAGGCAGTAAAGTTGAGCAAATCACATCTATTTTAAAAAGGCCAGGAAATCTAGGACATATAGGAGTCCTATCTGCAACCGAATACTGTTAACTTCTATGACAAATATCTCATCTGGTTACAAATACAACTGATTCTTAAGTTTCCTACAGCAAATGATCTCTTCAGTGGGACTGGGATTCCCTGCTGCAACCTCCTCTGTTCTCACAGCCATAAGTCACATAGAATTTTCAAAGATTTGTTCTCACATTTTGGTATGGACAAAAGCAGGCTTCAGGACTCCAGATTTCTAAATCTCATCTAGTTTCTTAGTATTTCATCATACCAGTGGGATATTGCTATTACACCCAGCAGGTAACATATATCAGATAAGGGAAAGTAAAATTGATGAATTGCTAATTCCTGTATCCATGGTATCTTAGCAGGTTTATGAACTAAAAGACTTATTTTTAGTTAACTGTATTATTATGTGCTTGGATGAAACTGTATATGTGAATATTGTGTTAACTATAGCTGCTTCCTCCCTTCAGGAAATGTTCAATCGTTTTCTGGGGATTAACCTTCATGGTCCTGGCCATGGTTTGTTTGATCCTACTTCTGTTATGTTATATTAGTATTCTAGATACACTGCATGTACACTATATGATGACTGGTATGGTTCTACAAATGCAGTATGTGCTTGTGTTGGTTTCCATTGCCAATGCATTACTACATATTACTGGCTGTGATACCGTTTTTGATTTAATGTGCATCAGCTTAAAAAGCCTGACAGTTTTTAAAAAAAAGTATATTCTTCATATCTTGATTGTGAGCAAGTACATGGCACTTTTTTATTGTTATAGGTAAAAGAAAATAATTGAAAAAAAAAAATCTGAATTATTTGATTAAAATGGCGTCTATAGTGGATGACCTGTAATTCAGAGTTTAACAGATCGTATAACTGTACTATTCTTTTAGTGACATTTATAACTTTCTTTTAAATCTTTTATATCTTTCTTTTGCTGTACTTTCTATCACATGATTATGGTGGTTGATGATCAATAAGGAGTCATTTACCTAGGCCCGGAATAGAAGAGCGAGAGCACTAAAGGTGGCCATAGACATAACAATTATGATCCTTCCTGGAAAAGATCCTTCCAAGAAAGATTGTTCGTTTCAATACAGATGTGTAGAGCTAAATCATCAGATATACAGGTAAAAACAATAGAATTCTACCTGTATCTGACTATTCAGCACTAAACAGTGGCCACTGTTCAGGTGCCTTCAAAGGCACCCAAGTAACATTTTTAGACTGGACCGATTGAGAAGCCGACCGATATCCAAGTCTTTTGCCAACATCAGTTGGCTCATCTCCCACCATACACTCACCAAAAATCGTACAAAGATTTGTTTTGTACGATAATATCGGTATGTGTATGGCCACCTTAAAGGAGAAGTTAACCCCTTCGGCGCTAAAATCCCTCCCCCTTCCCTGTGTTGCCTCCCTCCTCCCCCCTGGCCTATTTCCCCCCCGGCACAGGTCCTGTCCATGGAGTTCACAGGCACCATTGTCTCCTGTGCGGTATTCTTCCTGGATTGCCCAGTGTTAGATAGGAGTATTTGCCGGTTCAGCTCTACTGCGCATGCGCCAAAAGTCACGAAGTTTCTGAAAAAAAAGAAATCAGAAAACGTCGTGACTTTCGGCGCATGCGCAGTAGAGCTGAACAGGCAAATACTCCTACTGCGCATGCGCCGCCAAACGCCGGGCAATCCAGGACTATGTTAAAATTAACATACTCACTTCATATGTAATTATCTGTATGGGCAAGATCTATCTACAACATATTTGGGCAGGATCTGCTATACCTTGTGTATTGGTTATTATTTTTTATGCAATCTGTATGTTAAATGTATAATGTGTGTTGTGGGATATGTCTTATGTGTTATTAACAATTCATAAACGTTAGAATATAATCATAATCACTCTCATGCAGACATCTCTAGATGGTTGCCTTTAGGACCCTGAGAAAAATCTGTACATGAGCCACTCTCTCTCCCCCCCACCCGCTACTACTGGTTACATGCAGGAAAATGCCACAATTGACTTGAAACTTGTCTGACGGATAAGCAGCAAGCATCTTCTGCAGCACATCAGGAGAGGGAGACCAAATCCAGATTGACTGGAGCTTACTTAAAAAAAATCTATACAATTAATTTAAACTTTTTTCTCTTCTTCAGAACTGAAGCAACAGAAGCAGCAGCACATGAAATCTGTTCTTTTATTCCATCTCTCTGTTCCAAATGCTCTGCTGAATTTGGGATAACCCTTTGAAGAGCTTTCCCAACTGAAGCTTCCATATCAGCAATGATGAAGGACGCAAGTGCTACCCCATACCCTCTTGAACTTATGCCAACTGAAGTGGGTAACTTGTCCCTGCTTTCCTGTAGCAACGACTCTGCTGAAAGTATCAGACTTTACCAGTCTTCACCTGCAGCTGGGTGCAATAGCTCACTATCCAGTTCTGATCAAAGCCCACCATTGCTGGTGGATGCATGGCTGGTACCCCTGTTCTTTGCCCTCATCATGCTTGTGGGACTAGTAGGCAATTCCTTGGTCATATATGTCATAAGTAAACACAGACAGATGAGAACAGTAACTAATTTCTATATAGGTAAGCATATAAACCTTAAATTCTTTCTTTCTTTCTTATTTCACTAAATAGGAGCAGCATGCAAAACTGGCATACCAGTAACCTCTACCCCAGACGAGTATAAGCTCAGACTGGCAGTGCTCCATTCATAGATTGTTATGTGTGTGTATTTTTATATGAAATGATTTTGTACATCATTTTGGGATCTGTTTAGAAACAAGTATTAATTCTGAAGCTTGCTTATGTTTCCTGTTACTGTGCTGTGGTGTGCTAGTGCCTGCTGTGCATATCTTTGAGTCCCGTTAAAAACGTATTTGCACGTGGACATCTATGTACACATTGCAGAGGGGTAGAGTGATTTTACTCAGAAGTGGTAACATCTAGCAGCCAATTAGCAAGTAGCTCTAAATTCATTAAGGGTAGGACTACATGGACGTTTTTGCCGCGATCCGACTCGCTGTGACAAGTCGAATGCGACAGAAATAAGGTAAACGATAGAAATGTCGGATGAAGTCTGCATGCGACAGTCGTGTTACGTTGGATCAACGCTGCTACTCCAGCCGACATTTTTATCTTTTACCTTATTTCCGTTTTGTCACAAAACGTCCGTGTAGTCCTACCCTTAGACTGAGCCAATGCTTACCAAATGCAATTCTAAGCACAGAAACACATTCATGTCCAACCTCTCTGAATAAATATCAATGCAATATTTTTGTAAACATTTTTTAAATTCAAGTATTCAGTAAAGGAGTTTACATGCTCATCTGCACCTCAATGAAAAGAAGGGAAAGAAAGACTAGGGGTAATTTACGTATGCTACTGTAGTTGCACTCCTGCCATTATCCCCACATATTCTAGCAGCCAGTTGTGTGTTAAACCCCATTCATTAAAGATACTTGCCTCAAAATGTTCTGTAAAGTTGTGATTGGCGCCGCTCACTCCTTCCTGCCTTCCATTCCAAAACGTGCTCAGTTGCACTATTGTTGTAGAGCAAGAGTACCCATACTTTACTAATGAGGGGCCTACTTTTAGTGATGTTGCCCCATTATGATCTATATTGATAAAAGCATTCTGTTCTATTGAAAACATTACTTAAAGGGGTTGTTCATCTTTGAGGTGAGGCCTTAAAATGCTAGCAGGAAGTTGGTGAAGCGCGGGTTAGGATCCAGGTTGCCCTTAAAACCACTGAGGGCTCCATTAGCATGTCCCTGTGCATCCAACAAGCCATGTCAAACAGAAGCACTGCATACATAAGAACATGCAATCCTACCTGTATTAAATTATTTTTTTCTCGTACTCCTTAAGTGGCCTAAATTACTGAGAGTGGTTTCTGCAGGGTGGCTTTGAATTAATCCAAATTCTTTGATATCGCAAGTCAGTGGCATTATTTTAAACACAAGATAATTAAAATTCTATCCACTCCAGCATGAGCCAACAACTAAATCTAATTCACAATAATAAATCATGCGATACTGCATTTTCCATTCATTTTAACGTAATTACCATTTAACACAGCACTGATATCTATTGCCTTGGTAAGAGCTTGTACACAGCATCTGAATGTCTTCTTATTATGCAGTCAGCATGTTTAAGTGGAGCCTGATTGGTCAACAGATGTAAGTGGAGGGATCAGTGTGTATTTGGTCTGTTAATGCAGCATTATGGATAAAAGGGGACGCAGGTAATGAATATGGCATAAATTAAGTCTATATAAGTGAATTCCCCACGCTTTGAGCAAGACACTTGTGCTATACAATGTGCATACAGTTTCTGCACCGTATCTTCATCCAATAGCAGAAGCTTGACCTTATTGTTAACATCAAAAAATTAAAGTGGTTTAAAGTAATAAAAATATAATGTGATGTTGCCCTGAACTGGTAAAACTGCTGTGTTTGCTTCAGAAACACTACTATTGTTTATATAAATAAGCTGTTGTGTAGCCATGGGGGCAGCTATCCAAAGGAGAAAAGGCTTAGTTTACACAGCAGATAAGCTCTGTAGAACATAATGATGTTATCTGTTATCCACTATTTACAGTAACCTGTGCCATATAGCCTTTTTTAAATTTCTGCCATTGCTACACAGCAGCTTGTTTATATGAACTATAGTAGTGTTTCTGAAGCAAACAGATCAGTTTTACCAGCACAGGGCAACAGTACATGATATTTTCATTACTGTAAAACACTTTTATTGTTTGGTGTTAATGTTCCTTTAAGTAGGTGTAAGCAATGCTACGCTTGTTTACCCCAGTTAGCCAGGTACAATAGTAATAAATGCTGATTTATAAATGGTTGTTATTGGTAAACCAACTCGAGCATTTGCATAATAAAAACACGTTCATGAAGAGATGCTGACTCTGTGGCTAGCATATTCAATCTGTCCTGTTTTCCTTTGTCAAAACAGCAAGAATTTGAAAGTTAATGGGTGTTTGTTTTTTTTTGCATTCTATGATTACGTTTTCAACATATAATATTTTGGAGTTGATGGGCAGTGTTTTCCAGGGGGATAAGGATAGCAGAATTTAATAATGATGCTATATATAAGCAAACCATAATTTTCTTTGGTGTGCTTGTGTACAGAATGCAAACTAACTAAATAGATATAATTAATAACATTGCAGCAAAATACCACTTGAGAGATAATAAGGCAATTTCTTCATCTGCTAATTGGGAACTGAAAATAAGAGCATAGAGAGAGAGAGAGAGAGAGAGAGAGAGTCATTCAATCAGCTTTAAGTGAAAAAAAAACACTCATTTCAAACAGGACAAATCAGCCTTGTTATAAATAATAACAATAATAATAATAGTAAAATCATTAGCTAGCTGATTTAGTCCTGGTATATTTTACTGGTTATTTGGTTCTTCAAAAAAATCCCCATAGCTCAAGGAATGATTATTTGATAAATGATAATTAATGATAAATCCCCATGGCTCATGGCATATAAATGTAGCCAAAAGGGCGAAACATGTGGGTGGAAATATTTGTGTGCTTCTGCTTACTATAAATAAGTGAAGAGCTGTAAGGCAGCAAATGAAAGGCCTTTATCAGGAGCTGGAGCCTTACCTTCAGCCACTAACACATTTTCACGGTGCCTTGGGCAGGTCCAGAACTATGTTCTGTGTCATGGAATTATATTAAGTTTCCCAGGAAAAGCAATGACTAGAATACTGTAAAAAGAGTCTTCTACTCTGTCAGTGCTATAGATTGCACTAATAATGTGTGACAATATCCAATGGCTTAAAATAATGCACAAAATAACGCATGCTATAAAATACTGCACACAATTCACTAAAGATTAACTAAAAAAGGCGCTTCTTAAAGGAGAGGGGGCCGATACACAAAGGTAGAAAAAGTCAGTGTTATTTATAGCATGCCTTAAAAATTGTATCACTTCTTATATATTTAGAATTAACAATCGATTCACTAAAAGTTCACTTGTCTGACTTAAAGGAGTGAGCTATGGAATATACCTTTTTCCTTACTCTTGCTTTTCTGTTATTATAACTTTTATCAATATGTATTTATAGCCACTGACATGTTTTTCAGCATGTTGCAAAAAAAAGGTTTGTATGTCTAACATACATACTACATATAAGGATGGAAGTTTTATTCTTGCTGGGGTTTTATGTAATGAAATTCCATTCTGTGAGGCAGATATCCTTTTAAGAAACTGTTAACCTCCCATTTAGCTTGCTATGTTTCAGTGAGTGCTGGCATTGAGTTGGACAGGGAAAAAGGAAAAATGTATCAAACTTACTGTGATTTCACTATAGTGGAGAACTCCATGTAAAGCAGATTTCCTGTCATTCTTTGGCCGAGTGTTTTTTTACAGGTCAGGCAACTCCAAGGAAACTTATAATATCCTCATATTCTACAACAGGGGGGTACATTATTAATTATAATACATAAGTTTGGGTCATTCGACTATAGCACTGAGCACCGATTATATCTGATGACATCACTAAGTGCTGTTAAAATGAATATAATTTACATTATATTCGTGATTCTTGTTTATTGTCAAATAATGGTGTCACAAAAGATTCTAATCAAAGGATGATGCCACACAAAAATGTCAAATGAGCTGTTTGGAGGAATCAATATGGGACGGGCCCCCGCAAAAAATATTTCAGGAAAGGACCAGTGCGCACTTCAAAGTACCAATCCACCCCTCGCTCTCGTGCATGTACATGAGCACCTGGTAAGCAATACTTCCTGTATGCTGCCCACACTAAAGACACTGGGTACTGGGAGTTGCAATAAAACTTAAATGTGTTTATTAATGTTGGTCACGCTTCACACGGTCACAGGCAGGAGCTCTCCCACAGGACATTAATTCACAGTACACAGCATCCATGATAATTGCACAGTCAGATGGAATACACACGGGCACATCTCAAGTACACTTCCCGGTCTCTCCAGTGCCCTCTCCCACTCTCACCCTCAGCCCCCGGTGTCCTACTAAGAGTCCAGTCAACACTTCCCCATTTTGAGGGCCTTGCACAGACACCAAACTTGCCAGGTGCATTCCAGTGGGACTTCTCACGGGTGCCTCAACTATCCACTCCAACCCTGACTGGCGGGTACCCACTGGGCCACTATACCTACTTACTTCTTATTGGGGCTACAGCTGCCCATGCTAACTATCGTATCTCACCTCACACTCCTATTGTGTGCTATTTCAGACACTAGGGCTCTCACTAGCTAAATTCAGTACCTCTTACTGTGGGCACCTTCACTGCTTCAGTGACTTCTTGCCTGCCACTCGTCCCATTAGCCAACTCTCTATTTCCTGCAGAACCTCCCTCTTTTATAACCTTCTCATCTCATGGGACGTTCCCTCAACTCTTATGAAAGTACTTGTACTCACTAGCTCCCTCTAGAGGCTCCTATACTGTAATTAGACTTATTTTACCCTTACATTTAACTCTTACCCTCAAAATGAATACTTAAGCAACTGATAGTTTACATCATATTAAGTGGCATATTAAAGAATCTTGCCAAACTGGAATATATATTTAAGTAAATATTGCGCTTTTACATCTTTTCCCTTGAGTCCCCAGTTATTCTCTGTGCTGCCTTAGAGATCACATGTTCAGAAATACTGCAGCTCTAACTGTAACAGGAAGTGTGGGAGTAAAACACAGAACGTTGTCTGTTAATTGGCTCATGTGACCTAACATGTATGGTTTGTTTTGTGTGTTTGTGTGCACCGTGAATCCTAGGATCCCAGGTGGCAGCCATTATTTTTAAAATGGCAGTTTTCTATTTAGGATTACCTAATGGAACATGTTACTAAAAAGTATGTTATTATGAAAGTAGTTTATTTACATAAAACAGGGTTTTACATATGATCTGTTTCATACAATATATTGTTTATAGAGACCTACATTATTTTGGGTATAGTTTTCTTTTAAGCAACCACCATTCTTTTAACAAGGCTGGGGCTCTTTTACCCACTAGAGGATATTAGAAATTTTTAATTTGAGGGAGGTTTCAAAGAATGGTGAACACATTGGTCAAGTTTTTGCTTCTACTAAACTCTGATGCAGAATAAAAGAGCTTGGCAGTGATCATGAAATACAGGTATGGTCATGAAATACATGTATGGTATCAGTTATGCAGAAACTCCTTATCCAGAAAGCTCTTAATTACAGGAAGATCATCTCCTATATACTCCATTTTAACCAAATAATTCAAATATTTAACAATAATTCCCTTTTTTCTGTGGAATAATAAAACTGTGCTCTGTATTTGGTCCCTACTATATTTAATAGATAAATGTAATCCTTATAGGACACGAAACAATCCTATTGGGTTTAATTAATTAATGAATGAATAAATTAATTAATTAATTTTCAAATTATTTTTTTAGTAGCCTTGTATGTATGTATATTTTTATCTGTAAAGCGCTCCTTGAGGGCAAAGCACTGTACAACAAAACAATAAATTAGTAGTAACAAACAAGGGGTCATTGGAATAAAAAGTAACAATAAGTGCATTATTAGAATACAATTTACATAAATATAAAATATAATTACAATGCAGATTAAGTGCTCAGTGTCAAGGAAACAAAAGGCTAGAGGACCCTACCCCATAGGGCTTACAGTCTAAATGGGAGGGTAACATACAGACACAATTCAGAGGACTATTAAGGTGCTGTGGGTTACAGTTTGTTACACTGCTATATAAGTGCCAGTTCAGGTGTTATTCAGGTGCTCCCAGAGGTAGTCTTTGAGTTTTGATTTAAAAACATTGAAGGAGGATTCTCTCCTGAGAGATTCAGGAATGGCATTCCAAATATAAGGAGTCGCAAGAGAGAAGGGTTTGATACGGGAAACAGCAGTAGTAGTGGGGGGTACAACCAAGCGGTTGCTCTGAGAGGAGCGGAGGTTTCGGGCAGGAACATATAGAGAGACAAGAGATGAGATGTAGTTAGGTGCAGAGGAATGAAGGGCTTTGAAGGTTATAAGGAGGAGTTTATAAGTTATTCTTTGTTTTATAGGAAGCCATGATAAGGACTTCAGCAGCGGAGGGGCCTGTGCCCTTTTGGATGAGAGGAGGATAATTCTTGCAGCAGTGTTTAATACAGACTGTAGAGGGGAGAGATGGAAGTTAGGGAGGCCAGTTAGTTTAAGGTTACAGTAATCTAGTCTGGATAGGATGAGAGCATGCATAAGCGTCTTGGATGTATCAGTTGAAAGGAAGGGACGGATTTTGGCAATATTGCGTAATAAAAAGTGACAGGTTTTGACAGTGGACAGCCTTAAGGTATGGAGATCCAAAATACAGAAAAACCCATGATCCTGAGCAGTCTGGATAATAATTGCATGCCTGTATACAGTTGTTTACTTGAAAATTTTAAGGATGTATGGGTTAGGTGTTTGCTTTAAAAAAATTCCCATCAGTTGTTTTTTCTGTTAGTGACTCATTCCATGACATTCTATATTTCGAAGAATTTCTTCTCAAGCCTTTTATCTTCAGCTGCAAGATGGTCACACACACAACAAATAGATTAGCTTTATAGATCATCTTTGTTTTCCTGCAACTTACTAGCTGTGTTTTCTAATCTTCAGAATGCCTATGAATAATATAAATAGGCAAAACAGAAATATAAAATTGAATAGTGCTCTCATAAATAATTCACCCTTATATAAGTTCTGTGATCTTGAATTAGCTTATTCCATTCTCAGACCTACAGCTGTAATTGGAAAGGGGCTTATAAGCTACACCAGTGATCCCCAACCAGTAGCTCGTGAGCAACATGTTGCTCTCCAACCCCTTGGATGTTGCTCAAGTGGCCTCAAAACAGATGATTATTTTTGAATTCCAGGCTTGGAGACAAGTTTTGGCTGCATAAAAACCAGATGTACTGTCAAACAGAGCCTCAATGTAAGTTGACAATCCACATAGGGGCTACTAAATGGCCAATAACAGCACTTATAGGGCAGCCCAGGAACATTTTTCATGCTGGTGTTGCTCCCCAACTCCTTTCACTTCTGAATGTTACTCACATGTTCTAAAGGTTGGGGGTCCCTGAGCTACACACTGAAAAAAGTGTTTAATGGATAAAAATCCAAACAAGTTGACTTGAAATAAGCTGCTCCTGAGTAAAGAATTTGACTCCTGCTGTCTTGACTCACCCACTTATTACATGTTTTATACAGAAACATATTTACACTGGGAGAAATCCACGCAGACTGCTGACATGGTTTGAACCTCTCCACTAATAAGCTGTGCATGTGTGTGAAATGTTACAGGCGCAAATAAATGGAAATCAATGTGAAGGTCTATTAAAAATAAAGTCTGTGATACTGAGGGTAATTAGATAAGGGTCCCAGGGAATGAATATCCTATCAGAACTCTGCTGATGTACACTGGATGTTATACTTTCTAACTTAGGATAGAAAAAGTTCAGGGTGTATAACTTCCTCAAAAATAAGGAAAGAAATATAAGTGGTTACTATATTTCCCTTTATTTCTTTCAGCTGCAAAGATTGTTTCATCTGGGGTTCCATGTCAATATGGACTAGAACTAGTGCTGGAGCATAAGTTAAAGATGTCAGTTAGGTGAAAATTCAAACTTGTGGCAAAAATTACACCCCCAAATAATATTAACGGGGTATACCATTCTTTTAATAGTACTACAGTACAGTTCATCCTCACTGGGGTGCAGGCACATACTATAAACAAAAAGTAATAAGATTAGCAGGCCAGGTAGCATAACAGAACATACTGTATCGACTGATCAAATGAAATACAGTTTCTTTTAAATTTTATATTAACTGTTTTTATCGTCTTACACCACACATATGATAGTTGGTGGTCTGGGAAGGATACAGAACCAATTAATAAAATAATAAAAAAGAAAGCATTTATGATACTGCCAATTCTGAAAGGAAATGAGTCTATCCCAATTAGGCAGTTATTCATTATCACACCTGGGTTTTCTAGCACACATATGTACATACTCGAGGGTATATTAAGAAGGATGAATGGCTGTGGGTTCTGAAGTGCTACAAAGTGGCTCAGATACAAAGGATTGTGCTTCATTATTCTCCAGAGTGCACCACAATACATTTGGATTTCTAATATAGTATAAATGAAACTCATGCACCATATGATGTCTACTCTGCACTCATTTCCCTCAGCAACTACAGAGTCTGCTTCCTCTGTAGTTAAGTCCCTGTCACATCGCTCACTTTGCTGACTCCTGATCTTGTCTTATAACCCCTTCTCCTTTTAGAATGTAATCTATATTTAACGGGACTATTTTTACCTCCCGCATAAGGAATTGCTTGTATTTTTGGATCGGTATGCAATCTTTACATTAAAGGGGGATATTTAATATAAATTTTTCTAAATATAATCAATTAAAAATTCTGTACCGTTTCTGAAATAATCAATTTATCTTCACTATCCCTCTCTTAGCATCTGTTTCTCTTCATTCTCTCTTCATGCAGCAGTTGGGTGTCAGATATTCAATGACAGTTAGATCCAATATATTTTATACGGGGGCTCCTTTTGCCCTAGAAGATGTATTAGAGCTCACTATTAAAATCACCAGACATCATGTCTCTCTACATGCAGTTATTTTGTTAGATTTTGTTTGTACTCGAATCAGTTATTTGAGTGACTTCTAATTCATCTGCTAAGAAAGAAAGCCAGCCCCTATAAGATATATTGGATCTAGCTGTCAATGAATATCAAACACTCAGAAACAGATGCTGAGAGAGGGATAGTGAAGATAAACTTGATTATTTCAGAAACAATTCAAAATATTTAATTGATTGTATTTAGAAAGTTTCCTGTTTCAGTGTGATGTGTATATTATATTTTAATTGTTGTGATAGTTCCCCTTTAAGGGCACAATTTAAGAATGCTTGAATGCTAAGGGCTTTCAGGAGGAAGAATCACGTGCATAGTTTCTTTCTTTAAACACCTTGGCTTCTTACTGAGCAGGTTTTTTGTCCCCAACCAAAAAATAAAAAGTAGGATTTAGGTACCGAGCTTTTAATTATTTTGGAAAACCTACTTGGAGAAATAAAAACTTGCTGGGAAGGAAGCTGATGTATTCAAAGGAAGAAACCATGCAAGAATTTAAGAATACTCAAGTGATTATTGTACCCAAATGTGCCCCGAAGGTTCAAACATTCTTTAATCAGCCCCTAAATATATATATATATATATACACCCTGTAAAGCCGTGCAAAAAATGAAGGTGCTTTATAAATGTATTTTAATCATGAAAAAAAATCAGTATTGTAGAAATGTAGAAATTACCTTAAGAGGTAGTTTCACTTCAACTATCTTTGTGACATGCATAAAAGTATTTCACACATTTTCCATGTATATAGCTTCCTCTATAGTTATGCTACCGGATATAGGAATACAGTAACAATATTACTAGCATTATATCAGAGCTTCTATCAAAACCCTAAGTTTGCAATAGCATTCAAAAAAGAATTGACAAAATGTAAGAGCAGGACTCATGGGAAAAATCTTTATTTGTATACTGAAATATATATGGGAACATGGGCCTAATGAATTTTGAACACAATGCGATTAAGGTGCCCATCTTTATCCCAAATTCCTTTAATTCAAACAGTGAACAACATCAGGATCTATGAAATCTCATATTATAGTCAGGAAAACACAGATTGATGACACTTGACAACCTTGGTTCAAATCAGAGAAAGAATTGAGCCATACTAGGTATTTAAGAAGCAAGCCACATGTATATATATATATATATATATATATATATATATATATATATATATATATATATATATATATATATATATATATATATATATATATATATGTGTGTGTGTGTATTTAATCACTTCTTTCCCTTTATTATTGCTATAGCAGGATACCTGTGCTTGTAACTGGACTTTGTTATATACAGTATCTGGTTATGAACTTCACAAAATCCCAAATGCAGAAGTGTTAACTATTGCCTAAGTTGTCCTTCTTACTCCTTTTACTTCACTGATACCCCTTTTCTGAAAGGATTTAAAGATTTATTGAGAATTATGAGCTTACTTTTTAAAGTGCTTTGTTGGCACTATATAACTAAGGATAGCAATCACTATTAATTAAAATGCATGTAATAAACGTATTTCCACAGGGCCACTGTAATTCAAGTAACAGCTGTTTTGGTGGACACCAAACTGTACATTTTTTTTTGCTACCACAACCAACTTTCATAATGAATATTGTGGTCCCAGATATAACCATTATTGACAAAGGGTTTTCTTTATTTTTTTATAAAGATGTTTTATACTGCATATATACAGTATATAAAACGTCTATACACATATAGATGATTTGCATGTAGATCCTGTATTTATGCCTTAGCAACTTTTCTTTACATGTGCGTCATTCATTTCTTCCTGGAATGCTGCAATGCTTTCATAATTGTCTTTCCATATTGCTAAATGTTGCCACTGCAGATTTAAACACTGCTTGCATTTGTATATACATTTTCACTTGAGAAGCTCATAATTATAACTAAATGCCACATTTGCAATCACCTCCTTGCCATATAATTTTTTTTTTTCCCCATTGCTATCTTTGCTCATGAGAGTAGGCTGGAAAAATAGAGCAGTGTCTATTCAAGCCTTGGCCTTGCTTAATGGATTTCCATATTGTAAAATATTGCCTCTGAATTTTAAGTCACAGGTTCCGCTATTCCAGATTAGTTTTATTTGTTTTATTAGTTTTATCTACTTGTAGTAGCTATGAGAAGACTTAAAAGACACCCATCACAAAAATGTTGTATCTCCCACCGGAGGCTGGGCCGGATTTGAAGTAACGGTGCCCCGAGGCTATATGTCCTGCGCCAGACACTTTGCGAGCATGCGCACACCCCACCCCTGTGCCCGCATGGTCCTAGTGCGGGCCTTTAGGCGGCTAAACCTTCCATACTGTGCACGCATGAGCGAGATCTCAAGCAGCGGAGCATTGGGGAGCTTTGAGTCCCCATTGCTCCTCAGGGATGCGGCTGGGCGGTATGCCACCCCTAAAATTTTGCCGCCCTAGACCGGAGGTGCGGGGTAACTGAGCCTAAGTGAATGGACATACTCATGTGGGGTGTCCAGGCTGGTAATATGCACTGTTGCCCAATATCCATGTTATTCACATAAGCAAAGAAGAGGGCAAATAATTAAACAACTATAAGAAATAAATAATGAAGACCACTTAAAAAGTTGCTTAGAATTGGCCATTCTAGAACATACTAAAAGTTAACTTAAAGGTGAACCACCCGTTTAAACAGGCATCTTACAACAGTGAGATTCGGAATTTTATAGAAAGTTTAGCAGTTAACCTTGACGAACTGTCATTTACTTAGACCCCAGACAGCAGTGCAAGATGAGCAAAGACATGCCCCATAATGCTCATTCACAGATCACTTCTGCCCGGGGTCTGGCTGCGCTCTGCACCAAATAAAAAAATCCATATCTTGGCCAGTGCATGCACCACTGTATTCGCAGGGAGAAAGTGCAAAAAAAAACCATAGCCTAGTAAATAAGCTCTTATGTCTAACATCCAATTTGTAATACAATTTTTTACTCACATCTATAGCATATGTTTTGCATTCCATTCTTCATTTTTTGGATATTAAAATCTCAAAGCATCTGAGCTAATTATCACAAACATTCTCTGTTCTTAATCCTTCCAGCCAACCTTGCCATGACAGATATCACCTTCCTGGTATGCTGTGTGCCTTTTACTGCCACTCTTTACCCGTTGCCCAGTTGGGTATTTGGTGATTTCATGTGCAGATGTGTTAACTATCTCCAGCAGGTAAGCTTTAAATTATTCTTTAGCTGACAGCACCCTGTACTGTTATTTCATTTAAAGGGATACTGTCATGGGAAAAAAACATTTTTTCCAAATGAATCAGTTAATAGTTCTGCTCCAGCAGAATTCTGCACTGAAATCCATTTCTCAAAAGAGCAAACAGATTTTTTTATATTCAATTTTGAAATCTGACATGGGGCTAGACATTTTGTCAATTTCCCAGCTGCCCCATGTCATGTGACTTGTGCCTGCACTTCAGGAGAGAAATGGTTTTTGGCAGGCTGCTGTTTTTCCTTCTCAATGTAACTGAATGTGTCCCAGTGGGACATGGGTTTTTACTATTGAGTGATGTTCTTAGATCTACCAGGCAGCTGTTATCTTATGTTAGGGAGCTGTTATCTGGTTACCTTCCCATTGTTCTGTTATTAAGCTGCTGGGTGGGAAAAGGGAGGGGGTGATATCACTCCAACTTGCAGTACAGCAGTAAAGAGTGATTGAAGTTTATCAGAGCACAAGTCACATGACATGGGGCAGCTGGGAAATTGACAAAATGTCTAGCCCCATGTCAGATTTCAAAATTGAATATAAAAAAATCTGTTTGCTCTTTTGAGAAATGGATTTCAGTGCAGAATTCTGCTGGAGCAGCACTATTAACTGATTCATTTTGAAAAAATTTTTTTTTCCCATGACAGTATCCCTTTAAGGATGACATTCCTATTGGGCATATCATTTTCCCCATGAATTTGATATTTGTTTTGTCTTCTGTAAAAACAAATGCAAGGATGGGCCTTGTGAGATACTATTACCTACTAGGGTACAGGTTATTAACTTGTTAACTTAGATTATATTAAGAAAAATACGTTTGCTAGTACATAAAACTGTAAACTATTTGTCACATTGAAAGCAAAAGTCTAGGACATGTTGGCAATAAACATGTTTGGAATAAACATTTTCGTTGTTGAACTCCATGTCAGTACTCATCTGGATAGTCCATCCCCCTGCTCCCATCAGAAGGACCCTCCCCAAATCTTTAAAAGATGGACCACACCCACTTACGTGTGTCTTTTTGGCCCTTCTGCTCCCATTTTCTTTTTAACCTTGGGAAAGCATTAGGCCTGTCCATAAGGTGTCCTAGGTCCATAGGGCTTTTTTGTTCCCCAGCACATTACCTCATATCTTGGAGTCTTCTGGGCTTCAGCTTCTGGATCAGATAGAGCACTGGTGAGCAGTGTTTGGCATCCCATGTCTGCCTGTGTTTCAGTTGCCTTCCTGTATTGTCAGAGCATTTGGTGGCAAGTGCCATCCGTAAGCCCACCTGACCTGCCCAAAAGGCATCCATTGGCAGTGGTGTATGTGGCCCCTATACCCCCTTTTATTTTTATGGATGGGTGGGGGAGGTGGCAGTTAGCTTAGTGCTATTACCCTCACATTGGGAAAATAGTAGCTTGCTACGTCCCAATGAGTATTGACATGGAGTTCGACAAGAAATAAGGGAAGATTGTGTCATACTTACCATGATCTTCCTTTCCTAGACTAACTCTAATTTTTAGAAGCTTGTTGCGGTCCTTCTGATGGGAGCAGGGGGAGAGATGTTCCTGATGAGTACTGACATGGAGTTCGTCTAGGAAAGGAAGTATGACACAGTTTTCCCTTTTCATTACAACTCAACTGAAGGGGACAAGCTCTGCCAGTCAAGGAGGCATGGTATTACAGCAATGGTATTTTGGCCAGGTAATAGCAGTATAAATGAACAACTCACTAGGTTTTATTATAGCCTGTACAGTGAGATACCATACATTGGTGTCAAGCTTCCCATGAGCTTAGGAACTATTGAAGCTATTGAAAGCCCAGAATCTAGCACATTGGTATTCTGCAATCTCTCTTTTACTTTTCCTGTATTGCAGCCATTGTAGGTTAATCTGCTTGTCTGTGCTAATCGATAGAGCTTTTGTTTTTGGTGTCAGTTTCAAGTGCACCGTCTTCTTATCATTCTGGTTGCACAAAGGGCAATAGTCTGGGATGATTGTTGCAGTTAGCCTAGACTACTGAGCTCTGCACTCTTTGCATTTTCCTAATGCACATAGCCTTCATGAATAAAACTAAATTTGTTTTAAGGGGTCCACATATAATATTAAAGTATTATGAGAAGTTTTATTATGTTGTGTGGGACATTATTGGTAATGTTGCATTATATTGCACTTTACACTAAATTCAATATTTTATTACATATATAGTATACCTATATATACAGTACAGAACAATCTTTATTTTCAGTTATTTCAGTATGGAAGTGCATTTGATTTTGTACTTCATGCTGTGTTATTAAGTAATCTTTTCCCTTCCATTAAAAACCCACAGGGAAATTTAGATGTCTGTATATCTCCTTATAGATATAATTATTCAAGATGTATTCATATCCACTTGGTCGGATATTTCATCTGATAATAACAGAAAACAGTCGTTTTGAAAAAAGCTCTTTATGCTCTATTCAGTACAAATGCAGGCTTCTTCATAAGAATGAAGCAAGAAAACCAGATTTTAAATAATAAGGCTTTTTTGATGTGCACTAACTGGAAATGAGAATTCTACTCTTATTGCTGTAGAAGTATTTTATACCCAAAATACACTTTTATCGTACATTTATATGCATATGGATTCACTTATCTGAGGTAAAACTGATCCTGTAAAATGAATAATGCTATGTTGCTTTCTGTTATATACAAGTGTAGCCCTATTCTGCATGAAATTTAGCACTGATTTTCTTGTGTGTGGCGCTACAGGAGTCCTGTGTCTCCACTACTGGGGAAAGCGGGTACACTATGGGGCAAATCCACTATGCGCCGAAGCGCCTAACGCTAGCGTTGGTCATTTTCGTTACTTCGCAAATTCAGTAACGAACGCTGACGTAAATTCGATAGTGTTACTTCGCACCCTTACGCCTGGCGAATTTTCGCAACGGACGTAACTAGACAAATTCACTAACGCGCGCATTGTACTGAACGCTTCCTTTTACGCTAGACTTCCTTCGCCACCTCAGACCAGGCAAGCGCAATAGAGTAGATAGGGATTGCTTCAAAAAAAGTTCACATTTTTTCTAAGTCCCAAAAAACGCTGGCGTTTTTTCTATATTATGGGTGATAGGCTGAAAAAGATCGAAAAAATTTTTGGGGCTCCACTCCTTCCCCCCTACATTTCCTAACTCATGGCAACTTAACTATACAGTGGGCACATGTGTAGGGCAAAAAAAAAATGTATTTGATGTTTTGAAGGTTTCCCAGGGATTTGTAGTGATTGTAGTGATTGTACGTATTCCTCCATATGCAAATTAACCATCGCTAGCATAACTTCACTTTGCTTAGCGAATCAACGCTAGCACAACTTCGCAACCTTATGCTACCCCTGAGCTCAACTTTGGATTTAATGAATTTGCGGAGCGCTGGCGAAACTACGCCTGTCGAAGTGCGGCGAAGTTACGCCTGGCACAACTACGAATCTTAGTGAATTTGCCCTTATGAGTTGGCCTGCACCTAATGTCAGAAAATACTGGGCTGTGATACACCTCAGAATTTTTTTAAGGGGCACCTTTTTGACTAATGCACAGTGCGGGAAAGGGAGCAATGGCAGACAGTAAAAGAGGGCATTTGGTAAAGGGGGGGGGTTTAGTTCTCCTTTAAATAAACAGGATATATACAGCCTGCCAGACAGGAGCAACTTCATAGAATAATTCAGATGGTGATCACTGAGCTGGGGAATCCCCACTTATGTGGCAGTTTCTTCAGCGTCCTGAGAAGGTCTCCCTTTGGATTGCCTTCCCTGAAAAAAAGCATTCTTTGCACTTCAGAGCCTTGACTAGGACCTCCTTTCCTTCTGCCCCCTAAATAGAGCGCACTTTTATGCCACCCGGGTTCCCCACTGACTTTTCACACACACACAATAATATCTGGGACCTTGCAGTACCTTCTTTTCACTCTGCTGCTTCTCTCTCCCAGCACTTCCTGTGCAGCACTTCCTTCCTGTCAGCTCACGGGGTGGAGACTCCTCCCCCTCTTGCACGGAACACACAGAAGAGAGACAAGTATGCATAGCTTCCCTACACAAGCAGAGCATATCTACTATACTGGAAGAATTATAATGTATTCATTAAGGGGCATATATATGAAAAATGAAACTTGCATAAATACAATATAACAGGATCTTTTCCCACATTTCTGTATGTATTGCAATTCTCCTGTAACGATCTCGTTATCAGAACCTTGCGTGATGATGATGGGGCCCGGGCTTTCTGCTGTGGAAAACCAACAAGGAAGTGCAGATCTTTAGCAAATAGTCCGAAAACGAGATACCGGCAAGGATTTAGAATAGGCGTAGTCAAACAGGTGAAGAGGCAGGCGGCAGGAATCGTAAACGAGAGTCAGGTAGAAGTCAAAAAAAGGGATAATCAGATTGAAGAATACACGTGAGCAGGAACAGTAAACTGAAGCCTAGCTTGGGTACTCACAAAATGGAGGACTGGAGCTTTAAAGGCATTTGGTGGCAAATTTAAATCTGGCACCAAATCCATGACGTCATGACGCATGGTGCCATGATGCACGCATCATGACGCCCAGCGTTAAAATATGAGGAAGTGCGCACCTGCGCACAGGAACCCAGGACGAGACCTTACTGGGAGGTAAGAGAGCGCTGAACTCTCCCGGCGCGTCTTAAATGGGTGGCAAAACTATTGTTTTCATTTGTTTTTTTAAATCAGAATTTCATAAATAATAAAAATTGCACTCATGTTTTTTGCTGCACTTTTATTTTTTTAAGCAAACACACCACAGAAATTAGTGGCTGATTTATTATTAATTGACCTTCAGGGTCAGGTAATCCATTTTTAAAATAGCAGTTGTAAGGATTTTTTTCAGGAATTTTTTTGTTTACTAACCTATTTTTTTTTCAAAACTAAGAAAAGCTCACAGGTTTTAGGTCCCAAGCTTTTTTTTATTATTTTTTGAAGAAAAAGCATAATTACAAACACACTTTTGATGAATTATAAATCAGCCCTCAAGTGTCCAGTATAGTTGAAGCTGGTTCTATTGATGTATCTGGCAGTATTTCCTACTCTCTTTTTCCATCTGAAATGAATGGTGTACTGTGCAAATTGTTAGCATCAGCAAAGTCTGCTCCATCTGCTATTTATTCCTTTGTTTCTCATTTATTTTTACTTTTTGCTTACATTTTTGTTTAATTATGTTCTACAAACATACGTAATTAGCAATATTGGTGGCAAAACTATCTTATGGGTTTATTTAATATTTAGATATTTTAGGAGACTCAAGGAATGAAAATCCAAATTACAGAAATCGCCTTATTCAGAAAACCTAAAGTCCTGAACATTCTGGATATCAGATACACTTGAATAAGGTCTTAGCTTTATGATCGTTATGAATATAGGTTTGTGAATATTCAAGAAGCCTGGCCTTGTTACTTTTGAATCACAGCAGTCAATTTGACTGCTAAAAAGGTATGGGATCTATTATCCAGGATGCTCGGGAGCTGGCACTTTCCAGATAAGGGGTCTTTCTGAAATTTGGATCAACATACCATAAGTCTGCTAAAAAAACATTAAAATAATGAATAAACCTAATAGGATTGTTTTGCCTCTAATAAGATTACTTATATTTAGATCAAAGACAAGTTACTCTTTTATTATTATGGAGAAAAAGGAAAATATTTTTAAAATAAAGTGAAAGACTAGCCTTTAGGACATGGCCTTCCTATAATTCATTTCATTTCTTGCTTTCTGTATAACAGATCTTATACTTGTATTGAAAGCACACAATACAGAATGTTATTTCAGATGAAAAGTGAACCCATTACTTCCCTGGTCTTGTGAAACAGTAGCAATATTTTGGGGTCAGTACACTTGATATCCAATCTGAAACCAACTGTTACAAATATTTTTAGCAGTGAATTACTAAAATAATCAAAGAAGCATGAATAAGAATGCCATCCATGCAATCATCATAGCTGGATTCTATCCCTGAATATAGGGTAGTATCCATATATTTATAAATACAAATACTTCAAAGGTTTTCATTCATCTGCAACGGGGTCATTTTGGTGAAATTAGCTTTTCTACATCTATAGCGTGCAGTTTCTAGGGTTTATAGAAGGCGCAGGCCTTCCTGTTCAAATGAAGTATTTATCTTACTGTAATTACCTCCTATTCAATTTATTGTGGAAAAAGAGGTATTATTTGAAACAATATTATCCGAAGATGTTGGCATAAATGATGTAATCATTAGAATCCATATAATTCCCCTGCTTAATAAGTTGGCCTGAGGTGAGAAAACCCCTGCCTGTTAATTACACTAGATAAATGATTTGAATCTTGTTTCCTTCAGTCTGGGAACTCATAATTATAACAAGCAGGCAGGAGCCATATTGTGGACACTGTTATTAAGACAAGCCTTGTGTCATCTCAGAATCTTGTTTGTGTACCAGAATGGGGGACCTGATGTCCATCCCCATGAACTGGCTACTACAATATTTGATTGGCAGCCGAGATTTTTAAATGAGTTTACAACAGCAATGAACACTTTAATAAAAAAAAGAATTTGGATTTCATGTTTCATTTGAAAAGGACTTTTATTATACAGCTTTTTATGTCTGGGTGACAGGTCCACTTTAAATAAACCCAATAAGATTGTTTGGCCTCCAATTATATCTTAGTTAGGACCAAGTACAAGGTACTGTTTCATTATTACAGAAACTCATTATTAGAATTGAATTATTATTATTTGATTAAAATGGGAGATGGCCTTGCCATTATTTGAAGCTTACTGGATAATGGGTTTCTGAATAACAGGTACCATACCTGTACAATATTGTTTTTTTAAATGGCAATAATGTCTAAGCCCCCTCCAGGTGGACCTTCTTCTGAACCCTTCCAATTAGGATCCAGGTTGTGGATGATGGACTTTCGTTGCAAACATTTTCCTGACTCCCATACTTTACTATAGGGCGGATTTATTATTTTCCACAATTTGCTGCCCTACGGCAGGTTTTAGGTACCAAGATTTTGATTCTTTGCAAATTAGCTTCTTGTTGTTCAGACGAGCTGCAGGGTTTGCTCATGAATATTATAAGTACTTTATAGTAATTGTGCCGTTGGATTCTCTGAGCAGCATGCACATCAGTAAATTCAATAAAGTGATTTAAATATCTCATCACATAACATAGAACCTTATTCCCAAAGTGTTTTCGTTTGTGGGAATTGCATTACTGTACTGTTGAAAAATGATAAGGAAGATTGGGTTCAAAAAGCCATGTTGTGGCCATAGGTGTTTCATTTTACAGTCGGAGAGAAGGGGTATGCTCAGTGTTATTCTGAAGGGGGTAATCTGAATAATTTAATAACATTACAGCATTGAAAAAATAAAATGATAAAGAGAACTCCCATTTCCATTTAACTGGAGCATATCCATATAACAATTTTCTCTCACACATCAGTTATTCATTCTATCTTCTATTCAGGGCTTTGAATGGAAACGTATAATGCTATTGCACCTGACAGCATTAAAGCCTTAAACTGTCAATTTTTAGCTTCTGTTTTCTTTATGGATCACATTTCTGATCTTGATTTATGCTAAAATGATAAACATCTTTTTTCTTTTTTTTTAGGTCACTGCACAAGCAACCTGTATAACCCTAACAGCTATGAGCGTTGACCGCTGCTATGTAACAGTCTATCCACTGCAATCCCTGCGCCACCGAACCCCTCGAATGGCCATGGCAGTGAGTCTGGGTATCTGGATAGGTAATCAATTCTAATAATCACACTGCCTTGTAACCCATAACAACTAATTATCAAGGAAAACTTACTGATCACCTCGTAAAAAGCAAGCAACTGATCAGTTGCTGTGGGTCCAAGCTTGGTGTAAACTTAGTGCCTTACCCCATATGTAAAAGTACATTTCTTCCTTGTTTATAAATGAAGGCATAGGGCTTTAAAGGAGAACTAAAGCTTAACTAAATAAGTAGCTAGAAATGTGTACATTATGTTTTGGGCTACTTTTAGCACAATGCAACCACAGCCTTTTAGCAGTAAAGATCTGTGTCTCAAAAGATGCCCCAGTAGCTCCCCATCTTCTTTTCTGCTGATTCACTGCACATGCTCTGTGCACTGTCACTTATAGAGCTTAGGGACCGACTCAAAATGTACAGTACACATAGAATAGAAATGTCACAATATAAGGCTGATTAGTAATTTATACAGATAATTATTAAAGGCAGCACAGAAACCAGTGCAACTAGCATCAGAATTTAATGATCAGCCCTGTAGCATCATCTTATATTACAGGCAAACCTCATTTTCTGCTTGATAATTTGCGACAATACCTAAGCCTAATTTCCAAAAAGAGACAGATGTACATGACCTAAACTGAGTATAGCGTTGGTTTTGTGTGTATGTTGGTAATATTTCTTAACCAAATTTGATGTAACCAGAGAAGTAAATACAGACCGACTCTTAACCATTTGATGTATGCTTCTGAGATATAATAATTAGGCATTGGCATATGTGGCACCCACGCTTATGGGTCTCTCTCCTTACATCAAAACATATAATATGTCATAGAGACACAAGGAAGAATGACTTGTATTTAACATCTGACAGATGCTCCCTTGTGCCTTGTATTCTCTGACAATCCTTACAATGCTTTTTGCACCTTGACCCCCCCCTCATTGTAAATAAGCCCTACTGGCAGTATTCAAAGAGTTATAGATGATTATGCTGAAATATCATCTTAGCAGCAATACACATTAATTAATCACTTGGGAGTAAGGTAAGTAACCTTTATAACAAACAAGGGAAAATTGTGCTCACCACTATTTTTTAAAACCATTAGGCGGGTGTGCAATGAGGCTGTGACCACAAAATTGAGTGAAGAGGACTCTTGTATTTACCTTTATCATTGTCCCATTATTAGCATGTATTGCACTCTGCTTTTTTTGCCCTACTTTTTTGGCTCAAATAGATAAATAAATAGATAAATAAATAAATGTTTTTGCTCAAATATGTCTTTAATGACCTGGCCTTTTTGATTTTCCTTCCAGGCTCTTTTGTATTATCCATTCCATTTGCCATGTACCAAAAGCTTAGCACTGGATACTGGTATGGACCTCAGACGTACTGCATAGAAGCTTTCCCTACAGTTGTGCACCAGAAAGCATTCATATTATATACGTTTCTTGCTGTCTACCTTTTGCCCCTGCTCACTATCTGTGCCTGCTATGCTTTTATGCTAAAAAGAATGGGTAGGCCGGTGGTAGAACCCATTGACAACAATTATCAGGTGGGTGGTTATGCATTACAGGTATGTGATCTGTTATCTGGAAATCTATTAACCAGAAAGCTCCAAATTATGGAAAGGCCATCTCCCATAGACTCCATTTTATTAAAATAATCCAGGTTTTGAAAAAAAAAATTCCTTTTTCTCTGTAATAATAAAAGAGTAGCTTGTACTTGATCCAGACTAAAATATAACTAATCCTAATTGGAAGCAAAACCAGCCTATTGGGTTTATTTAATGTTTACATGGTTTTCTAATAGACTTAAGGTAAATAAGTACATTTCTGATGTCTAGAATAATGTTCCAATTTTACAGATATAAATCACAGGCATAATATACCATTTCCTAAATGTTGTGCACTTATTATTGACAGTAATGGTAAATTAGGGATGCACCGAATCCAGTATTCAGTCCGGGATTCGGGCCAGGATTCTGCCTTTTTCAGCAGGATTCGGATTCGTCAGAATCTTTCTGCCAGGCCGAACCGAATCCAAATCCTAATTCGCGTATGCAAATTAGGGATGGGGAGGGAAATTGTGTGACTTTTTTTTGTCACAAAACAAGGAAGTAAAAAATGTTTCCCCCCCCACCCCTAATTTGCAAAAAAAAAAATTCCCCTTCCCACCCCTAATTTTGCATATGTCTCCGGTATTCGGACAAATCTTTCTGGAAGGATTCCTTCCTTGGAGGTTTTGTTTGATTTTCTCTCAGCAAGTGACAAAGTTTGAAGTCAATAGATTTGTGTGTTATTGTTTATTGTTCTGCTTACTTGCTATGTATTTATGGATGTATGCGAGAAGCTAAAGCTATATATTGTTATATTTTGTGCTTTAAATAAATCCATACTCTCCCACCAACCTATAAATCATAGCAATTAACAACCAGGTTACACTAAAGCAGTGCTACCCAATCATTTTGTGGAATAAACTGAAAACAATTATGTTCCACCACCAATTACTTTATGCAATTATGTGTTTTTGTCTTGCACTATCCTAGCTGGAATCTTACAGATCCTGCTCCTAGGATGGAATATAATGACTGGGTATTAGCTTTCTTTCTGACTACAAACATTACAGTCATTTTTTCATACTTTAGTACTTTTGCCCATGCCCCAATTTCTTGCAATTGTTTTATGTTTCAGGTACAGCTTTTGGCCGAGAGATCTGAGGCAGTGAGAACAAAAATCTCTAGGATGGTTGTGGTGATAGTTCTACTCTTCACCATCTGCTGGGGACCTGTCCAGCTTTTCATCTTGTTCCAAGCTTTTGACTCCAGTTTTGAGAAAAGTTATGAAACCTACAAGATTAAAATCTTTGCACACTGCATGTCGTACTCCAACTCCTCCATCAACCCAATTGTGTATGCTTTTATGGGGGCAAACTTCAGAAAATCTTTTAAGAAAGCTTTTCCTTTCATATTTAAGCAGAGGGTTGAGGGCACAACTGGTGTTGTTGCTAACACTGAGATGCATTTTGTTTCTTCTGGAACATAATTAGCAGGGGGAAAATTATAACTGCAATAAATAGCGCATTGGAACACTTGTTAAACTCTCTTAGCAAATGCAATTTTGTGGTTTTAAGAAGCCAATATCAGGTGTAACTAAAGATATCAACGTGTTTGCGAATTCACATCTAACAAAATGTCCAGTCCAATGAATATTTATACATACACATCAGGGAGTCCTACGATTTCGTGCCTTTGAAGTTTAAGGTGACTTCTATTATTCACATCAGTTCTTTCTGTTTTGCTTGCGGCTTTATACCTTTGGAATCCGAAGGTATATTTTGTAATTCATATCAGATTCCTAAAGCTATACATAGCTCACTCCTGTTTTATATATTGGTGTTTTGTTCTTCTACACAAAAACTGTACAAGCCTTCAACTTGAAGGAGGAACAATAATGGAAAAATTCTTGACAAACACAAGCATCCAAATACATTGAAATACATACAGGGTATTTCCCTTTGTTTTGATCGACTGGACAAATAACGCATTTGTTCATTGTTTTAGAACCAGTGTTTAAAAGACCACAAATCAAAGAAGATTGGTCTTGTGGTGGAGGGTATTTTGCTTAGCAGGAAATTTATAAGCTTTTTAGACTACAGTAGTTTTAACTTCTGAGCGATGAAAAGGGGTAAAATGACCTACGATTGCACCAGCAGGGTCAGGGTGCAGGCATGAAAATGCTCACCATCTTCATCTCCTTTCTGAAATATGGTATAGAATACATGGGTTTAGCACTTGCATGACATTTGAGTGTGCAGCTTCAAATTTTTAATGCCAAGTGAGAACATTGCCGGGCATCAAAGAAGTAGCACCACCGTTTAGTTACATGCACATTAAGCCGAGAGTATGTCAAATTGTGTCTTTTTAAATGTATATAATTTGCTATGTAATGTGTGCTTGTTTGTCTTTTATAAAATAAAGATATAGTTTTGCTCATATACATCTAAGTATTACTCTGCACCCATATTTGCCAATATACAATTCTTTTAAAGACTTTTTATGATGCATACATATTAAATAAAGTTGCACGGCTTGGCTGCAGCATGATGAATGTTGCTAAGTGAATCATGGATCTATCATAATTTCTCTCTCTGGATCTGTTGTACCGCAAGGCTGGGCACTCGCTTTTAGGTAATAGTTATAAATATAGGGATCATTTACAGTTCCCCAGGGTACAAGTGCTAGAGTGCTAAGGGGCACAAAAGCACACCCCTTAGTAGTGATGCATGGGCTGGACTCAAGGGCGATCCTGGCACCTCCGCCGCCTGAGGCAGCAGCAGTTGCTGCTGCCCCCCCTCCCCCGGAAATTCGCTCTTAAAGTACCAGGTACCTAGTGGGGGGCTGCCGTCTGAGGCGACAGCCTCAACTCGCCTCATTGGCGAAGCACCCCTGGCTCAACTGATACCTGCAGGTCAGGCAGGTTCGAGTCAACTTCCACACATTTTGGGGGTCCCGGGCACATTTGGGTTGAGCTCTTCTCTTGCCAGGGTGCTCTGCTCTGCACAAAGAACATAGAATGTGACATTTTGGTCCCCATTGGGACCTTTCTTTAGCCTTGAGAAAGGTCACGTTGTTGCACATGCAATAATATACAATTTTGTGAATACACACACACACACACACACACACACACATATGTGTGTGTGTGTGTGTGTGGAATTCAGACTGTCTGCCTATTTGTTTAGAGAATCCACTAAAGGGTCGTTTTCCTCAGTGAGTGGTGAAAGACAAATAAAAGATTCTTTCAATTTTGTTTGGATTGACATGGTAGCATGTTCTAATATATGAGCTCAGAGTCAGGACACTGAACTGGTTGTGACTTAAGTCCAAAAACAAAATATATGCAGGTATTACAATATAACATGACATCTGTTTTTATTTATGAACAGTAAGCTACATGTGGTTATGGCATAAAAGAATGAGATCAATTGATTTTCCCTTGTGAAGAAATCCCTATGCTTTGAAAGTTTCCACACTCCTTGGAGAATTACTTATAGCAAAAGAAGCACTTATTATTCAAGGCAGCAGCAGCTTCATATCCCTGCTCCTGCCGCTAGAAAGCCAGAACATATAGGGAAATATTTTTCATTCCCAGCATCAAACAGCAGAGCAGTGCCCATGAAAATAACACATAATGACTTTGCAAGTCATGCGTACAATATTATTTAAGTAAAGTATAGCCTCAGGTTTGATAAATATGCAGCTAATCTGCACAATAAAATTAGTAATTATGTTAGTGATCAAAAAGGTGCTTTAATCCTTTGCATGCCTTCTAAAATTCTTGTTAGACAAGCTTAGCTCAGAATTGTTCAGACCTGGTCTGCATATGTATTATGCTTTTTAAAAAATATATCACGTGAGACATTTTTGTAAAATGAGTTCAAAATTGTGCACATTAAAAAAAACATTGTTAGCATTTTGTGTACAAAGCATAATAGTTTCTCATAGACAAGCAACAAGCGAAGAATGAAATATTGCAGGTTGTATGCTCATAATCTTTGACATTATGTAGAAAGGCAAAGTATGGTTTAAGTAAGGAAACAGAGAGCAATAAGAATAATAAACATACACTGCAATGCAGCAGTGGCCTATTTGTAGCTGTAAGCTCCAACTTTGCTAAATAGACAAATTTGTGTTTTTAGCAATGATAGAGTTTCATATCTATCTTCTCCTATAATACACGATCATTTATGCACTTCATCAATTCAGGGGGTTGGACAGAACTTCTTTTCCCATTCTCCTGTGTAACCCCTAGACTTAACCAAATACTGATATCAATTTTTCTGCTGACTTTGTTAGGAAGGAATTTGTTAGCTATTTTATACCTTACTAGTAGGTGTCACTGTGTCATTAGTTCATTGTCCTGACCAACATCCCCATTTATATTCTCAAGATTCTTGACAATGGCTCTGGATGTGAGCCAAAACGTTGATTGATTCCTGCATTTAGGGAGACAATGCACAGCATGCTATACACATTATCATCATGTCTAATCAGACATGTTTTGGTTCACATTTACATGATCATGTACAATGTGGATTTTCTATTTGATATAGTAAAGATGTCTAGAATTTGTTCACTATTACATGAGTGGGAATAGCCACAAATGGGCTCTGCAGTATTGTAAAAACGACACTGGTCACCTTTCCTCAAGCAATAATATAGAAAAAATATCAAAAGGGAGTGATGCCGTCACAATGTCCACATTCAGTTCATTATATAACTACAAGGGTGCTTAAAGAGGAACTCCATAACTTAAGCTTTTTGAAAAGTAAACATAATTTCAAGCAACTTTGCAATATACATCTATTAAAAAATATGCAGATTTTTCATGATTTTTAATGGTTTGGAACAATTCCCTAAGCCTAGCCCCCTGCTCTCCTGCTGATCTATCTGACTACTTTGCTGAGCTGGCTGACTACTGTTACTTTGTATCAACAGCCATCTTTCCTCAGCCTGCATCCTCCAAACCCCACAATTCCCTGCACATCTGATTTCAATAAGGAACGGAACATCACAGTGCAATGCATTATGGGTTATGTAGTTCCTGTATGCTGTCTGTAAGCTGTGGAGAAGTTGTTACAATTTGTAACGTCAGTTCTCTCCTTCCCTGCCAGGATTTCAAATGATGCAGAAAGAGAAGAACTGTTAAACAGAATAGAAAATGGCATTTATTCATACTTTTTAAAGAAACAGGTAACTGTGATGGGTATATTACGGCTTTCTGTATTATGTGGGCATCTCTATCAAATGTTGGTTTGGAAGCCAGAGTTCCCCTTTAAATTCTGCATTGTAGAGAACAATAACAATAATATAAGCTGCCAGTTTAATAATTACCACTTTTATACAGTATAATAATACATTACCATAAGGTTGTATTGTGATTCATATAAGGCCACACCATCCATAGATGGCAAAATTGGCAATTAGTTCAGTTGACAAGTAAAATTCTAAAAAAGCTTTTTAAGCTTCATTGGTCATTTAAAGTGATACTGCCACTAAAAATGTTATTTCAAAATATTAATCTACATAAACAGCTACTTATAGGTCATGCTGATCATTTTCACTGATAGTTCTGCTTTTGTGAACAATTGTTACTTGAAGTTTCTAAACCGGACTGTTTTGTCAACCTGACTGTCCCTTCTCAACCTGTCAGTTAGAGTTTCTAATGCTAACTGGCTACTGCTGTACAAATATCATTCAAAATAGCATTCAAAGATAATGTTGTGATAGATATTAAAAAAGTTTATTTGCTGGTGTCAGTATCTCTTTTACCCGAAGGCTTGTAGGCTACATAGTCGTTTTATCCATTAAGCTTCTCTTTGGACTAATAGCTTCTGTTTATCACCCCTCTGTGTGGTTCAGTTACAGCTTCCAGAATTTGCCATATTAGTTGTGACATATTAGGGGTCATTCTTGACTGCAAGGGTGCAAGTTAAATACACCCTAAGCAGGCGTAAAGGTGTACATTTAAAGGGGTGATTCCCCTTCAGGTTAACTGTTAGTATGTCATAGAATGGAAAATTCGAAGCAACTTTTTAATTGGTCTTCTTATTCTCTTTTGAATAGTTTTTGAGTTACTTGCCTTCTTCTTCTGTATCATTCCAGCTTTCAAATAGGAGTCACTGACCTCCTCTAAAAATCAAATGCCCTGAAAGGCAGCATATTTGGTGTTATTTCTACTTTTTATCGCTTATCTTTATATTCAGGCCCTCTGTAATTCATCAGTTTTGAACATGTTGGGAATATATGGAGTCAGATATGTTTTACTTCAAGTGCTTACCAGGCAGTCTGTCTACTGGTAGTGCTTTCCATCAGAAGCATTCTTTTTTGTTACAATGGGTTTTAAAATGATAGGTGTGAAAATGAGTCTCTGTCTGCTGTACAGTGCTGCATACAGCAAGTAGGAATATTAGAAATAAATATATATATACATAAATATAAAAGTACAATGGTCCAATGATCATGCACAACTCAATGACTGTTTATTTGTCCAGTTTTATGCCCAAAACATTTAAATTTAACTGCTTGGAAATGGAACACTAAGCAAACCTGTTGGGAAAGGAACATATCCATGAGGTTCTCACTAGATGCAACTTTCCAGCTATTCTAAATAAAGGGAAAATATGCCCCCCTTTTACATGAACTCATTCCATTTAGATTATGGAGAAAAGTAACATAAAGTAATATAAACATACTTTTTTTTTTCACATACATACATAAAGCCACACATTTTAAGGAAACTATGATCTGGTTGTGTGCTTGCTGGAAACTTTCCCCCACCCCCAGTTAGGTAGCAAAGTGAAATCTGCAAAGCAAGAAATACTGTTATTTTTATTTTACGTTACCAAGGAGAACATTTACCTTTAACAGGTTTTTAACACAGCCAATGCTGCATCCCTGAGTATTCACAGCTGGAAGTGGGCTGCAATGCATAGTGGTAACGTGAGGGTGGGAGCAGATTAACTATTTCATTGTTACTGACCTTAAGCTCATGCTGTGACTGATGTGTTTTTCATTTGTTCCCTGCACATCTAATTCTCACTTGTGCTTCAATAACTAAAAATATTATTAACAAGGAGCCCAGAATTCAGTATTAAAAAGGAAATAGAAAGGTCAGATAGTTCTCTTCTTCCATTTTTATATCTCAGGCTATTTAACATTTCAAGTACCAATTTTATGCCACAAATAAAGCAACCAGAGACAGCGTTTTACCCATTAAAACAGTAAGAAAAATAAGAACATTACATTAAGAAGCACAGCGTTTGTTTTCTACATTATCAGCCATTGTGAACTGTAAATTTGTGTGGGTCCTATTCATTTAATCTTTGGCTGGAGACACTTTATTAAAATATTAAGGCAACATGGACATAAAGCATACTAGGTGCTGCTCTATTCTGCTCAGTAGTCCTCACCCAACTGTGGGTTTTGTGTTGAATGTTTATTTTCTTTAAAATGTTTAAAAGCTTCAAATCCAGGGTTGTCATTTTCTTCAGGCTGCATTCAAGAGCGACTGCTACTTTAGAGTCTGCAAAAACCACTGTCCCCACACGTCTGTTCTATGCCGCGTACATCCAATTGCCTGGTTTTTGGAAAAGTCCATGTGTTTGAGCCTCTGAGGAAGTTGCCTTTTTTTCGGAATACATTAATGAGTAACTGATATTTACGGTTTGGTAAAGCGCCAAAAGCTGCCTTCGCTAATCAGCTTCTCAAATGGTTTTTATAAAGCTATCTACAGAACCCTGTCTTCGTTAAACAATTGATCATGGTCCACTGCAAGCTGATGCAAGGCACGCCCCAAAAAGGGCAGCGTGGGGGTTCTTACCGGCAATCCCTTAACCACCTGACCATTCGGGAGCCCCCCTTTCGCGAGATACCCAGGGTTCATATTGACTCTGTTAGGTGGAAAATGGACTGCCGGCACTGCCAGTCAATGAAGAGGCCCAAGAATACATTTGGTTGTTTTTCTGGAAGTGGTCCTACAGGAACAAGCTCAGTGGCATGGCAGCTAAAGCACTGGTTGTTTGCCTGTGGAGTCCTGAGTTCAAATCCTGGTTGGATCCCTTCCTGGACCTTTCAGGGTTGTTATTTGCTTCAGGCTGCATTCAAGAGTGACTGCTACTTTAGAGTCGGCAAAAAACGGCCTGTCCACATGGCTGTTCTATGGCGTATGCCCTGTCTTCATTAAATAATTGACCAAGGTCAATGGCAGGGCTCGGCTCTTTGGCTTGGTGACTAAAGTGCTGGCTTTCTGCCTGTGGAGACTGGAGTTCAAATCCAGGGTGGATGATTTTCTGGACCTTCCCAAAAATTTTTTAGGCCTGTACAGAGCCATTTTGTTAAGGCTGCATTCAAGAATGACTGCTACTTTGGAGTCAGCAAAACCATTAAAACTGTCCATCTGATCTGTGGCGCATGCAGCAAATTATTTGATTTCTTCCCCCAGTGAGCTCAAGGTTTGAGCACCAGTGGTATGCTTTTGGCTGAAGTTGCCTTTTTTCATCACAATAATGAGTAGCAGGTTGCTTATGCTTGTACAAAGCTATTTTCTTCAGGCTGCATTCAAAAGTGACTGCTACTTTGAATTCGGCAAAACCCACCACCCCCACTCGTCTGTTCTCTGGTGGATGCCTCAAATGGTCTGATTAATTTCCCCCGAGGACCCAGGTTTGAGGCCTCCTGGGTAATTTTGGCAGAAGTTGCCTTTTTTTTCATCACATTAATGAGTAACTGATGTTTACTGATCTGTAAAGAGCCAAAAGCTGATTTTGCTAATCAGCTTCTCAAATGTTTTATTCTCCAGCTATCTACAGAATCCTGTCTTTGTTAAACAATTGACCAAGGTCAACTGCAAGTGGATGCAAGGCTCTGGCAGGATTCGGACCATAAAATTTATGGCACAATTTAACAAAAGCCAAGTGGTAAATGAGGCAGACCCCATTGGTACATACACAGAGGCTTCCCTAGGACTAAGGGCACCCAGCCAATACATACCTACTACAGATTATGTATTTATAGGGACATTTGTCAATAATGTTAATAGAGAGGTAGCTGAACTAGAGAAAATGTTTAGTAGGGGGGAATGCCATTCAACCCCACATAACTTAACCCATGAACAACACACAGCATTACAGGAACTTTTGGGAAATGAAAAGTGGTAATTAAATATGCAGATAAAGGGGGAGCACTGGTGATTATGGATAAAAAAATGTATACAAAAGGAAATACAGCGTCAGCTGTTGGACACAGTGACTTATAGAGTCCTAGACACCAGTCCTCTCCCAGGAATCCAATCCAGAATCAAATATCTGGTTACAGGTGCACTTAAATTGAAAGTAACTGATGCTGTTTTGGCAAAATATTTACAGGTTGAGCATTCAGTTTTGCCAGTATTTTATGTTTTGCCAAAAATACATAAAAACTTGGACAAGCCCCCGGGCATCCAATTGTTTCATGTATGGGTTCAGTTTTAACACCACTCTATTTATGTTGATCAGATAATTAACCCTTATGTCTCCTCACACAAATCATGTATAAAGAATACTGGTGATTTTTTATTAAAAATACAGGAGTTGGGGGATCTACCGGCAGACTTGATCACTCTTGATGTGGAGAGCCTCTACACCTCCATCTCACATGATGGGGGCGTGGAGGCGATCCGCATCGAGTTAGACCAAAATCCAGCAATAGATGTTTCTGCACTGCCTAGAGATGGTTCTCTGCAATAATTATCTTGCTTTTCAGGATGTGGGGTAATGCAATGGGGTCCAATGTGGCCCCCAGTCCTATGCTAACATTTTCATGAATAGATTTGAAGAACAACTTGTATACACAAATAGGTGTTTTTTGAAATATTGCCTTAGATGGTTTTGTTTCATCGATGATGTGTTCGCATTGTGGACGGGGCCACATTGGACCCTTGAGGAGTTTGTACACGGTATAGGCTCTTCACTTGCATGCATAAAATTGCCAGTACACGCCAGTTAGCATGATATCTCCTTCCTTGATACAAATGTTCTAAAATGCAGTAAGGCTTTATGAACAGATTTCTATGTTAAGCCTACCGAAAGGAGTACTTTACTGCATTTCGACAACTTCCACCCAATGCAGGTCAAAAAATCATTACCAAAATCACAATTCAATACAGTCAATCGCATTGTATGTGATGAACAAATGCTGGGTGGTAGTTTGGATGAAATGCAGGAAAAATTTAGAGAGAGGGGGTACCCCAATAAATCAATGGGAGGAGGTAGAAAAATTAGAAAGTATAAATACAGAGGACGACATAAAGGACATACAGATCGTATTCCTTTTGTCTCGAGATTTAATGTACTGAGCCACCAGGTGGCCAATATCATTGACACTGGAAGACACTGGGGAGTGCTGAGGGATGGTATCCATGGGGTAACTTGGTTTGAGTCACCTCCAATGATGTCATATAAAAGGAATAAAACTATTGGATCAATGTTAACTAAATCAGATTTGGGAGTGGAAGAGACCAAACAAAGCTTTTTGGGTCCTGTTAAATTTGGCACCTTCCCGTTTTTGATTTGCAGCTGCTGCTCCAATTGTCAGAAAGGGGGATGCAATTTACCATCCGCGAATGGGCACCCCCATAATAATTTGGGGATATTATACTTGTGCAACAAATTTTGCCAATGATGTAATAAAATGCCCATGCGGTTAATGTATGTGGGTCAGACAAGTCGACCCGGTAAGGGAACGCATAAGGGAACCCATAAGGGAACACAAATCGGCTATAAGACAAAAAAAGTGGAGCAAGCTGTTTTTTTGTGTAAAAGTGCCACGGGGTACAGCAACTAAAGTATCAGGTTGTGGTTAATGTATCCAGTACGGGGGTGACCGAACCAAGGGGCTTCTCAAGAAAGAGGCCATGTAGATTAGGAGTTTAGAAACCCTCATTTCCCAGGGATTAAATAAGGAATACGATTTACAAGCTATTTTCCGGGTTTAATTGTTTTTAAATCTTGTGTCCTACAGATACTTTAGAATTTTGGCTAGCTTTTGGTTGTTCAGCCTTCTAAGAGTTAATGGGAAATAACCTTGTGACATTGTAACAAACCTTATCTTGAATAACAGGATATGAAGCACACCATACTCAGGCTTTGCCTTTAAAACATTTTATTTCAGCGGAATTCACACACAAGCACCCCTTCCTCAGGTGCATGCTTGTGTGTGAATTCCGCTGAAATAAAATGTTTTAAAGGCAAAGCCTGAGGGTGGTGTGCTTCATATCCTGTTATTCAAGATAAGGAATTTGGCTGACTTGGAGGCAGCTTGGGAGTGGATGCACCCTGAAAAAGAAAAAGTAAGTGGTGTGCTGAAGAAAAAATTGTTTTTGGATTGTAACAAACATGTTGAAGATTGTAACAATTTTGCCAGTAGATGGTGCAATATGTTTCTCTATAAAAAGCTGTATTGTTTAGTGTTTGGTAAGCTTGAAAAAAGGCTCTGTGTAGCCTGAAACTTCGCTTATCCAGGTCCTGCCAGTGTTCCAAATAAATCCAATAGAAAAAATCCAGTAGCAGACTGGTAATGTTGCAAAAATCTTCAGTGATTTATTAGCCCATATACAAACACACAGAAGGGCAGTTCTATTTTAGACAATATCTTATTTGACAAATTATATACTAACGTGTCTGTCGGTCGTTCCATCTTGCTGTTCGGTATGGTTGTTGTCTCTGTTCCGAGGGGGCTGTTGGATAGTAAGTGTGTCTCTCCTGTTGTCTCCTCTCGTCGATTCCTTCTCCTGTTGCCTCTCCGCGTTTTCTTGCCGTGTCCTGTATTGGCTCCTCTAAAAAAGACGAGGCTGATGAAGCTGAGCTGTCTGTGGCATTGGAGTCCCACGTAGGTTCCCTTAGGGCTTGTCTCGGTTTCTTTCCCCGATAGTAACGGCCCAACGTAGCTCCCTGTTGATCCCGCGGTCTTTGGCGTCCCACGTGACTCCCTTGGCGTTCTCGCGGGATTTGGCGTCCACTTCCGCCTTCTCCACCGGACCACTGGTACACGTTCCCCGATCGGTAATCTTCCGTGTCTCTGATGAACTTAGCGCGTTTCCGATCCTCAACCTCTCTTCTATGGCGCTGCAATGATTCCTCAGTGCGGGTAAGCAAACTCTTTAATTCAGCTGGTTGTAGGGATTCTTTTAAATCTCGCTCTATATTAACGATCTGTGAGCGCACTTCTGGAATAGCTTTATGTAGAAATTCTATATTTAACAGAAGAATGTCCAACGAACACTTGTTGGCTATTTGTTCATACCTCTTGACAAATTCTTCATTATCTTGGAAGATTGTCGGTCTGAGCTTAACCCGTAGACCACGTGGGATTCTTTTGCACTTGTAATATTCAGTAAGTGTTATGGCATGTAACTCAAGGCCCGCAAGTTGTTTCTTCTCTTTCTCTAGGTTTCTTGTTAGATTTTCTCCTGTTGGAACGGTGAGAAAAGTGTTACTGCCATATCCAGTGCCAATGATGTGTGCAGCATCTGCCTCTGTGTAGGCAAAGGTCACTTCTTGGGAGAAGGGGCTAGTTTGCGACATTGAGAAAAATACTTTGGTTACAGCAAAGGGGAGCTACTCCTGCAGGAAACAGTCAATAGCAAGTATTTAGGAGTGCTCTACCCTCTTATATTCACCTGTGTAGGTCCACGTCCTGTTGTCTCCTCTCGTCGAAAGACAGCGGGATCAACAGGGAGCTACGCTGGGCCGTTACTATCGGGGAAAGAAACCGAGACAAGCCCCAAGGGAACCTACGTGGGACTCCAACGCCACAGACAGCTCAGCTTCATCAGCCTCGTCTTTTTTAGAGGAGCCGATACAGGACACCGCAAGAAAACGCGGAGAGGCAACAGAAGAAGGAATCGACGAGAGGAGACAACAGGAGAGACACACGTACTATCCAACAGCCCCCTCGGAACAGAGACAACAACCATACCGAACAGTGAGACGGAACGACCGACAGACACGTTAGTATATAATTTGTCAAATAAGATATTGTCTAACATAGGACTGCCCTTCTGTGTGTTTGTATATGGGCTAATAAATCACTGAAGATTTTTGCAACATTACCAGTGTGCTACTGGATTTTTTCTATTGGATGTAAAAGTTGACCCAGCTTGCAGGCAAAGGTCTTCCGGTCTAGCACCTGGACCTACACAGGTGAATATAAGAGGGTAGAGCACTCCTAAATACTTGCTAGTGTTCTGTAGCTGTACTTGAAGGAATTTTTTGAAAGAGAATTGTAAAGTGGCCATTCAAGGTACGTGCACCAGGACTCTCAGGTGTAGAGAATTGGGAGCTGATTCAACTTACCAAACAAGGATTAGGCTCTTTGGCTTGGTGGCTAAAGCACCGGCTGTCTACCTGTGGATTCATGAGTTCAAATCCCGGTTGGATGATTTTCCCGGACCATTCCGGGGTTTTTATGCCTGTTCACAGCCATGTACTTTAGGCTACATTTAAGAGTGACTGCTACTTTGGAGTCAGCAAAACCATCAAAACCACATGGCTGTTCTGTGGAGCATGCAGCAAATTGCTTGATTTCTTCCCCCCAGAGGCCCACGGTTTGAGCCCCGGTGGGAAGCTTTTGGCAGAAGTTGCCTTTTCTTTGGGCTACATTAATGAGTAACCAATATTTATGGTTCAGTAAATCACAAAAGCTGCCTTTGCTAATCAGCTAATCAAATGTTTTTTTTGCCAGCCATCTACAGAAACCTTTGTTAAACAATTGACCAAGGTCATCTGCGAGCTGATGCAAGGCAGCCCAAAAAAGGGCAGCGGGGGAGGTTCTTATAATTAACCACTGTAAGAAAAGGGCATCCAAATGGAGACAAGACAGCCCTTCAGCAAGGAAGCTGCCAACCGCCATGTTGTTTTTTTTAGCAAGGCCCCTCCTTCCATCACAAGCAGGTTACCTCCCCCCCCACTGTAGCAATCCCATCGACTGACGTAGGGACGGACAGCTTGCCCCTCCTTCCATCAAAGGCAGGGTATCTTCACCCCCACCTTGGCATGCCAACACTGCCTTTTTATGTAAAGGCACAAGGGGACATCCAGTTGTTACCCAAAGCTGCATTTTCCTTAAGCTACATTAACGAGTAACAGAAAGTCGCTCATAAGCTTCTCAAATACTTTTTTTTTAAAGCTTGCTACAAAACACACTGTCCTCGTAAGCAATTTGCCAAGGCCAACTGCAGGCTGATGTTAGGCAAACCACCAAAATGGTTCTGTATGGGGGAAAAAACCCAAACTGATGCAAAGGCAAGGTAAGGGCAAAGTATGGGCAAGGTAATGGTAAAGTTAGGGCAAGGTATGGGCAAGGTGCTAGATGGGGAACCTCTGGCCTGAAGTAGATGCCTGGGTAGCTTAGAAGGGCAACCCCTGTAAGAAAAAGGGGCAGCTAAACAGAGCCCTTTTTAGCAAAGGGTACCGCCAACAGCCATTTGTTTCAGAAAGAGTGCTGCCTTGCAACACAGGCAGGTTATCGTCAGCCCTGTCTTTGCAATCAACCTAGGAGCAGACAGCTTGCCCTTCCATCATCTGACTGACTCGACGCCACCTGGAGCAATGAGCTTTTGGCACAGGCAGGAATTGTGATTTTTCCTCATCTTTTGAAAGGCAATTTGCCCTTAAATCTCTTTTCAGTGACTTCCATTGGTCCATCCACTATTCTTAAAGCGCTGAGTTTTCATTGGTTTATCCAGTATTGTTGAAGCACCAAGTTTTCAGCACAGGCAGGAATCAAACTAACAACCTTTGGGATGAAAGGCAAGCACCTTATCCACTCAACCATTCAGGAGGTCTCCTGTAGAGAGGTATCCGGTTTCATATTAGGCAGAAGATGGACTGACAGCACTGCCAGTCAATGTAGAGATCAAAGAAGGAAGTAGAAAAGTAAAATATATTGAGCTGCCAGTCAGGTACAGTCAGTGTGGTAGATTTGTGAGCAAGCAATTAAAGAACTGCATTTCATAAGCTTTGATTAGCCTTGCATGTGCCATTAACTTGAAAAGTAAATCTTAGCAGCAACACTTAGGTATGAGTCTAGTTATATATATATATATGAAAACCTGGACTTGAACTAAAAAATAGTTAATATTAAAAATATATTTTTAAAATATTTTAACAATGATGGCAAGAACATTATGTTTGTAAGTCAACCTGTTCTGACAGCAATTGCTCATGCATAACGAAGATGGTTCACTGCACAAATAGGTAAGAGGCGCATGAGATCCCCTTCAACCACTCAATAAGAAAGAAGGGGTCAATGTGAATGAATGACAGGGAGAATCTGTTATCCTTCAGATAACGGAGTAAGCCATTTTGAAAGTTAGGGATGTGCCGCCTAAATCTGGTCATTTATAATAAGATACACCCGTCAGTAGACCATGTCCACTTCTCAGGAGCCACCAGGTCTCAGAATGAAGTTAGAAGATTAAGAGAAAGCTCAAAGTCAGAAAGGAATCATAAGGACAGGCTTTTTCAAACACAGACAGGAGATACAGCAATTATACAAGGTCTAGAAGCAGACAAGAAGTCAAACTGGAATACAGATCAGAGAACCCCACCAAAGAACTAAACACTAGACCTATCATGAATGAGGGGGGGAGGCTACAGGTCTCATGTTTTTAATGTGAAGACCAAGATGGGTGTCATAGTGACATGCACTTGCAAATGCTGTTACGCCTAGCTAGCACACAGACTAGTGCGGGCATTCAGAACCACACATTTCAGTACACAACAAACAAGCATTGCTTTCTTTAATGCTTTAAGTAACAATATCACAATCTCTGTTCTAAACATATTATGCTGGAAATATATTCTGCCTACTGTTCGAATAAAAATAACAAAAATCTCTTGGAATATCTTATATGTGCTTCTTCATACTTACTCATGTGGCCGTGTCCCTGCTTGTCTGTGACACCACAGTCCTCTTCTTTTAATGCAACAGTATTATTGTGGAAAAAACACTAGATGGCAATCTTGCAAATATAAAAATTTTACATAACAAACAGCAAGGCAAAATAAAGCAAAATTATTTATCTGAATTTTAAGCAACCTTTGCCTTTTTACTAAGTATCCCCTTTACTACATTCTGCAGGAAAAAAACTTAGGGCTCCTTTACTGTAATGGAATCTACCTCAGGTCTTCAAGATGGCGTCCAAGATGGCGACCTCCTGCCTCACCACATGGCTCCTGCTGGGCACAGGTCTATGACCTCACCTTCTTCTCACTCCAGGATTGGTCGTCGGCGACGGAACGGACGCCGGCGTCAGAATTGGGCGCCAGCGTCGAGACGTCAGCGTGAGGACGCTGGCGTCTGCGTCTGACGCAAGCGCGTCAAAATTTGGCGCCAACCCAGAGACTATTTAAACGTACTTTCCCTTCCAGTCCTTGCCCAACTATAGGTTCCTGCTACAGAGTTCCTGGGTGTTATTGTCTATTTTGATTCTTGTGTACCGACTTCTGGGTGTTCTTCGATTCTGCTTGTCTTCTGCCTGGTCTGACCTATTTGCCTGTATTTTGACGATTCTTTGGATAAACCCTCTTGTACCTCGAACCTGGTCTGGTCTCCTCTTTGGTCTACACTATTACTGTGCCTTCGGGCCCATTACAGTATAGTTGGGCCATGGACCCTTCGGAGGAGACTCCGGCTCCACCTGATGTTGGTGGCGCTATCCGCGGTCTGGCTTCCCGCATGCAGTCATACGAAGCCCAGCAGTCACACTTCGGTCAGGCTCTTGAAGCTATTCTGGACAAGTTGTCGGCATTGTCACCTGTGGCCCCGGTCCCTGTGGCCGTTGCTGCAAGCCCACTTCAGCCTTCGGAACCTCGCATTCCTGCGCCTCCCCTCTACAGCGGCGATCCTGATGCATGCAGAGGTTTCATCAACCAGTGCGAGATCCAGTTCGCCCTGCTGCCAGGTCAGTTTGTATCCGAACGAGCTAAAGTGGGGTACATGATTACTCGCCTGCAGGGGAAGGCTTTGGAGTGGGCATCACCTCTGTGGGAGAAGGGGGACCCTTTGATTGACAACGCCAGTGCCTTCATCCGTGAACTTCGGGTCGTCTTTGATGCCCCTGGTCGAGCTATGGCATCCTCTGCTCGCCTGTTCCAGATCCAGCAAGGCACTCGCTCTGTTCCAGAGTACGCTATTGAGTTCCGCACCCTAGTTGCGGAGACCACCTGGAACAATGATGGGTACCATGCCGCCTTCTACAACGGCCTAGCCATGCGGATCAAAAACGACTTGGTCTCCCGGTAAATTCCTTCTCGGTGGGAGGATCTGGTGGCGCTGGCTATAAAGGTTGACACCCGGCAGAGGGAATTTCAACTCGAGCTCGACAGAGAGCGTTCGAAGAAGTATCCCCGGTTCCAATCCACCCTGGCTCCTCGCTTCCAGAGACCCCTACTTTTCAATCCGGCTTCTGCTTTCCCCTCTCCTACTCCTGCCTCATGTTCCTGCCGCCAACGATCAGGCTGCCCACATGATGGCTATTTGGGCTGCTGTTGCCTCTAATCTGCAGAAGAGCTCCCTGGTCCAGAAGAGGTTTGCCGACAAGAAGAGGATTTCCGCTCCACCCTATGCACCTGGTGACAAAGTTTGGCTTTCCACTCGTAACATCCGCCTGAAGATTCCTACCCCAAAGCTCGGTCCCAGATTCATCGGTCCCTTTCCTGTCATTGAAATCATCAATCCGGTGGCGGTTCGTCTTCAACTCCCTCCAGAGATGCGGATCCCGAATGCCTTCCATGTCTCTCTCCTTAAGCCTGCTGTGTCTTTTTCTTCTTCTTCCCCAGCTCCAGTCCTGGTTGACGATAACCAGGAATTCGAGGTGAAGAGGATCTTGGACTCTCGTCTTTCCAGGGGCACTCTTCAATATCTCATCGAGTGGAAGGGGTTCGGTCCCGAGGAGTGCTCCTGGGTCAGGAGCTCAGATGTCCATGCGCCCATCTTGGTTCGTAGATTCCATAAACTATTCCCTCTCTCCCCTAGACTCGGTGGTCCTGAGGCCCCCCCCTAAGGAGGGGGGTACTGTAATGGAATCTACCTCAGGTCTTCAAGATGGCGTCCAAGATGGCGACCTCCTGCCTCACCACATGGCTCCTGCTGGGCACAGGTCTATGACCTCACCTTCTTCTCACTCCAGGATTGGTCGTCGGCGACGGAACGGACGCCGGCGTCAGAATCGGGCGCCGGCGTCGAGACGTCAGCGTGAGGACGCTGGCGTCTGCGTCTGACGCAAGCGCGTCAAAATTTGGCGCCAACCCAGAGACTATTTAAACGTACTTTCCCTTCCAGTCCTTGCCCAACTATAGGTTCCTGCTACAGAGTTCCTGGGTGTTATTGTCTATTTTGATTCTTGTGTACCGACTTCTGCCTGTTCTTCGATTCTGCTTGTCTTCTGCCTGGTCTGACCTATTTGCCTGTATTTTGACGATTCTTTGGATAAACCCTCTTGTACCTCGAACCTGGTCTGGTCTCCTCTTTGGTCTACACTATTACTGTGCCTTCGGGCCCATTACATTTACATCCACAAGTGCAATTTCGAGCACAATTGCCATGTTTCCCCCCCCCCACAATGCAGTGTTCTAGAATTCCAGAATCATTGTGGTTGGAAGGGAAGTTGCACTTGTTGCAATTGTTCTATGCCTACCACACCTGTCTGTATATGTGTGTGATTTACTACACATGCATTTTACAACACAATTTGTTTCAAAACTGGGGTAATTGGGTGGAAGTCCAGCTGCCGTCATGCACGCGCACAAGGTTTCTCGGACAGTCGTGGCAGGAAGGAGCCTGTAAATCGCGGATCTGGGCCGGCAAGGCCAACCAGGTTTCTTCATGGTGTTTTACATCCCCTGATTTTAAGTTTCCCCTCATTTTATATTTCTTGTTTTGTCCCATAATACATTTCCCTGATTTTACATTTTACTGGATTTCACACCATTTTTTTCTGGTCCCCCTGAAAAAAGTAAAATGGGGGTTCTACTGTAGTGCATAAACAATCAGCACTCTGTAGATTTAGGCAAATTGGAGGTTTTGTCGTCTGCACTTAATGTCCTCCAGCATAGACTACAAAACATTCAAAGTTACATTCCTAGACTAATCTAAATCACTGGTATTAAAGCATATGAATTATGCAGTAGCCTGATGTTGCCTTGCAAGACTGGACAGTTTGCCCCCCATGCACAGAACATTTTGTGGCAAGGCAACTTCAGGCTATTATGCAATGCATATGTGATGCATATGCTTTACTACTGCTGATTTGCATTAAAGGGCGAACAACCCATTTAATTCCGGCCAGAATGTATCTTTGGATGTTTTGTCCCCCACACTGGAGGAGAGGCAAAGATGGGCAACAAAATGCCCCATCTGACAAATCCCTTCAGGAAAATCCTTTGGTCAAGTGCATATATCACATAAACTAACAAAACTAACCATTTAGGGGTGTGTTATACAAGGTAGAAAAATGCTGTGCTCAAAAGAAGAAATACAATCATGTCATGAATCAACTGAATGCTGAAATTTACAAGTCACAAAATAATTAATCACAAATCAGTTGGAATGAGCTGCAAATTCCCAAAGAGTTCCCAAGTTTTACATACATCAAAAATAAAAAAATATGGACAGCACCAAACTTCTAATAAAAATAATAATATCTGTATTTGCTCAACTTAAACACATCAGAGTCTTGTTACCTTACACCTTTTGGTCCCCGAAACGCGTAAGGAAACAAGGCTCTGATGTTTTTAAGCTGAGCAAATACAGATATTATTATTTTTATTGGAAGTTTGGCTGCTGTCCATATATTTTTATTTTTGCTAACTTTTACACAAAGGGGAATCCTCCCTTTGTTCGTTCATAATTTATAAGAAGTAAATATAAAAGATAAGAAGTCCATTTTTTCAGAAAGTAACAACTGTGGCAATTTGACAAAATAAGTCTATAGTAAATTGAGTGGAACCGCTGCTCTAACTATGAGCTTTACTCCAAAAATGTGTTTGGATGACACCAAGGTGTTGAGCCCTCGCAATGGTGTGGAGGCAGTGTGTTCTGCAAATGTAACTGTATGAAATGCAGAAGAATTGGCGCCAGTGGTTCTTGCAACTTAAACAGAGATCTTATTTATAGAAGAGAGTAAATTCACAAGGGAGTTCAAATAGAGAAGAGAAAGAACATGAGCATATACTCACAGCATCAATGGTCAGTATAAGTCCACACCGGGATGATCGCATACACAGCATCCACTAAGGTACACCTAGCCCAGCTTTCAGACTTTACCCTAAGTGGAGCACACTTAAGGTGGCCATAGACACACAGATCCTATCGTACGAATCGAGGATTCGTACGATTTTCGGATCGTGTGTGGCGTGTGCCGACATCTTTCGTCCGCCGGAGATCGTCGTTTGGTCGATCGGTCAGGTTTGATTTTGACCCGACCGATCCCGCCGGAGCCCACGGCACATCGTAATCGGATCGTTTGGCCATGCGGCCGAACAATCAGATTACACCCGATATAGCCATGTTTGTTAATGGCATATCGGGGAAAGATCCGGTCATTTGGCGATGTTTCCAAACGAGCGGATCTTTGCATCTATGGCCACCTTTACACTTTTTTAGTCCCTACTTCTGGGCAATTGTTACCCAGGATTATAATCCCACTCACTCCTCAGTGGAGCCTCAGCAACTGTCTGTCACTACTAGAGTGACCTATGAGTTAGCTATACTTTCTACACCTGATCTTGTCTAGGCTCCACTTCACCCTTCCTGCCTACTCAGGTAAGGGGCATAACAAAATGGACCCTGAGCAGGTGTACTCAGGTATTATAGTATAACACAGTGTCATATGGTTGCTAGGGTCCAAATAACCTTGCATTAATTTGAATAAGAGACCGGAATATTATAAGTAGGAGAGGGTCTGAATAAAAAGTAACAATAACAATACTGTAGTGTTTAGTAACAGCACTTCTAAGGACATGCTTATTATGCCTTGTTTATGTTTATTGCTATGCAGCACTGCTGACACTAGAGGGCACACTCTACAGTAGTTCAGGAAGAATCCTAGAGTATCCTAGGATTCTATGGTTATGACACTTTCCATGTGAAGCCGGCTATATGGAACGCATATTAGGACATCGTCAGGGGGAATCCATCTCCTGTATGCGATCTCCAATGCTAGAGGAATGAAATGTTGCCTGCTTTTTCACTCACCCATCCTCAAAGCAGATGTCACACCTTGCTCCTCCCTTCTCAGCTGTCAGGTCCTGCTCCTCACTCCTGCCTCCTCGGCCATCCGACCTGGGTCCTCACTCCTTAGCCATCCGTCCTGGGTCCTAGCTTCTCCCTCCTCAGCCATCAACTGCAATTAAAAAACCTGCAATTAAAAAACCTAAAACGCCTGTTGTCTAAAAGGAATGGCAAGAACAAGTAACTATAATCAGGGCAAAGGGCTGAATATTCGCACCCTGAGGAGTAAGAGCTGACGACTGAGAAGGGAGAAGCTAGGACTCAGGACGGATGGCTGAGGAGGGAGGAGCAAACGCTGACAGCTGAGGAGGGAGGAGCAAGGTGTGACATCAGCCTCGGAGGATATGTGAGTAAAAAAGCATGCCATGTCGCATTCCTCTTCCTTAAGGTGGCCATAGACACACAGATCCTATCGTACGATTCGAGGATAGAGGCGTGTGCCGACATCTTTTGTCCAGCGGAGATCGGTCGTTTGGTCAATCGGTCGGGTTTGATTTTGACCCGACCGATCCCACCGGAGCCCATGGCACATTGTAATCGGATCGTTCGGGCATACGGCCTAACAATCAGATTACCCCCGATATAGCCATGCTTGTTAATGGCATATTGGGGAAAGATCCCCTCGTTTGGTCGATCGGTCAGGTTTGATTTTGACCCGACCGATCCCGCCGGAGCCCATGGCACATCGTAATTGGATCGTTCGGCCATACGGCCGAACAATCAGATCGGGGGTAATCTGATTGTTCGGCCGTATGGCCGAACGATCCGATTACGATGTGCCATGGGCTCTGGCGGGATCGGTCGGGTCAAAATCAAACCTGACCGATCGACCAAACGAGGGGATCTTTCCCCGATATGCCATTAACAAGCATGGCTATATCGGGCCGATATAGCTATGCTTGTTTATGGCATATCGGGGAAAGATCCGCTCGTTTGGCGATGTTGCCAAATGAGCAGATCTTTGCGTCTATGACCTCCTTTAGGACAGCGCATGCAGGACAATGATTTACCCTGATGATGTCCTAATATGCGTTCCGTACCCGTACGGCTAGGCAGTTCTGCAGTCTGTTGAATAAAGACTACAACCAAAGCCTTCTGTGTGTGTGTGTCAAGATTCTACAAATACATGTGTAGCCTTACAGAGCATTTATTTATTAGATGGGGGTCAGTGACCCCCACTTGAAAGTTGGAAAGAGTCAGAAGAAGAAGAATTAAAAAACGATTGAAACGAAATAATCAAGACCGATTGAAAAGTTGCTTACAATTGGCCATTCTATAACACACTAAAAGTTATCCTAAAGGTGAACCGCCCCTTTACACTCAGGGTCCCCTTGGTGCCTTATCCTTAGGGGAATGCAAAGTAAATGGGGATACATTTATCAGTCCCCTGTGTCAGAAATATACACATTTTCAGCCTTTCTGACTTTTTGTGTTTCCTCACAAAGTTCTTACACATGAAATGAAATTCACTGTGGCTGCTTCTGTGAGGCAGCATGGCTGCGTTTGGGCAAAGGCAAGGGTTAAAGACGCCTAAGGAATAAAATCAAACCAGAGAGATCAAAGAAACAGGCCTGTGCGCTGAAGGGAGGGGGTAAGAGAACCAGGAACACACCTACTGCTCTACATCCCCTCCCTCCTCCTTAGGGAAGGTGAGGAATGGTTGCCTAGCAACGGGCTTAAAGTGAAAAGCCTAGCGCAGAGTTCCTGGAGTCCGGTACGTGAGGGAGAGAAGGGGTGTGTATTAGTTAAGAATGAGGTGTCGTGTATAGGAAAACGAGCTGGCAGACAGTTAAAGGTAAACTGCGCCTAGACGGAAACAAGCTGTGTGGCCTTACAGCCCAAGGTGAGTTTGGGTTTTTTGTATCCCGGCATAGAATGTTTGTGCATACTGTATTATATTCATTGCCCCGTTGCCGGCTATGAGACGTGTACACAGGGTACTTGTATAGTAGATAAAGCGCTACTGTCAGCGCAACCCTTTTCGGGCCAGGCAAGCTTCAATGAGCTGTACACGTGACATGCGCTGCCCTACACTTTTTCTGCGCTGTTGTCGGGCTACAAGTCCCAATAACTCCCGGAAACCTTCATGACGCAGCCTTGTCACTTTCTAGGAGTTGCGTATTGCCCACGTACTCTCCATACCTTTCCTTCTTTTATTCATACCCCCCTAATGTTAACTTGTGTTACCCTTTCCTGGACACTAAAAGAAGCTATGGGGAAGTAGTTTCTTATGAGGGGAATTAGTACCTATGTCCTGAAGAAGGTAGAACCTGGTAAAAATGCTTTCATAAACCAACAGAATGATCTCATCCAATGTTCCTCCAAGAAATATAAAGTGCAAGGAGTTATTTTATTTAAATCTTTTTAAAGTAGAGTCAAATGTGGCCTCACATTAGATAGTATTTTATGTGTGTTGTTTATTCTTTATGTAAATCAGATTACAACAGGTAAATGACCCTTTTGTTGATATCATCCAATGGGATAGAAGTTTGGTGCTTGACCCACCCACATACCTTAAATATAGGCCCCACACATGGTCTGCCAGTGTCTATGGCTAGCTAGCCTGTCCTTGTGGCTAGCCTTGTCCTTAGTGGGAAAGGCAGTTTCTGTGGCATTCTATAAAGATTATTGAATGTTTTGCTTCCTTTTTAAATGCACATTATCTTGATAAGGTAAGACCAGTTAAACAGCATCTTCTTAAATGTCACCAAACTACATTCCTAACACAAAATAGACAGTAATGGAAATAGGTGGGGGCGGGCCCTGGTGCGGGCCGTGCAGCCGCCCCCCCCTCGTCCGTGCGAATTTACAATGCGGCTGCGGCCGGCTGCCCTGGGGGGGCCCTCCGGGGGTGTGGGCGAAGGCCCAGTTGCACCCTCTGCTCCCCCGGTAGTTACGCCACTGAAAATAGATACACATGCATGTGGGCTCAGAGTTTGCAAAGCAGCTAGTCTCTATGGCCCAGTCCATTCATCTTATAGTAAACTTTTATTATATAGTGTAACTTTACATGCTCAAATGTTTTATATATGTCTTAAGTAGGATATAAACGTGTATGTGGCGGCATGCAGGCTTCGAAAGAAATATTCTTTTTCATTTTGTTGGATGTTAAAACTCTTAATGACCTGTGCTTCATTAAATTTACTGTTTGTTAAAGTCAATCTTGAGAATCTTTTATCTTGTCAAAATGACAGTACAGAAATTAATTCCTTCGACCATGACTCAGGGCTACCCCAATTGACTTGGATGAGAAGGGCTTGTGCTTCATTAAAATGACAGTAAGGAAAATGAATTCCTGCGACCATGACCCAGGGTTACTCCAAGTGTCTTGAATGAGAAAGACTTAAAGTGCCATTACAGGCACCTTTCAGCCTAAAAATGATCACTAGAGTTATAAAGCACCAGCACTAACATAGTCAGGCATTTCCCATTGAAGTTAGTGAGAAGTAACTGGTGGCCATGTGTGCCATCAGCTACGTACTGGCGTCTTTTTGAACTGGCTATACTTATATATGTACATATAGATGCATGTAATAAAATGCTTTCCTTCTTCCTGTACTGTTCATGGGATGCCAATTTGATAGATGATCTATCAAATTGGCATCCCATGAACAGTGCAGGAGATGGTTGTAATGGCCTTGTTTATATTTGTATATGTTGATTATATAGCTTTCAAGGCTTTTTTTCACATTAAACAATCCAGCCTTAGGTTAAAGTAATTAAAAACCTAAACAATTTTGGAAATATTTATCAAAGAGTGAATGAATTCTATAGCTCTCAATATACTTCTATAGGGGTTTTCCAAAGGGAAGCGCCACAGCCCATTATGTCTAAGGAAAACATACAGAAGGGTGTCCAGTATAAATTCTGATATACACAATGGATATTTGGGTCTTTTATGAAGCTTTTTTTTTTAACTGTAAGCACTGAGCCAGTGCAGGGTCCTGTTAAAGGGGTTGTTCACATTTAAACTAATTTTTAGTATGATGTAGATGGTGATACAATGGTGAGACAATTTGAAAATGGTTTTCATTTTTTATTATTTGGGGTTTTTGAGTTTTTTAGATTTTTATTCTTACTTTGCAATTTCTGCAATCTGAATGCTAGGGTCCAAATTACCCTAACAACCATGCATTGATTTGAATAAGAGATTGGAATATGATTATGAGAGAATAGAAAAACGAGTAATAAAAAGTGAAAATAACAATAAATTTGTAGCCTTACAGAGCATCCGTTTTTTTAGATGGAGTCAGTGACCCCCATTTGAAAGCTGGAAAGATTCCAAAGAAGAAGGCTAATAATTCAAAAACTATAAAATAATACATAATGAAGACCAATTCAAAAGTTGTTTTTTGTGAATTGGCCGTTCTATAACAAATTAAAAGTTAACTTAAAGGTGAACCACCCATTTAAAGCTAAACATTAGATAGTATGTGTTAATTTTATGAGATTATCATATACATGTACATTTTACATGAGAAGCAGCGGCTGCTTTACACTGTGCTGAATCCACACTCAAACAGTTACTGCTTTATTTGCCTTTTAAGTCAACAATTTCCTTAATTGGGTTTCCCAACCTTTTTAACTTAATTTATTAATATTTGTTTAAAAAAACAGTAACCTGGTTATTGAGTCAAGGCCTCTGTCAGAGTTTAGTGACTTATTAATACCGAGACAGCATCATACGTCATTCACCCCAATCCAGGTTGGACTGCAGGGGTTGTTCCAAGTAGTCACATGCCTTGCAGACGCAGCTCTGATTGGAGCAACATCAAATAACAGGAAAGATTCAGTACTGACAGTAAAGGTAAAGCTGGCCATACGTGGGCTGACACAGCCACTCCAGACAGCAAGCTTGCTGGGGCAAAAACACAGCATTCCTAACTGATATGTGGGAGCATATTTATCAAAATATGAAATAAAGCTTGCAAAGGTTGATCAGAGGAGAAGTTTACTGCAATCTATTTTCTTGTAATGGAATGTTTAGGGAATATTTATCAGTCACAGGGTTATCTAGCAAATAAAACTCCCAAAGTTGTGCCACCTGTGTAGAAATGGTGAAATGTTTTTCATTTTTTTTAATCAAAAGTCTCATTATTCTTTATTGTCCCAATCTTGCTATGCACTCCCCTTTTCCAGAAACCCATTATCCAGAAGGCTCCAGTCCAGATTAAGGGAGGCCATCTTCCAGAGCGTAAATCATTTTTTTTACCTAGTACTTGATCCTTATTAAACTGCATGAATTTATGTTGGTGGCAAAACAATCCTATTTGGTTAATTTAATGTGTAAATAATTTTAGGAGACTTAAGGTAAGGTGATAAAAATTACAAAAAGATCCCTTATCCGGAAAGATATATATAAAAAAATTATACTAACTTATCGTATAGAATCTATGCTATATATAGTATATTATATATATTTAAAAAAAATAAAAATAAATATATATATATATTTTTTTTTTTTTGGTTGAGCCAAAATGTTTGTTACACTGCTTTTTCCTCTTTTGAAAGCCTTTAATCAAACATACTTAATTTGCTGGCTGTGCGCTAGACCGTATCATTGAGGATTTAGAAGAACAACTGAGCAGCTGCAGTGGTTTGGGCATACTGGTGACAGTACTACAGAGAGCTATTGTAGCACATAGCAACTGGATACATCAGTATGTTCCACTGAGTATAATGGGGTATTTCATCAGTTACTTTTAAAGGGAAATGATACTACAGCTAAAGGCAAGCTGGTTCTCTCTGTGCATTTTGTTTGTGTATTGTGTAAGTTAACCATTTTCTTTACTGAACCCAAGACTTTATATATTTATATAGTCTCTGTTTTCTTGACATGCTATTCAGCAGTGGAGAAGTGTGCTGAATTAACCTTGAATTGAGAGAATATTGCATTAAAGTCAGGGGTGTTTTGAAATTGGAAGTAATGTCAGAGGAATGGGTCAGATAAGAAATTAGTCTTCTTGGGCACCATGGGTTTTCAGCAGTTAGAATTGCTGCCTTGAAGTGCTGGGGTTGTTGGTTTTATTTCAGCCTTCAAGGATTTTGTATGTTCTCAAAGTGCTTGATTGCTGAGCCAAGCAAATCCAGCGCAGGCTATACACTGGCAGATTTAAGATGGAGATTTGACTCCTCCAGATGAAGTAGACAGCTTTGTCACCCATGTTTGAGCCCTGTAAGAAAATCTCTTCGGGTGGGGACTAGTGATGTGTAGGCCGGCCTGATATCCGCGGGTAGCGGGTGAGTTTGGGTTGAGCTCTTCTGCCTGTTCTCCCCGGCCAGGACCTTAGACTGCCCCGCCCCTTTGTGAAGTCATCAGCGGGTTGGCAAATCTATAAAAGGAGGAGGGAAGCCGGGTGTGGGCGGGTGCGCACCTCAGACATTAGTTGATACATTTCTTATCTTTGACCCCGCTTAGCTAAATCCTTGAGTTTCATTTAAGGCAGCTGTTACAAATGTATACAATGGTGTAGAGATGCTGCTGAGTAATGTAACAATTTGTAACAGTTCAAAGTCTGTCCCTGGATTACAGAGCTGCCACACTGAAGCTGAAAGAGTGAGGAGCATTAACGTTTAATATTGAATATTAGAAAAATTTTCAAAAATAAAAAATAGTAAGCAATTCAAAAACATGTTTAGTTCTAAAACCTGTATCTGACTGGAAACCACTTGAAAAAAATAAAGTGTTGAAAAAGGTGAACAATCTTATAAATAGTAACAACAAATATCCTGTTGCCCTACATTAGTTAAAGGTATGTGTTTTTCTCAAGAAGCAATAAGGATACTGGTACATTCTGTGTTTTTACAACCACTGTAGAGTAGAGGTCAAAATAAGCCTGTGCCATTACCCTAATATAATATATGCAAATAAATTATGATGTTGTCATTCAAGTTTCATTACGGCTGAAGGCACACATTTGCATAGCAGATAACCGCTAAACTGTTTAGGTGCTCAGGTTAATTCCAAGCTATAATTTTATTGTCAATCAAACCCTAGCCAATCTGTCTTTTTCTTCGAAAGTTGTCCTTGAATGGTTGGACAGAGATTAACAGCACATAGCTTTGTATGTGTTTATTCTAGTGAGGAATATACCATATATCTTGTGCTTTCCATTTTAATTGCAGTTGTAAAATGACCGGGGCTCTTGTTCATTTCTGTCACTTAACACATGAACCGCCCTGGTGTTTTCTTTGCAGTGTTTTGCCATCGATGAAAGAATCACCTCTTCTGCCATGATTTATTTTAGAGATAGATATCATATCCAAGTATATTGGCCCAATTAACACATTCATGTAACGTACCAAGTGATTTACCCCAGGTACCAATTGTTATGCCTTAAAGGAGAAGAAAGATATAAATACAAAACTATGGGGCAGATTTATCAAGGGTCGAATAGTAAATTCTAATTCTAATTTTTTGGTTAAAACTCTCAAATTCAACTTGAATCAAGTTTGTTCAAAGTTTTCGAGTTGTTTCAATTTGTCTGACATTAAAAAATTAGAGCTAGTACAGTAAGTTGAGCGACAGCATTACTACCCATATTGTGTTTTTAGGTTTTAAACTTAGAGGCTTTGATTTCTGCTATTAGATGAAACAAAAAGAAAAGTGGAAAAGATTTGGGTTAAAACAACATGAGAACAGAAGAGACACAAGCTCAAGGAAGGGGCACAAAGGAGGTGGGGAAAAGAAAGATGTTAGTTAAAATAATGACAAAAAGGGTTATATGTTAATGTTAGCTTTATGGACAGCCATTCATTTGTTTGTAATCATTTCTTGGTTGTCCTTTGCTATAAAAAAATAGTTTCTGACTGTATAAGTCCTGGTGGAAATATAGTTGCATTTACAAATAATTCCCATGAGTACTCTTCCACTGAGCTGGAAGATAAGCTGGCTACAAATAAGCTGGCTATTGCATTTCCAGTTCAATAACAATATTTAGTTGGTAAGGTAATGGGTACTTTATTGTAATTAGTAAATAATCAGCATTCTGGCATCAAGAAAAAATATTAAACCATGGTTTCTGTAAAGCTGCCAAACCTGTTATGAGCAGAATGATTGTGTAGAACAGATTGCTTGGCTACAAATGCTTTGTTTAGCCCCGGAGTTGCAGACAAAGAGGGATATCCATTTTCCTTTTTAGTCTAATAATAACAATGCATTTCAGTGCTCCTGATAAACCTGTTTTTGTGGATTCTTGACATTGCACTGTTCTTGTAAATGAACTGTAAGACTCTTCTGTTGCTGAGTTGGCTTAAATGGGTAGGTCACCTTTAAGTTAACTTTTAGTATGTTATAGAATGGCCAGATTTAAGAAACGTTTTAATTAGTCTTGATAATTTTTTTTATCTAAAAATAAATGCTCTCAGGCTACAATGTTGTTTTTAATGCTACTTTTTATTACTTTTTATTCAGTCCCTCTCCTATTCATATTCCAAGGCTGCTTGGGTAACCAAATTGCAGAAATTGCAAACTGGAGAGCTGCTGAATCAAAAGCTAAATAACGCAGGTAAATGGGAGGAATGAAATAAATGCTTTTTTACTACCTATAAAAGCATCTGGATGCCATGTACAGGCACAACATATCTATGTATGGGATTAAAGGACCAATGTATAAACAATGTATGATAGGCCACACATCTTCAATAATGTTTTTCGTTGGGGAATATTGCTGTACAGGTACTAGAATATTTTATGTGGTAAATATTCTATTGATAGGAACAGTTCCTGGTTAGTGTGTTTGTTACGAACAGCTGGAAAAACAGATTTTATGTAGACCCATACCAAGTCAGGTCATTGATCAGCCCCAATAGAAGCTTTGCAGTCCCGCCCAATATAGTCATTGCCTGATTTTTAAATATGCCCAGGCCAATCCTTATTCAGATATTATTTGCACAGGCCTTAGGGCCTAAACAATTTACATGAGCTGGCAGATATGATCATCCCACATATAGTCAGCTAGAAAGGACACATAATCTTCTGTTTCACACCTTAATCTGGTGTGCAAATAAATGTTCTCGCTTACTGCACCCACTGTGACTTCCTGTATCCTTCACTGTTTCCCTGCTGGGTGGGTGTGGACTGTAGTTTGAATGAGTACATGAAAACCTGTAAACAGTGACTGGTGGAAACTGTCAGTAAACTTTGCTACAAGATTGCAAGCTCTACAGGTCTGGTACCCCAGGTACAGGTCAAGTACACTAAATTTTATTATGTATACATATTTATTTATTGCAGCGTTTGGCCTCCTTGTGTGTTCTTTTACTACAGAGTAAAAAGGTACAGTGCTGCATATACAAATACATGTATTCTAACATATGCAAACATATATAAAATGAAAGCAGCCCGATAAAGGCTGGAATAAAGATTTCTTATGCCATTTGAGAGAAGTAACAGCCAAAATGATGTGGCCTAGCATGATGTTATCACATATTACTTATTCTCTTGTACTGAGTTCTTACAACAGCCATCAATCATTAAACCAAACCTAACCAGGATGTTCTTTCTCTCCAGCCGGTTAGTGCAGTTCATCTTGCTAGTGATAATATTATCTGTATATTATAACGTTCCTCCTATATTTGAGAGTATTTCTTTCCTTTCTTTCATTTCCTGATGATGATGATAACTGTCACACTTCACACTTATTCTCAAGCAGTATGCTTGCCTATGAAATGCACACAACACATAGCCGATTAGTCACCAGTGTAATAAAAGTTAAAAAGCTAGCGTCAATCCGTGCACTACACAATTGCATCCTTATAGGCCTGGTTTTAAAGGGAGCAAATCCCTATTCAGTTTTATGGATCAAACAGAGAACAACAAATTAAAAGCCAAATATATTATCAATGTTAGGGCTGACCTATGCAAGATACTGTATTGTAAAATCAGATGAAATAAAGTTGAATAGTTTCTTTTTTACATGCCTTTTTACATCTGATAGTATGTATTCCAGTGAGAAACAGAAGTCTATTCAACTTTATGTCATTGGATGTAGCAGTAGGCATTAGTAATATAGTAAAACATATTTTTGCATAAAATAGCTGTTAGTAGCCGTAAATTTGGAAAAGTGCCTTGTCAAATCTGCATATCCTGTTAGTATCTGAAAATTTCTGTTCTAAATTACCCTCCTTCTGCTTGTCACCCTTTCTATACTACTATTGACAGCAGAGCAGATTTCCGCAGTACTACCAAGGCTTTATGGTGAAAATAAAATGGCAAAGTCCCACAGGGATTTTGGTTGCCCTATTTTAACATTAAAGCAATCACTCCAGGAATGAAGAGAAGGTACACTGTTAGTTGCATGCTGAGGAGGGAAGAGGGTGGCCAAGCAAACAAAGTCCAAATTGTAATTTTGCCCTCCTTGCTGACATTGCATCAGCTAATTGCTTATCTGGTATTAGAGATTCAATGGCCAGATATTCCTCTGGTGCTGCAGATAATATCTAGTCAGTCAGAACCAGACTGGCAATCTGTTGGTTTTGGCACATGCCAGAGGGGCTGCTGTAAGATGCCATAGTTAGACAGTCCTTATTTATTGAACCTGCAGGGTTGTTTGGGCCTCTGTGTACCTGAAATGCCAGAGCCTATTTTCAATCTGGATGTGCAGCCAATTGTGATTTATAGAGTTTGCTTACCTCTTGAGAGTACTGTTGGTCAAAAGTGAGAGACTCCTTGACACTTGATTTTTCTATAATATCCACGCCATACCATAGGATTGAATGGAATAACATTAATATTAATTATTATTTGTCTGACCCAGCTGAGAAAGCGCTGTGTGAGAAATGATCAGTCTCCTGAATGCACAGAGGTTATGCCCTATTGTGAGAAATAATCACTTCTCATTTATACTTTGTATACAAGCACAGTTGGCACATTGTTTGTTTTTTCTCCAATAATTATGTACTGGATTTCCCCAAAGGTTTGCAGCTGCTGCAGAATGATGGGATCAGGTAATGGTCGTAGAGGAATGAAGTCACCACCTATTCTTATAGCTGTCCTGTTGGCATGTATTTTTGTTTTAACAATAAACTACTGGATCACAAGCTCACGATGTGCCGAACTGCAGGTGCGTATTTAGTACTAAGTATTTCCTAATGTTCTATAATAGTCTTAATATCCCTGCATATCAGATGATTATTATTACAAAGCTCATTTTCACTTTCTGCTATCGCCTTTCATTTAGCACCACACCGTTGGCCTTATGTAATGCAATCTGATCTAACCAGGGTTTATTCTGTTATTGTTAAGGCTATAAAATCGTGTTTGGTGAGGACCATATTGGTTTGTTAGTGTGTCTATCATGCAGCAGGTGGGAACTTTAAAGGTGCAATTTGATGAATGTAACATGAAAAAAATTTACATAGTAGCCAAATAGTCCACAGATAGTCCACATTGGGCCTTTAATAATTACCAGAACTCTTAAATTTGTGAATTATAAATCTGAGATATGGCTGCTTCTGACAGTTTTTGTTGTCTGTGGCCAATGGCTATTGTGTTTCATGGATAACACAAGGCAATTTTTTATTTGTAGCCTGATTATCCGATTCGTATGTTCACATACCAAATGACCTTAAAGTATATCATACAGATAGTGAATTTGTTGGGCAAGCTACTGGCCATAAAAATTATTTGGCCACTTACAGCACACACGCCTCCAGTTTGACAACCCTGTCCTATGACTTCTATGTAAATCTTTAATGATTGTGAAAGAGCCATAGACATAAATTAGTTTGAATTGGATTTGGGTATTTTCCAACTAAATGTTAACCAAAACATATAAGGCTTACCAGCCATAATTCTGATACATCATAAATAGCTGAGTAACCTTGGGGGATCCATGTGAAGCTACTGAAAGCTGTTATAAATATATATTATGGTTGCTTTTATTGAATTCTGTTAAAGGGATGAGCCTACTAATGAAACGATGGCCTTAACTATGCTCTCTTCACTTGTGAATTCTTAATATATTAGCAGTGGGTAATGTTCGATTCCTATTTGTCTATATGTATGTATAACTTTATAATGCACTATATGCGCTATAAGGAAACACAGCACTGTACAATCTTACAGTACATAAGAGTACACACAGGGTGGACAAGTAACATGATAAATACAATAAATAAGTATATATAAATACACAGAGCTTACCAGTTGTGTGGTAAATTAGCATTGTATGCGCTGTACTTGACAAGGCATCTATGCAGCCAATCAGTGCGTACACATTAGAAGGCTTGGATAGTTGGAATTCCGCCATCCTCATTAGCATGATTTACAATAAGAGTATTAAGTAGTACAGAGCTAATATATTTGTTTTAATTACTAATGTGTACATATGCTGTCCTGGTCCTTTTGCCAAGCAGGATATGTCCCGACACAGTTCAGATAGCACACTGAATGTCATTAAATATTCATCTCCAGAAATGCAGAAATGCTTTACTGCAGGAATACTCTTCTCCCCCCCCTTAAATCCACCTGAAGAAATGTAGACATTCAGGGTCTTGCATATTCAATGTGAACTTTGTTGACAAATTAAGACCCACAAAACACAGTTAATTTCTTTAGCTTGGCCAAACATCAGTATATGTCCATGACACATTCACACCTCCATCAACTTTGTAACTTTCATTTAATATTTATAAATTGATGATGTTTGGTAGCCCATGCAAGTGTGGCTGCCATCATACCATGTCTGATGAGGAAAAAAAACCTTTCTATGCCTTATAAATTATGGTAAATTATTACTATGGAAATGCAAAAAGTTCCACGGGGGCCAAAATTCAAAAAGAAGCACCTGCTTTGAGGCCACTGAGAGCAACATCCAAGGAGTCAGACATGTTGCCCATGAGCTACTGGTTGGAGATAACACATACATTGGCATCATTAGATGTTACTGGGCCCTACAGAAAAGTCAATTTAGAACCCTAAAACATTGGTAAGTTGACCTATAATACCAAGATACGTATATTGAAATTACTGCCCCCCTGCAGGGTCTACTTCCTATCTAATGTCTAATTCTATAACTGAAAATTAACTTAAAGATGAACTACGTCTTTAAGTAAAAGTGGTAGTTCACCTTTAAAGGGGACCCGTCACCCAAACAAAATTATCCAAATACTATTTTATCATGTTAGTCAAACAAAATGAACTTTAATTACACTGTATAAATGATTTAAATATTGTTTCCATCAGTCTGGGAACTCATAATTATAGCAACCAGGAAGGAGGCATTTTGTGGACACTGTTATTAAGGCAAGCCTTGTATCATCTCAGAATCTTGTTTGTGCACCAGGGGACAGGGACCCAATGTCCATCCCCATGCACTGGTTACACAATTAAATCATTAAGAGAGCAGGGAGGGATGTGTGGAGAGCGGTGACATCTAGGAAGTGCTGAATGGAAAGTGAAAGTAATTGCTTGCCCCGCCTCTATGCCTAGGCATAGAGGCGGGGTAGGCAATATTTGATTGACAGCTAATATTTTTAAATTAGTTTACAACAGCTATGAATGCTTTAATAAAAAAAAGAAATTGGATTTCATATTTAATTTAAGAAGGTCTTTTATTATACAGATTTTTATGTCTGGGTGACGGGTCCACTTTAAGTTAACTTTTAGGATTTTATAGAATCTACTATTCTTACCAACTTTTATTCATTTTTTTATTGATTCTGAATTATTTACCTTCCACATCAGCCTCTTTTTAGCTTTCAAATTATTTAGCCTTTTGCAGCCAAAAAAGATTGCTCTATGAGGCTACAATTTTACTGTTTACCTTTCATTACTTAGTTTTCTGTTCAGACCCAGTCTCTCATTCAGACCGGTACTAGGTTAAATGGGGCCGTAGAGACCAGATAACTGCAATTGATTTTTTAATTTATCACTGTTTACATCATACTAAAAATAAATTTTTAAGCAAACTGACCTTTTTATTATGTTGTACAGTAGTTGTTGCAATTTGATATGTTAGCTCGTTTCAGCCTGGAGCATGCTTAGGAGGGTTTGAAGCTGCTGATTCAGAAAAATACCAGCAACTAAAGTATCAAACTGTGAAAGTTGGAGTCCTGCCTTACTGAGCAGCTACCTATAAAGCAGGGACAAACAAAAACGATATTTTAAAAAAATACAGTTCAAAAATGGGGTAAAATAGAATATGATAACAAAAATTCCTTTATGCCATAATAGAGATTATACAATTCTAAAAATCTCATAGAAATGAATAGAAAGTGGACAATGTTGATAAATCTGCCCCACAGTGTTCATATTGAAAGTTGCTACAGTTGTACTTTCCATTTAGAATTAAATTATAGGTTTGAATTCACTATATATTAACATTACCAACAACACAAACGTATTCCTTTCTGTGACATTTTCAGACATTTATTTATTTTTCTTGTAGAGACAATTGGCAGAACTGGAGAGCAGAATGCATAGGGTAGCTGCAGAACGTGGAGCAGTTGAACTGAAAAAGAATGAATTCCAGGACAAGCTGGAAAGACAGAAGAAACAGATTGACACCATCCAGTCCTTGCATAACTCTCAGTTGCAAAATACAAATGAGGCGTGCCACAATGAAAAAGTGAGCTATACTTTCCTTGCCAATGCCTTATTTATGGTTAATACAGCAAGTCAATTTGATATGTATGCAGGAAGTTTCTTTCAGTGTACCACCAAATCTGATTTTTCACTACTGGTGTACAGTTTTACCTCCAAAGCACAATTGCAATGGTTCTGTCACACAGTTGATTATTGTCATCTTCTACTCAGATCAGAGAGTTGGTGGAGGATCAGCTGGGGGAAAAATAGCAATCTACCAAGTGTTACACTCTAACAAATATAAATATATATAGAAAGAAGATATGTGACTGGGGAATGGTAGCTGTGCTCTCAATCTCAGTGGACACCCCCACTCCAGGTGTGATAAAGGACACCTGCCCGAAACATGTTGTGTGTAATAAAGAACACTTAGCCGCAAGTCCTGCCTTGATTGCTTTCTCTCAGCCTTCTGACTAATTGGTTAAATATAAATATATATGTGTGTGTATATATATATATATATATATATATATATATATATATATATATATATATATGTTGATCGATACCTTTCCTCTCAAAATGTAATATTCTGCTTCTAGTATATGTTGTATATTTAGGCAACTTTATAGAGAAAGATACCACATGCACAAAAACTACTATATTTCTTTAGGTTAATGTCAGAACGAAGAGGTGATTTCTTTTGCCAGAGAAATGTCTGAGACTGGGCCAATGATCACATTATAGACAGCTGTTAGAATTATTACAATGGTTGCTAATATTCCACAGAAGCAAATTGTAACAGTTCAAAGTCTGTGCCTAAATTACTGAACTGCACAAATTAAAAGCCAGAGGGAGGAGCATTAAACTTTACACTTCAATTTTGAAAAAAAAAATGGTAAAAAAATAAAAGATGAATCTTTATTTCTGGTGAATAATCTGAAAACAACTAAAAAAAAGTGTTTGTAAGGCAAACAACTCCTTAAGCTAGCCATACAATTTGAAATCTGCTTGTTTGGTGAGATTGCTGTATTGGCAGGAATTCTGAACTCTTTTTGGCAGGGCCCACTTTACTTCTTGTATTGGCTGGCCAGATGAAATTTTCAGACCTCTCCAATTTTAAGGCTGCCCTGTGGCCCCATACACTGGCCAATAAACCACCAGTTTAGGAGGGGCCAAGTCAGCAAGCTTTAACACCATGGACTACCTGTCCTGTCTTGCCTACTGACCATAGACAAGTAGATTTACCTTCATATCGGATGAATGATCATTTGGTGCCATCTCCCGACCCGCCACTAACCATTCAGATCAAATAAAGTAGTAAAAGAACAGATTAGACGATGTTCTGCCCCTGACAGCAATCGTACCAAAGTTATGTCCGACAAAAGCTTGTGACACTCTCCCACTGATATCGTCAGATCAGCAATACGTGCAAAGATATTATCGGTAGCCGACAGAAATTTTCTAACCTGTCCCATCAACTGCACGACCGATCAGCATCTCACAAAAAATGTTGTGGACATTCCACTCACAGCACGAAAATCGTACAAAATGGAGATTCGTACGATCAAATCTTTGTGTCTATGGCCAGCTGTAGAGTATTTATCTAGTAATTGATTTATCTTTCACTAGATCCCTCAGATAACTGACCAAACCCATCTGATAGGTCTGATACACTCTGCTGTTCTATCCAGCTGTAGAACTTTCATCTTAGCCAGAAAGCTGATTAGTGTGACCGTGAACATTATTTCTTGCAGGACTGGAGTAAATTTTACTTTAGAGCAAGTAATCATAATTTTGCCCTCTGTAGTCTCGTTTCAGTTGACTGAGCAGAGGTAACTGTTGGCTTGTTGATCTGTGTTATAACTCTGGTATAAAATGGTTTCTGTTTTGTAAAAAAACTTTACAAAATTATGTATTTTCTTTGTTTATGCTTTCTGCTTGACCAGCTCTAATGCAGTAGTCCTCCATAATAGTAGTAGCAGTAATAGCAGTATCATCTTGGGTTCTAGATGATGAATGGGTGAGTCATCAAAGGCAATAGGGACATGTAACAACAGTGGCTAGCTGGCTACCTAGTTTCTTGTTGTGTCAGTACCAGACTTCTCTAAGGAATAACCCAAAACATACAAGATATGTAATAGTAGATTCAAGTCTGTTCATTACACTGTTATGTGTAATTCTGATGTTTGCAGCAAAACAAAACGAAATGCTGCAAAGTTAATCATACAAGTTCTATAATTGTATTGCAACTGAGTAAGATTATGTTCCGACCATTTTTTTCCAGTACCAGTTCCACAGTTCTAAATTAATTATCTATAACAATAAAGTTAATAGAGTTCCAAGAGTCATTTTGAATGCATATACTGTAATATATCTGATAAATTTAATATTTTTCTTAATGTTTCTGTTCACAGGAGACATTACTAGATACCATAGTAGAGAAAGAAAAGGTTATGCAGGATCTATACGGTAAATATTATATGAAACAAATCTGATTTTATGATAATGTTCAGGATGGTTTTGGCCTTTACATTATACTACATATTTGCTCAATTGCTCAAGTAAATTTAAGTGCAAAGTGCAAATTTAGATTTTTATACACAGGTAACCCAAGTTAAATACTACTTGGTCCGTTGCCCACAACAAACCCTCTGCCGCTGGCATCACTTAGTGTACACTGCTCTCCCATTGATTGGACCACCTGCTCCCAAGACATGTGCCTTCCCGGGCCTACTAATGGGCTTGGTTAAAGGGACATTCCCTTTATTTTTAAATGATGCATCATCCCATTGCATATACTTATTCTTGGTGATATATTTCCCTTTTAACCATTCACTGCAGGGTTTTTATTATCCACTGTTTATATAGCCCCAGCAAATTATACATTGCTTTACAGCAACTGTAATCTCTGACCGTAGCTGATCTTGCATTCTAATGGGGTCTTAGAATAAAAGTGGTTAGTAAAGACTGTGCTAGGTCTCATAACCCATAGTAGTTAGGTTCACACAGTCAGTATTATCTCGAGCCCTTTAATGTGCCTGTTTGGAGTAACTGCCGGAAACCCATATAAGTACAGCGAGAATATTCATTGTGCATATAGTGCCCTGGTTGAAACTGAAGTCAGAAGCCCAGTTTGACATCCAAAATGAATCTGTCCTTTGCACTTTTACCAAAGCCAGTTTCTGTTCTGGGAGTCTAGGTCTTCAAGGCAAATTGAAATTTATTAATAAAATCTAATTCAAAGTTGGATGAATAGAATCAGCCCGAAATCAAATCGACTTGGATTCGATTTGAATTTTAAAAACTCGATTCGATTTCTCCGAAAAAAACTTGAATTTCAGGAAGGCTGCAAACAACTCTAAAGTGATCCCTGGACGTCTCCCATTGACTTAAAGGGGTTGTTCCCCTTTGAGATAACTCGTAGTATGATCTAGAGCAGGGGTCCCCAACCTTTTTTTACCCGGGAGCCACATTCAAATTTAAAAAGAGTTGGAGAGCAACACAAGCATATAATAGTCCCTTGGGTGCCAAAATAAGGGCTGTGATTGGCTATTTGGTTGCCCCTATGTGGACTGGCAGCCTACAAGAGGCTCTACTTTGCACTATACTTAGTTTTTATGCAATTAAAACTTGCTTCCAAGCCTGAAATTCAAAAATAAGCATCTGCTCTGAGGACCCAGAGAGCAACATCCAAGGGGTTGGAGAGCAACATGTTGCTCGCGAGCTACTGGTTGGGGATCACTGATCTAGAGAGTGATATTGTGAGGCAATTTGCAATTGGTTTTAATTTTTTATTATTTTTAGATTTTGAGTTATTAACAGCAGCTCTTCAATTTGCTTTTTAAGCAATCTGGTAGCTAGGGTCCAAATTACCATAACAACCATGCATTGATTTGAATAAGAGACTGGAATATGAATAGGAGTGGGCCTAAATAGAAATATAAGTAATAAAAATTAGTGATAACAATCCATTTTTAGTCTTACAGAGCATTTACTTTTAAGAAGGGGTCAGCGACGCCCATTTCAAAGCTGCTTTCAGAAGAAAAAGGCAAATAACTATAAAATTATAAAAAATAAATAATGAAAACCAATTGAAAAGTTGAATTGGCCATTCTATAACATACTAAAAGTTACCTTAAAGGTGAACCACACCTTTAAAGGGGACCCGTCGCCCAAACCAAATTATTCCAAATCCTATTTTATCATGTTAGTCAAGCAAAATGAACTTTAATTACACTGTATACATTATTTGAATATTGTTTCCATCAGTCTGGGAACTCATAATTATAGCAAACAGGCAGGAGCCATTTTGTGGACATTGTTATTAAGGCAAGTCTTGTATCATCTCAGAATCTTGTTTGTGCACCAGGGGACAGGGACCCAATGTCCATCCCCATGCCCTGGTTACACAATTAAATCGTTAAGAGAGCTGGGGGAATGCAGGGAGAGCAGTGACATCTAGGAAGTGCTGAATAGAAAGTGAAAGTAATTTTCTGCCCCGCCTCTATGCCACTGGCATAGAGGAGGGGCAGACAATATTTGATTGACAGCTGATATTTTTAAATGCGTTTACAACAGCTATGAATGCTTTAATAAAAAAAAGAAATTGGATTTCATATTTAATTTAAAAAGGACTTTTATTATACAGATTTTTATGTCTGGGTGACGGGTCCACTTTAAACAGCAATTCGTCAGGTTTTAGGTGGCTTATAGTCAAATTCGAGTTCTTAAAGGGCCAGTCTATCATGAATGTCAAAAATCGAATTTGAACTTGGATCGAATTAGAAAAACTCCCTAGTCGAATTTGACAGTTTTCGACTAAACAATTAGAATTCTGAAATCGATTTTTCAATTCGACCCTTGATAAATCTGCCCCCAAGTGTACCCATTAGACAGTAAACTAAATTTGCTTTGTGATCACCCAAAGCTTTTTTTAATTGTGTTCAAAACCTTTTCTATAGTAATTTTGTTTCAAGCTTTGTGACTGTAGAAATCAGATTGGTCAGTTCTGGCAACTTGTTATGGTTTTTGTCTTTTCAGTTCAGATCAAGTCTCAAGAACAAAGCCTGTCGAAAGTAAAGCTTGACTTTGAACAACTACAGGAGAGCCAAGCTAAGAAATCCACATTCGAGTTGTAAGTGCTTCCCACAGTTTACAAAGATAGATATGCTGTAGTGCATTTTCAAGTGATAATAACCTGACCTGTGATTGCACCAGTGGGCTCCGTGTGATTGTCAAGATAGAGTCTATGGAGTGGTTATTTTGGAGTACTTTGCTGCCTGCGTGCAAGCTAGAAATAACTCAAAACATGAAAAACAACAGGTTGGTTAGCAAAGCTTACTGCATGGGGCAGATTAACCCAGTCATATTGGTTAAGACTCACTGTAGCTAAGGTTTTGCACTTATATGATAACCATGAATAAAACTGTCACAATAATGTGTCACACCAGCCATTAATGACATGCTTAACTTGACAACTGTAAGATGCGCCGGGAGATCACGGCAATCTCGTACCTCCTGCTGCATCTCTTTTTCCAAGTCCGGGTTCTCGGCTCCTTTGACGATCTGCGCCTTGACGTCTGCGTCGTGATGTCATCGGGTGGTGCCGAAATTCAAACTTTGGTGCCAAAAGACTCCTTAAAAGGCCAGTCTCCATTTTGGAAATTGCCCAAGCTGGTTCAAGTTTATCTGTTCCTGCCGAAGCGTTTAATTCTGATTTTGAATTCCTGGTTTTGACTTCTGCCCGACCTGTGACTATGATTCCTGCCGCCTGCCTTGAACTTTTTGCCTGATTTTGACTACGTCTTCTCAAAATCCTTGCACACTTTTTGACGGTTTCCGCAACAGAAAGTCCGGGCTCCCAAATGGGCGTTGGTGAATACCGGAACCCACAGGGTCCACCTGTGCGTCCGGAGACAAAGTATCAAAGCCAGGGAACATGCTTGGAAATCTGGGACAGTTGGCTCAGTTAACACAAGTTGACTCAATTAATGAAGGTACTTGCTTTCAAACATGCTTGTGCATTTCCATTTAGGGGCAAATTGCTTCCATCCTGGCTCGCTCACTGCCATCTCTTATCTGATGGTATCTCCAGGGTTCCCATAGCTTGTTGCACCAGGTGAACTAGACTTATGCCTAGCAAATCGGATGTGAATTCTGTTTTGAAATCATGCTCCGGAAGTGACGCAACCTTCACTTTGGCAATGCTAGTTGCAACTTGAACTTGAGTTCCATCAAAACACAAGAACAGATGCACACAGTGCTGCACCGTGCACCCTTGCACGAAATTGTGGGAACAAACACGGAAAAGTGTATTTTGCATACTGTAATTGTTGTAAATGACCCCTATAGACATGCATAAAATAAGACTAAACTGAAAATGTATGTTTATTAAAGTCTAATTGGATATAAATACTGATGTGGCAATACAAAAACAAAGACAGAACAAGAAAAATCACAAAAATGTGCAAAAACGTATGAAATGACTGGATGAGGGCTGCCTACTGCAAAACAGTTTCATTGTTATTCATGTTTGTAAAAGGACAAACTGCTTTTACATTTAGAACTAACTAAAATTATTAACTAGTAATAACTAGTAATAAATGTATTGTTTATCCATTATGCAAAGTTAATTTGCATAATGCTTAAATGGAAAATATACTCCCCTTTTTGACATGCAGTTGGGCTTATATAGAAAAGTTACATAAATACTGAATCTGAAATTACAGATATAACTATAAATGTCATTTTTTTATGGAAATTATGTTATTCCTATGAACTGTTTTTCAAACACCAATTAGGCTAATGGTATACTAGGCTGAGAAAAAGCAGATCCAAATGCTTTTGTGCAGTAAGTGCACTGAGGGGCAGAGTTGTGGACCAGATTTCTGCTGGTGTGTGCACTGTCTGTGTACTTAAAGCAATGATCAGTCATGCCTCAATCAGATTTTCCTCTGACTGCATTTCTTTGCAGGTGTACCATTAGCTTTATGTTCACAGTGTAATGTGACTACTTCCTCACCTTGATCTATTATGAAATGATGGATTCTGAGGCTTCCTTCTATTTTCCACAGTGGGTGGAGCACAGATTCTCTGGAAAACAGGAACTTCAGGTCCCAGAATCCATCACCACAATGGAACAAGCTAAAGGAAAATTATACCCCCAAAATGAACACTTAAGCAACAGATAGTTTACATCATATTAAGTGGCATATTCAAGAATCTTACCAAACTGATATATATATATTTAATTAAATACTGCCCTTTTACATCTCTTCCCTCGAACCACCATTTTGTGATGTTCAGTGTGCTGATCACCTGACCAGAAATACTACAACTCTAACAGTAACAGGAAGAAGTGTGGAAGCAAAAGAAAGAACTGTCTGTTAAGTGGCTCATGTGACCTAAGAAGTATAGTTTGTTTGGTATGTTTGTGTGCACAGTGAATTGTACAATACCAGGGGGTGGCCCTTATTTTTTAAAATGGTAATTTTTCTATTTATGATTACCCAATGGCATATAGTTCTAGAAAAGTATATTATTATGAAAATGGTTTATTTACTTGAAGCAAGGTTTTACATATGAGCTGTTTTATGCAATATATTTTTATAGAGACCTACATTGTTTGGGGGGTATAGTTTTCCTTTAAGGTAGAGGTTGCATTACACTGTCGGCCAAATCAAAGGTTGGCAAACTGGTTTAGGCAAGCACAGAGTCAGATTATCACACTTTACTTTGAATCTGTGGAATCAGATATGTCTGATACACTTCTTTAACCGAAACTGTCAGGCACTAACTAGATGTGCATAAAAATGGTAATATTTAAGACTGGAAAATTTGGTTGACTTGTGCCATTTTATGGGCAGGTAGAGACTTTTTTTAGAGTGGCAATTTTTTTCCTGTGTCAGGGAAGTTTTCAGTCTGTTTATTTAGCAGTATACATTGACCTCTTGTTTGCTTGTTTTGCACATGAAGAGAAGAAAAGTGACCTGCCCAAGGCTGTAAATTGTAGAAATTGTAATCTAGATGTGCCTAGTTTTATAGGGAACCACACCTTTTCCTGGTAACAGTGCCAATCATACACTGGCTAATTGCCAAAAGAGAAGCAATAAGGACATAAACATGTCACTGAGGTGAGGGCTGCTATCAGAAACTTTGTGACTCCTTACAGGTTATTTAAATGTCCCCGTCCCCCCGTGAACACAAGCACACAGTACTAAAACTGGCCTCGCATCTTGTGTGTTCTAATAAAATGATCAACTAGCAGTTACCTAAGTGTCTTAAGTAAATTATGTTTTTGCATACGTTGCGTACATTGCATAAGTCTAGGCCCTAGGGGGACAAATGATCTTGCTGTTGGGTCCAATAACTAGTCATTCCACTGCAGAAAAGTTCATGTAAGAGAAACTTATATTATTCAGTAAATAGATCCCAATATACGGTAAACAGATGCTGTTACTCTATAAAAAGCAATTCATATAAACAGTTAATAAATAGTTAATTAAAGTGCTAATAAGTCAGTAATTTCATTGAGGTTAGTGGAATTTACCTTAACTTTTTTAATGTATTGGTGGTCAGTGGAGTTTGCCTTTACTGCTCCTGTTAAGCTTTTCTGCATTGTCATTGCTTGATAGTCAGGGTCGGACTGGGGGGCCCGGGGCCCACCGGGACTGCTGTCCAGGGGCCCCCCTCCGGCCCCCTGCACCCCTACTAAAATGCGTCGGGCCAGCAACACCGCCGCTTGGCGCGCATGCGCAACCGCGCCGTTCGGCGTGAATGCGCTGGCGGCGCTGCGCATCGCCAGAAATTTTTTTTTTTCCCACGATTCTAAATATATAGAGAAGGGTTCTGGCCCGGCGGGGGCCCGCCGGGCCAGTCCGACACTGTTGATAGTTAACTGCTAGCTTCTCTGTAAGTGTTTTTATTAAATCTCTCTTTATTGATTTTCTTTATAAAAAAAGGGTAAAGTGGGTACAAAATGGAAAAAGGGGAAGGGGAATAAATAGAGGTTTACAACCAATACATCTATTGCAAGCTTCTCTGTAAGTTACTTTTTTGCGAAGTTTTAGCATAACTTACTCAATTTGCATAACTTTCACAACAGTACCCCCCTCCCTCCATTGGCAGCCCTCATTATGGGTATATCATAATTAAGCAAGTACTCAAGGTATTTGACATTGTATAAATATAATTGCAGTTAAAAAAAGCAGTATTTTTGTCCTCTGACACTTTTGGCTTCTGCTACATTGTTTCAGGAGGCAGAACCAGTAGTGTAGATTTCAATAGCAATTACGTTTACATATAGTTCTAAAACTATTAACATATTTTTAATGAATGTATATTGAAAAGTTGCTTAAAATTACTTGAATGGAAGGTTAGTTACTGTAAGAAAAAATGTGAACGTCTAATATTCGATCGAATAGTCCCGACCCGAAAATTCTAATTGGATTTGAATCAAGTTTTCCCTCTGGAAAAAACTCGAATGTCAGGAGGGCAATTAACATATTCAAATGGTTCAACAGACCTCTGCCATAGACTTGTAAATGAACTCAACAGGTCTTAGGTGATAAATATTCGAATTAGAACTGTTTCCATGGTCAAGTGGTGATAAATCTCACATTCAAATATACATTAGAATTTGGGGATTAAATTTTGAATGTGTGAATTTTGACACCAAAATAAATTTACTATTTGACCCTTAATAAATCTGCCGTATAATGTTTTAATCAATGACATTTCATATTATTTTACACAAAGAGCCCAGTGCAGCTCTAAAATGAAGGAACTCAATGAGCAGTGTGAGGAGAAGTTGCGCAGAGCCTCAGGAAAAGGTGGAACTGTAGCACAAGAAGAAAATGCTGATACCCAAAAGACTCAGAAACCCAAGGTAAGTCAGCTGATATAAGCAGGTATGTAGATTGCATTATTGGACAATATGGCCTGCTTGCACACCCTGGCCTTCAAAGGTAGATGCCTGGTGCATGGTTGTGGAGGGGTCGGCACCCTCCCAAACAGTCAATTACAAAAATACACTGGCACTCACGGCAAGTTCAAGCAGGGAGGTCCACTTGCGTGTTTATTTGCAGAAATGCAACGTTTCGGGGCTATACCCCTTTGTCAAGCATGCATGCATGCGGGAGGTTAAAGTTGAATGGACGTATGTGTTGCAGCCAATACATTACACTACACAAGCCCGGGAAACCTTAATAAAATAAAATAGAGTTGTTATATTGCCCTACACATGAGCCCAGTGTATAGTTTATGTGCCATATGTTAGGAAATGTAGGGGGGAAGCCGGGTACCCCAGAAAAAATTTACGATCTTTTGCAGCCTATCACCCTGAAAAATGGAAAGTCACTAGCGTTTTTTGGGGCGAAGGCAAGTCTGGCGCAAGAGGTAACGTTCAATAAAATGCGCATTTTAGTGAATTTGTGTAGTTACGTCCATTCGCCAAAACACAACTTTGCCAGGCGTAAGGAAGCGAATTACTGGTAGAGTCTATCTCCATCGCTAGCAAAGTTACGCCTGCGCCGTTAGTAAAATGAAATGACGTCACGCTGGCAAATTTTCACTAACGTTAGTCACTTCACTTTATGGTTCATATGTAGTCCCAATCTCTCTGGGTCCCTGCATTCTGTATTTCCTTAAAATTGGGACTTCTGTTTGGTTCTACTGATAATACAATTGAATTTCCTTTTTTTTGTAGACAATTCTTCTAAAAGATCTTATACAAAAACAAGAAAAACAGAATCCTTTACAGAATATCCAGAAACAACCTTCTTCTCCAGTTAAAGAAGGTATGTTAACTTCCGCCTCACACAGATATGAGATCTCTAAAGGCATTATGCTATCTCCCCGTCTCTTTTTTAAAGGACACTATCATCAACATAAATTTCACCATTAAAATAAAAATTTGTTTATCGTATTATATAAAAAATTGTACAGTCTTATTGGTTTTGAAAATGTAGAGAAGTGCACTTTTCATAACCTTCTTGCTGGTTTAAAAAAAACAAGAGACCTTTTCTTGTTGTATGGTTGGCATTCTACACTATTTGTAAGCTTTAGTAAAGGTCAGAAAAAATATCCTTTTCACTTTTTAGCACCAACCAAAGCTCAATACACTTTTTGGGAATTTTCACCTGCTTGCGAAAAATACTTTGTTCTGCCGCTCTCTCACAGAACAAAGAGAGCAATTGCGCTGTCTGCACTAGAAGAGCCAAATTTCCGTGTTGAAAAAACGGAAGTTCGGCTCTTAGTTACCAGGAGTGGCATTTTTGCCGCCCCCTTGCAACCAAGGGGGTTCTGCCGACTCATTGGTGGATAAGGTTGCCGGTAAAATACCTGCCAAGGCCGGGGCCGGTATTACAAATTTACCGGCAATGTAGCTGCCGGTAAATTTGTAATACAATCAAAAGGAGCCCTCGGCCTGCCCCCAATCCCCTGCAACTTACCTTTTTCTTTGCCTCTTCTAGCGTCCGCGGGTCTCCGTCGCGTGGCCCTGCCCCTTTTGACGTCCCGCCCGCCCATTTTGACATCACGCACGCCCCTTTTGAGGCCCCGCCCCCAGCAGCCGGTAAAAAAAAATATAAAAGGTGGCAACCCTATTGGTGGAGCGCCCCTGACTAGAGTGCTAGAAAGGTGGTTAGAAAGAAGTGATGTTTTCTTTGCTTTGAGAGGTCTTATCAGATTTAGCTGCCAGTTTTTTTTTTGTTATTGAAGAAACACTTTTGAAAAGATGCAAGAAAAAATGCTAAATATCTCGACCTGCAGGAGAAACTTGATTTTTGTTTTTTTCCCCTGACAAATAAATGTCTCAACCTTTAGAAGGCATCTAATGACACCATTAACATTTCATTTAAAATAGTTCAGTTTTTCCTTATTTACATTTGTAGAAATGCTTTCCATGGCATTATGCTTGGGAACACTTGTGGTGCATGTGTGTGATTATGCCCTGAAAATGAGCTGTGTGTTTAAAAGGCAATCATGCACATGTGCTATTCATGAGGGAGAACCCATTAACTGTAATAATGGAAACTATTTTCAGCATTTCCCACCATTTATGTCCTTTGAACTTGGGTTTAAAAAAAAAAATCAGTAATTGTATATATGTTGTCATTTTTCAGTGGATATAGAAAAAAACAAAACCCAGGAATTGAGCAGAATTGAAACAGATTTCCTCATCTTCTTCTTAGCTCCAGGGATAAGCAAATTAGTTTCTGAGGAGCTGTCGATAAAGACTTTGGGAATACATTATTATGTAAATGGTCACCACAGGGGGAATAGCTCATGGAATGTGGAACTTGTTATATGTACAATACACAAATAACATGGGCACTATAAAAAATAGATCTCAGTGGGAGAAGAAGATAATGCACCTGCACCCTCCGTGGCACAGAAATGGCCAGTTAGTGGATATCTAATGGAGTAGTGAAGATTTCAGTAGCATGAGACCATTACCATTGCAATGTGCTGTCTTTCATGTCATGTCATGTATCTGCAAAATAAGTTTATAGAAAAAGCCTTGTATACAAAAGATGAAATAAGAAATCATTTTGCAGAGACAAACGATAAACCCGGGGCAATCCCAAACCCCGACCTAAAGCAGGAGCCAGCAAAGGACTCCATAACAGATGAGCTGGCAAATAAATTGAAAGGGGAGGCTGAGGAGGAGGAGGAATCCTTAAAGCTCAAAGATGCAGCGGCACAAGAAAACAAAGTGAAGGAGGAAGAAAATGACGAAGAAGTGGAAAGGGAGCATCTGCTCAACATAGAAGATCCACAAGAGGATGCAACAGATGAAAAACAAGGTAAGGCCACCATACTGTATGTCTGCTCTCTATTTGGCATCAAAACTGTGTGACCTCCATCCAGAGAAAGAATAATATACAGTATTTATTACCTTCTGCCAACAGAGCTGAAATGAAATACAGTGATTAGGTCCATGCATATGGGGAAATAGAAAGAGATGATAAGTTTGCATTGGCATGCTTGTTTAAGCAATAGATATGGAGGCTGCTGTCAGGAGTGCCCATACTTTGCTAATGCTGGGTCTACTTTTAGTGATGTTGTCCCATTGTGATCATTTATGATTATAAAAGCACTTTGTTCCATGGAAAATATTATTTAAATATTGATTTATGAGCTAATGTATATTGCTATATTTAACAAACAACTATTTCTTATTTAACCTTAACATAATAAATATCTAACTCAAAAGCATGAAATAGGAGTGTGATTTAGACAAGCTGTTTGTTGACAGTGTCTTGAGATCTACTGATCACCAGCTAAATGTCCCGATCTACCTTTTTTGGGATAAGTACATACTATTTTTTGCACACTGGCAGACTGGTTGTTCCAATCAGTTGAACAAGGCTTGTGCACCTCAGTTTTATGTGGCACTATTGTAAAACTGCCTAACGAATTTAATGCAGATTGGCTGGTATGTACCCTAAAAGACATAAACCTTTATTTCTGGAAAAGTTTTCACTTGCGGAATGTTAAAAGTGGTAGTTAACCTTTACATGAACTTTAAGTATGTTGTAGACCATGATATTATTTCCAATTGGTCTTTGTTTTCCATTTGTTGTGGTTCTTGAATTATTTAGCTTTTTGTTCAGCAACCAGACAGAGCAACTGACAGCTAAACGTTAGCTTAAAGGAACAGTTCAGTGTAAAAATAAAAACTGGGTAAATAGATAGGCTGTGCAAAATAAAAGATGTTTGTAGTATAGTTAGTCAGCCAAAAATGTAATGTATAAAGGCTGGAGTGACTGGATGTCTAACATAATAGCCAAAACTCTACTTCCTGCTTTCCAGCTCTCTTAGTTTCCACTGATTGGTTACCAGGCATTAACCAATCAGTGACTTGACTGTTTGATTTTAAATCTGAGCTGAATGCTGAGGATCAATTGCAAACTCACTGAACAGTTATATTCCATGTAGGCCCCCTTATAGTCGCTGTTGAACTCAGAGTTAGAGAGCTGAAAGGCAGGAAGTAGTGTTCTGGTTATTATGTTAGACACCCAGTCACTCCAGCCTTTATACATTACATTTTTGGCTAACTAACTATATTAGAAGCATCTTTTATTTTGCACAGCCTATCTATTTACCCAGTTTTTATTTTTACACTGAACTATTCCTTTAAAGTAAATTAATCCTGAAATGTGGGAACTGAATATTTACGCACACAGCCTATTTCCTCCTATTTACTAAAATTCCAGGACTTGTTATTTTGTAAATTGAGGCATTGTCCTTTAATTATCTTAGTGCAAGGATAATGCCCTTATACAAACACACACCACTTCATTTATTTTTACAGCTCCAAATCCGGTTAAGCAGGGTGCAGAGCAGGGTCCACTGAATGATTACAATGGGGATGAAGGGAATGAAGCGGAGCCGGAGGCAGACAAACAGGCTGAACTTGCAGATGATCAGAATGTAAATGGTAGGTATGCACTGCTTTTCCAAGCTGCACAATACATGTAAATGTATATTGGACCAAACATATCATTACAGCTTTTTTAGCACATCAATCTTTCCCATAGATTAGATATGGCAATCTGAAGAGCTGTGTTATGTGTTTACCCAGCATTCCCAGTAACTGCATATTTAAAATAATTTTTTCCCTGTGCTTGGCTTTTTTTTTTATAGAGGATAATCCAGCACAAGAGAAGAGACCTGATCAAGGTGAGACTAAATCCAAGTCATCTTTTATGCCAGGGACAGATGAACTGCTTTAAAACGCTATGCAGCAGTATCACTGATCATGAAGTGTTGCTAGAGAGAAGAGTAGGAATGCTTCCCTAGTATAGTTATATGGGGAGATGCTGAGCTCTCTATATGCATTGCTCCTTTGTGTGTCCCAGGCCTAGTGAACTGTACATGAACTGTTATATATTACATAGTTACACAAGAAGTTCGGTTGAAAAAAAGACACACGTCCATCAAGTTCAACCTTAAGTCTATATATAACTTGCCTAACTGCTAGTTGATCCAGAGGAAGGCAAAAAACACCATTTGACATTTGAAGCTTCTCCAATTTGCCTCAGAGGGGGAAATAGAGATATCAGCTATTCTCATGGAAGACTGTATTTCATTGCAGATTGCGTGCAACACTTTTAGGGCAGAAACACACGCTCACGTTTGGGGAGATTTAGTAGCCTGACGACAAATCTCCTCCTCTTCGGGGTGACTAATCTCCCCAAAGTGCCTCCTGCTGGCTAGAATGTAAATCACCGGCGGGATGGCATCCGGATCACTTTGTTTTCCGAAGTCGCCCGGAGTTTCCACTTCAGGTGACTTCGGAAAACGAAGCACACAAATTGCCATCCCGCTGGCGATTTACATTCTAGCCGGCAGGAGGCACTTTGGGGAGATTAGTCACCCCGAAGAGGAGAAGATTTGTCGCTGGGCGACTAATCTCCCCAAAAACGAGCATGTGTTTCTGCCCTTAAGATGAATGGGACATGTGATTGTCTTGCATATTGGTATAAACCAAAGCCAGAATATGGAACTCAATCAGGCCCAGACATTCCGCATTTCCATTGTGATCAGACACAACTGTTAGAAAGGGAAGGTGATTGGTTCTATACATGGACCAGCTAGCTGCTGACTGGTTACCTGATGCCTTTCAGTGTATGGACAGTTAAACAGTGTAAACAATAAGAAAATAAAAAATCAAAGGAGTCATTTTTGAAAGTGTAAGGGATTTTAGCTATATGTGAAATGGTTTTGAATTTACAACTATAACTTTTTTTAATAATCTGTACTAACACAGTAATCCTATGGACCAAAGCTCATGAAACTGTAATAATGACAAGTTTGTCTAACAAGATTTTATAAAGAAATGTACAGTGACTTAATTTCCTTCCTTTCAGAAGCTAATCTTCCACGTCCAGACGCTCCAGGTCTTCCCAAGCTTGCAAATGCTCCAAACCTGCTAAAACTTCCAAATGCTCCTGTGGCTCCTGGAGAAGTTGACAATGAGCATATTCCACTCCTTAAGAAATAAAGGCACGCACATTCTGATATTCTTTGGGGATTCTCATGAGGTGCAGTAGCACAGCAGTGTGGGCTTTGGCAACAGGGATGAAATCAAGGGGACCAGATGAAGTAGAAAAATGCAGATGTATGCATGAGAGACAAGTAAAACTTCAATCATTTTCCAAATTATGACATTTTAATGTTTTTTTTTTTTTTTAAATTGTAATTGTAAAGCCATGTCAGCAACTGGGCGAAGGGTGAAGAAATGAAGAACAATTGTCACGGCTGAGACTGCACAGTGATATCCCATCAGTACTGGCGCATTGCCAGGGGGCAGCTCATTGCAATAATAAGCGTGTCGTTTACAAAGGATCTGTTCTGCTGGGTATAGTGAGATTGTAATCATTAGGTGTGTGTGTGTCTAAGCTTAAAGTTGTGGGGTTTTTCTGTTTGATTTTTGCATACCTGACGGATTTTTGGAACTTCCCAGATCCGTGTGCTCAGGGCTGCCATTATATATCACGGGGCCCCGTACAACACTTTCGGGGTCCCCTGGGCTCCACACCAGACCCCGCCCACTCCACATCACTGTTTAAAGACCACACAGACATCAGCGCTAAAAAAGTAACCCCCCACACACACGTTATAAAAAGCTATTGATGGTCAGGGCCCCCTTATAAGTTTAAAAAAAAAAAACCCATTGGCTCCAGGGCCGCCCATTAAAGTTTTTTTTAAAAAGCATTGGTGCCAGGGTCCCCCTTACAAGTAAAGAAAAAAGGGACCAAAAAAAAATATTTTTTAAAAAAACATTAGCGCCCGGGCCCCCCCTTACAAGTTAAAAAAAAAATTGGGGCCCCAAAAAATATTTTTTTAAAAAAAACCTCCGCTGACTCTGCAACGAGGGGTCATTTCAGGCTTAGGGGTATTTATTGATGTTAACACCTGTGCAGAGGGGAGCAGGGAGGGGGACTGTGGAGAGTAGGGGCTTTTATAAGCAAGGGGGTTTGATCCCATACAAAAGAGTAGTGCTTTTTGTAGCGTCGGGTGCCGACTGTGACTGTCAGCTCAGGTCCGGTCCATATTCTAGAAATTTTTTCAGCAGCACTCTGATTTAGTGAAAAAATGTATTCGTGCCTCAAGCTAAGTGACGTTTTGAGCTTACCCAGCCTGTTATCAAGCTTTAGGCTCATTGATCAGTGTAGCAGAAGTCAGGTGGATCACAGGCATGGGAAGAAGCATACAAAGCATTGTGGAAAATGAAATCACGGCTGGAGGAGACCTGATTTCTGCTACATTTTTTTCAAGATGGCTCCATGGGATGAAGCTCCATGAAGTACATTGGGATATTGCAAAATAGAGACGTGTCAGTCTGGGGTCAAAAGAATTTGAATGTACTCACTGGGGTAGGGGCTAAGAAATTGGCACCCCCTAATGAATGTCACTTTCTTGTCCTTATAGGCTGTGCATAGGCAGAATGTAACACATTGTTGTTTTATATAGATACAAACTAGTGATATGCGGGTCAAGAATTTTCTCGACCCACACCCGACCCCTCCCTAACCGCACCCGGCCCGCTGCTGCCCTCTTTTTATAGACCCGCGCCTGCCCGCCCTGACATCACAAAAGGGGTGGGGTAGGGGCAGGTGGAAGTCTATAAATTCCGGCACCGGATGCCGACAGTACTAGTTCGTGGGTGGGGAGAGCAGGAGAAGAGCGCGACCCGAAGATTTTGTGCAGGAGTTTGTATTAGTGATGTGCGGGCCGGCCCGAAACCCGCAAATTTACCTGCAGCTCGGGGCAAACTGAAGGGTGGAGCAGTACAGTTATGGGGATTTGCAACAGTCCTCGCACTAAACTCTTGGCTGTGCACGTTTGGCCAGAGCTTTGGATCAGCCCAAGTCATAAGACCAATAGACAAATATGCTAATTAAACCTCGTTTTTTTTTTTTTTTTGCTCATCTTTACAATGTTCTGTTTTGTGTGTATGTAGTGTTATTGCCGTATGGGGGGGGGGGGATAAACAATTCATTTAGAACAGATTTTTTTATTGTGAATTATTGATTTTAGGTTTGTAATATTTTTACTATATTCTTTTGTACTACTTTGTTCTGACTTTTAGCTTAAAGGACATATAACCCCCTCCAACAAAAATGTAATCAGCAAACAGCCACTAAATCTTTAGATAACTGCCACTCTGGTTGTTAAAAGGTTAACCATAAGGCTGCAGCATCCCCTTAATCCTCCTCAGCGCTGAACAATATGTTGGAGCTCTAAAAATACTTGATAATAATAATAATAACCCACTCCACCCTCTCCCTCAGGAATTTACTTTGGCTGTTGGCTCATGAGCATGCTCAGTTCTTCTCAACTCAGATTACTAAACATACCCTCCAGTGTAACAGCCAATGAAGAGATAGCATTGTTGTTTTTTTTACCATATAAACTCTGCTCTAGCTGTCTGATCCTATTTTTTTTCTCCTAACCACCTCTCCTGAGTTCAGCTTAACCATTACAGTGCTCAACTTTTTATCATAGTATGTTGTGCCTGTGTAACCTGCATTCTGCAGTGCATGAACTTTACATCATACATGTCTCCATGTTACTGATGATGTGTCAGAGGGAAAAGGGCCACCAGGTGAAAGCTATTTGTTTTAGGAAAATGTGATGGCGCTGCCAAATGGAGGGAGGCAGGCCTGGACTGAGAATTAAAATAGGCCTTGGCATTTCAGGTACACAGAGGCCCAAACAGGTCCCACCAGCCCACTAAATACTGACTTTCTATGGCATCTTATTGCAGCCCCTCTGGCATTTGCCAGAACCCACAGATTGCCAGTCCGGCCCTGGGAGGGGGTATATGCAGTACAAATGATGTGGCTTATACACATGGTAGGAAAATGTAGGCTTTACATGTCCTTTATGAAATAACCATTGACAAAGCAGGGTTGCACCCCTTACTGGTTGAAGTGGCTTTACAGACTGTGAAATATTTGAATGTAGCTGCCAAATAAACACTAGGGGCCAGATTCAATAGCATTCCTGGTTGATCCATAATGATTTTGGGATTTATCATGGCAAATAACAAATCTAACTGAATTAGCTCATGACTTCTGATCAGTCATCTAGGAACGGGTTAACTCAATCTAAATCCCTATTGGCCACAACAACAGGATAATAAATTGCCCTAAGCAGTAGCGCAACTAGCTGGGCCCACCTGCAGGATCCCCATGTCTGATCTGTCATAAATCTACCCCTAAAGAAGAGACCAATGTGGAGATGTTATTTATTAGGGGAAAATGGACTTTAAATGCGTGTTTAGTAGAACTGTTTAGAATAAGTGATTTGCAAGACAATTTTCACAGCAATAGCAACAGATCTCTGTATTTTTCATATCTGGAAATGTTCTAACTGGGGATGGTACTGTGTATCCACACTAATGAAATTGTACATTTCGATTCTTTTTAAATTATGACTTGTTTTATTTGTATTGTCTTAGAATATTCAAATACACAATCAAAAAAAAAAAAAAGCGTCCTTGTATATTTTTTTTTCCAGCCACTTCCCACAATTCCAGGCACTCCATTTCCCACAATGCTTTGCGCACTGAAAGGCTAATACAATCTGTGCTATAAAGAAGGGGCTTACAGCTAAAGTGCTGTTTTAGAGAAAATATTTGGTCAGTGTCACACTTAACTGAAATTGACAGATGCAAGTAAAATTGTTTATCCATTATTTGAAGAATTTGTAGAACATATCAGTGTTTAATTGCCTAAATCTTCCCCTGGCTAGCCTTTAATCTGGAACTCATAAGGAGGCTAGAGCTGATGATGGGGGACTACAAGTGTGTGAATCACCAAACATGAAATGCATTATGGGCACTGGAGTCTCTTGCTATATGCTTTTAGTCCAGCAGTGATTAAAGGAAAACTATACCCCCCCCCCCAAACAATGTAGGTCTCTATAAAAAGATATTGCATAAAACAGCTCCATATGTCAAATCCTGCTTCATGTAAATAAACCATTTTCATAATAATATACTTTTCTAGTAATATGTGCCATTGGGTAATCATAAATAGAAAATTGCCACCCCCTGGAATTGTAGGATTCACGGTGCACACATACAAACCACATGTTAGGTCACATGAGCCAATTAACAGACACAGTTGTGTCCTTTGCTTCAACACTTCTTCCTGTTACAGTTAGAGCTGTAGTATTTCACCAAATGGTGGTTCAAGGCAAGAGATGTAAAAGGGCAATATTTACTTAAATATATATTCCAGTTTGGTAAGATTCTTTAATATGCCATTTAATATGATATGAACTATCTGTTGCTTAAGTGTTCATTTTGGGGGTATAGTTTTCCTTTAAGTAGCAAGGAACTGACACACTGCTTTCAATCACAATTACAAATAACTAAAAAAAAAATCTATGTATATTGTAAAGTTGCTGGTAATTATTTGCTTTCATTATGCAAAAGGTTATAATGTTGTACCTTACCCCTTTAACGGCCTCCTGAACAAGAAAATTCCACCGCAGCAGGAGCTGAAGTGAATGATCAATTAACACTATATAAACAATAACAATTGTTACTTAACCTCTTCAGTGCTGGCTAGGAGTAGGAGATATATATATATATATAGATATATATATATATAATAATAACCATGATTGTGGTTATACAAATAAACCTTCCAATGAGAAGCAGCCTTCATTTTTGCAGTCATATCTTTGTATCCAAGGTACTTTAGTAACAAGAAAAGACAGCTGTGCTATAAATATAGCAATAATAAAACATCGTTTTTTTTTTTTCAGAAATGTTTAATACTTTTCTCCCCAAAATCGGGCTTAAACACAAATATTGAAACAATTTTCTACACAATGGACTGTACAAAACTCTGAGGAAGCAGCTGCATTTGAATGATGGTTGCGCTACTGTCGGTGCATATGAAACACTGCATGTAAGGGCTGCATGAAATGCGCTCCTTTATACCAATTTGACAGCAGGGAAATACTTGTGGGCAGAAAAGTCAAACTCTGGCGGAATCTGAAGGAAAAAGAAAAACGATTGCAGACACCACCACATGACACTTTGAGATGCTAAAGTTATGGATTCAAACAAGCCACAGCTGATTAAAGCAACAGCATCCCAAGTCATCATCTCAATTGTGCTCATACATGAAGTACTGTATGCTCCTATATGGGATTTTTTGTTAAAGGCTTGAATTCTCCTTTAAAGGAGAAGGAAAGCTACTGATGCAGTTTATTGCCAATAGCTTAACTGCAATAGTGAAAGCTATAACACTATATTTATTCTAAGCTATCTGGTTGCTAGGGTCCAAGTTATCTTAGCAACCAGGTAGTAGCTTGAATGAGAGACCAGTATATGAATAGTAGAGGACCTCAAAAGAAAAATAAAGTTAAGTAAAAAGAAATATATAAAGTAACGATAACAAAACATTTGTAGCCTCACAGGGCAATCGTTTTTGTAGCTGCTGGGGTCAGTGATCCTAATTTAAAAGAAGAAGGCGGCAAATAATTTAAAGACTAAAAAAAAAAAAATTTAGAGTGGGCGGTTCTAAATTGGTTTTCATTGTTTTACACACCAAGTTTTTAAATTAAAAAAATTCAGACAAAACTAGAACCCACGATTTTACCATATTATTAAAAAAGCACAAATTAATCGGTTTGTAAAAAAACCTGTACGAAAAAAATCGTATTGTACATTTTTTTAATGATTTCTCCCGAATTGAACGTTTTTTTCCCCATAAGTCCAAAATAATCAAATTTTTGGGCTAACTCCAGCGCAGACCACAGAAACTACAAATTAGGACACGGATGTCTACCATTGACTAACATATAACCTCGGCAGGTCTGAGATGCTGGCTTTTCAGATTCAGACTTTTTGCAGCCTAGGGTTTTAATAAATGTCGAAAAATTTGAGATTTTTTTTTCCCCACTAAAAATTCGGATAGTAAAAAAAACAAAACTTGAGGTTTTGCCATTCAGACTTTGAGAAATAACCCTAACTGTTAATTTAAAGGTGAATCTCCCCTTGAAAAGGCTATTTAGGTCAATTTGTCAGTCATCAAGATCTATTTACATAATTAATTATGGTTTGCTAAATATTTGAAACCAGGTCACATTTACCTGCACAACAAACATATTTTGATTATGAAGTGTAAATACGCACCTCCTGCGTTTCATCTGAGTGTTAAAGGACCAGTAACATCAAAAAATTAAATTGTTTTAAAGTAATAAAAATATAATGTAGTGTTGCCCTGCACTAGTAAAACTGCTGTGTTTGCTTCAGAATCATTACTATTGTTTATATAAATAAGCTGCTGTGTAGCCATGAGGGCAGCTATTCAAAGGAGAAAAGGCTCAAGTTACACAGCAGATAAGCTCTGTAGAACATAATGTTATCTGTTATCCATTATTTATCCTATGCCATATAGCTGTTTTTCAATTTCCACCATTGCTACACAGCAGCTTGTTTATATGAACTATAGTAGTGTTTCTGAAGCAAACACATCAGTTTTACCAGCGCAGGACAACACTACATGATATTTTCATTACTTTAAAACACTTTCAGTTTTTGGTGTTACTGTTCCTTTAAGTAGGTGAAACGTCTGTACAGGTACAAGGGCAATTATGCTCGTGGTTTCGGGTGTTTCCCATTGGAGTTAATTCCCTTAATCTCAAGAGAACTAAATGACTATTTACCCTTCTCCATAGCAAAGCCATGTTAAATCAGTGATGATCCATGTGCTAGTCCTACCAGTATAAAAAGCATTTCAGGAAAATGGTTCAAACAAAACATACCTTTGAGTCTTTTTTGTGGCCACCGGCAAGCAATTTCATGACGACAATATTATTTTTAGCCACCTTCAGTATCTCACTGACCTAAAGTGACACCAAATACATTGTTATTCACAGTGATGCGTATTCTTTTGGCAATCATCATCAACGCATTTCTTCCTCAATAATAAATAAAATGGTATCTTCTTATAAATGGTGCTTAGCGATGTCAGCCGTTAGAATCCATGTTTAGGGATGTCATTTGTGTCACATGACTCACTGACACTTGTGTATTATAATAAATAATGGGCCCCCTGTGGATATTAGACGTCACCTTGGAGTTCCACGACCTTTGTGTAAGTACTCAGCCATTATATGGTCATTGAAGGACTCGTTGACTTATATCCTTATATTTTATAGGGGCACAGTATTCCTAATATGACTGTAGAATGCCCGAGACGCCATGTTTAGAAACATTATAAATAATGTACTGTATATCCCAACACGTCTTTGACTTACTAAATACCACGGTAGCAAATGGTGAAAAAAAAAAAAAAAAAAAAAAAAAAGAACTTGCCTCCTGATCCTGGTTGGAAATGCTTTCTAGAATCATCTTTGCTTGTTGGAAGTGTTTGCTAGCAGCCATGTACAGGTCTGCAGACTGAGGAGGGGGACTGTACTTATTCAGATCTGACATCTCCTGTCATTTTATAGAGGGAGGAGAATTATGAGACTTCAAACAAATATTTATCTACTGAGAACAACACTTACTAATGAATTACTTAAACTTTAAGGAACAGTAACATCAAAAAAAAGTGTAATAAAATATATGTAATGCAGTGTTGCCCTTCACTGGTAAAACTGCTTCAGAAACATTACTATTGTTTATATAAATAATGTGCTGTGTAGCAATGGGGGCAGCCATTCAAAGGAGAAAAGGCTCAAGTAACACAGCAGATGAGCTCTGTAGCACATAATGTTATCTGTTATCCACTATTTAACCTGTGCCATATAGACTTTTTTCAATATCCGCCATCACTACACAGCAGCTTGTTTATATGAACTATAGTAGTGTTTCTGATGCAACAAGATCAGTTTTACCAGGGCAGGGCAACAGTATATATGATATTTTCATTACTTTTAAAACACTTTGATTTTTTGGTATTGCTGTTCCTTTAGCTTGAACAGAGCCCTTAAAGTGACAGTATTTTGCAATTCCGTTATCCTGTGTATGACACTTATATATAGTTCTACAGCCCCCAGTCACTCTGCTGGAACAATAGAGCACTAGCAGTCTCTATGGAGCACACAACAATGTCATATACATACTAAGTACAGAAACCAATAATGGATTTATAAAAATGCCTGATATGTGACCAGTGTTTAGCCCTACTTTATTTCATGTAGTACAGGCAGAACAGACATTATGACAGAGCAGAAAAGCGTCTCTTGCTACAGAACGAACCTTGAACTGCAAGTAATGCACTGGCGGTGGAGTGATCACGCTGTTGAATGGTGCAAACCTGTGCTCATATCGAACCTGTTCACTATCCAGTTCAAATTTCGGCGTTCTTACTTTGCCATCCATGTCGAAAGCAATCATAGTCTGAAACAATAAGAACCCGACAAATGTGTCCTTCAAATCCATTTTCTAGCACTGAAACTCAAAAAATTCCTTTGTGATCTGACAGCAGGATTCTATGCTATGATTCCTAAGGAACACATTAACATTTCAGTTGGCCAAGACTTTCATACTAAAAAGGATCTTAAAAATGAATCGGAAGGAATCAAACTGAGGCTATGGAAACATCCCTTAAAGGAGAACTATACCCTTAAAGGATAAGTAAACCTTAAAGGGATCCTGTTATCAGAAAACACATCAGTTAATAGTGCTACTCCAGCAGAATTCTGCACTGAAATCCATTTCCCACAAGAGCAAACAGATTTTTTTATATTCAATTTTGAAATCTGACATGGGGCTAGACATTTTGTCAACTTCCCAGCTGCCCCTGGTCATGTGACTTGTGCCTGCACTTTAGGAGAGAAATGCTTTCTGGCAGGCTGCTGTTTTTCCTTCTCAATGTAACTGAATGTGTCTCAGTGAGACATGGATTTTTACTATTGAGTGTTGTTCTTAGATCTACCAGGCTGCTGTTATCTTGTGTTAAGGTGGCCATACACTGAGAGATCCTCTCGTTTGGCGATGTCGACTTTCAGCCAGATCTCGATCAGTGAAGCCCGTCGGGGGGGCCCCATACACGGGCCAATAAGCTGCCAACACGGTCTGTCGGCAGCTTTTATCGGCCCGTGTATGGCCACCTTTAGGGAGCTGCTATCTGCTGGAGGGAAAAAGGGAGGGGGTGATATCACTCCAACTTGCAGTACAGCAGTAAAGAGTGATTGAAGTTTATCAGAGCACAAGTCACATGACTTGGGGCAGCTGGGAAATTGACAATATGTCTAGCCCCATGTCATATTTCAAAATTGAAAATAAAAAAAATCTGTTTGCTCTTTTGAGAAATTTCAGTGCAGAATTCTCCTGGAGCAGCACTATTAACTGATTCATTTTGAAAAAAAAAATTTTTTCCCATGACAGTATCCCTTTAAAAATAAGTGAATGTAAAATTGACGAGGGTGCTATTCTAAGCATATTCATTTATTTGTTTTTAATTCCAAGATATTAAAGGATACATGTACTATTAATATGAATGATTTTTGTTATAACAGCACCACCTGTTGGTCAGTTTTCAACAAGTTTGACCACCAAGTAGTCAAGGAAGTTGTCAGGAGAAAATAAAACTAGTCTGATTTGAGAAAGTTTTCTAGTTTTTTTTCTAACAAGAACAACATCAGCCCTCTTTCTCCTAACAACTTCCTTGACTACTTGGTGTTCGACTGGTCAGAAAATGGGCAGCAGGTGACGCTGTTGTAACACAATTCATTCATTTTAAAGGAGAAGGAATACCATTTTCTACTTGGGGGTGCCAAAAGTTAGGCAACCCCTAGTGACTACTTTTACTTACCCCGACACTCCGGCCCGGGGTGTCGGGTAAGTAGAAGTAGTCACTGGGGGTTCATTTCTGCTCCTTTAACAGCACGTGCATGCTTTATTATCTTGGAATTAAAAATAAATAAATAATGAAGGTACATTGCAAAAGTGCTTAGAATAGCCCCCTCATCAATGTTACATTCCCTTATTTTTAAGGTTTACTTATCCTTTAAAACAAATAAATGTAAAAATTCCATATTTTATAAACTTCCTGCACCAGTCTATAAAGAACTGGACAAATAAGGTTATGCCACTGGATTGAACCTAGTTAAATGAAGTTAGTTAATACCTATTACAATTCAGGGGAATTGCCCAGCAACTGCAAAATTAGTATCTACAGAACCACAGTCTTCATTTTACAAATTCATAGATGAACAGTTACAATAGTTCCTTACCTTGTACATTCCAGCACACATGTTCTGATAAGCTTGACTTAGTGTGATCTCTCTACCCAGAGGTCGAACTGTCAGAATATTTATAAAAAAAAATAAAAAAACAACTCTTACAATTACTAACAGGACAGTACTGCAGGGAGCATGGCTGAGGTCAGAGACAAGTATAAATCTCATCCCAAGCACGAGCTTTTCCTTGTGAAATGAGCCTAACTGACTTATATTGGCATCAGTTACTTGATTAGATCACTTTAATAAAAAATAAAAACTAGAACTGTATCTTACATATCTGCTGAAACAAATAAATAATAAACGAAAAGATTGAAAGAGCAGGAAAGTAAATGGCTCACATGCAGGATTTTTGTTGATTTACCTTTCTTTTTTTTCTTAGTTTTTTTGCTACTGCGACCCTTTTGTTGCTCCTCCATTAAGCGCTCTTCTGCCATTTGAGAGCTGTCTGCTCGACTAAGTGTGGACATCAGCCAGGCATAGAGGAACTCCGAGAGGTACCTGAATACAGTACATCAAATCTTTCATCCTTCCAGTTAACACTAAAGTTTGTGTGACTTTACTCAGTCCTTAGCAGCTCAATCTACAAATTACTCAGTCCTTAGCAGCTCAATCTACGAATTTCCCCCCCCCACAGGATGTTATTTTTTTTAAATTATTAAATTAATTAAATTATTAATTAAAATTAAGTTTAGAAATCAGTGCATCCTTTCTCTATATGAAAAAAAAAACAAAGTACAGATATCGAATCCCATACCTGTACTATTATGCAGGCAAGAAGATTGATAAGTTTAGTTAAAGTAAAGGCAACTACATACACACACACACACACACACACACACACACACACACACACACACACACACACACACACCTATCTATATATACACACACACTGGTCGGGCAGGGTTAAAAATCACCATCAGATCGCAGACTGCATATGTTTACTGATCTGGTTCCGATCTGGTTCCGCAATCCACCCGCCCCTAGTCCTGCATTATGATCCGATCATTGGGCCCTAGGGCCCATAATCAGATTAGCCCGATAGCTCACGGTGGGCATATTGGGGAGAGATCCGCTTGTTTGGCAACATTGCCATATGAGCGGATCTCTGTGTATGGCAACATTTACAGGACAAGTGGACCTGTCACCCAGAAAAAAAAAATCTGTATAATAAAAGTCCTTCTAAAATTAAACATGAAATCCAATTTCTATTTTTTATTATAGCCTTCATAGCTGTTGTAAACTCATTTAAAAATCTCAGCTGTCAATCAACTATTGTCTGGCCCTCCTCTATTCCTTAGGCATAGAGGCAGGGCAGACAATTATTTTCACTTTCCATTCAGCACTTCCTAGATGTCACTGCTCTCCCCACATCCCCCCGTTCTCTTTACCATTTAATTGTGTAGCCAGGGCATGGGGATGGACATCGGGTCCCCTATTCTGGTGCACAAACATGATTCTGAGATGACACAAGGCTTGTCTTAATAACAGTGTCCACAAAATGGCTGCTGTCTGCTTGTTATAATTATGAATTCCCAGACCGAAGGAAACAAGATTCAAATAATTTCTATAAGTTCATTTTGCTTGACTAATGTGATAAAATAGGATTGTGAATAATTTTTTTGGGTGACGGGTCCCCTTTAAAAGAACAGCACTCACATAAAATACACCAGTAAACTATAAACAATAAATCGGACTGGCGTATTCATTAAGTACATACTAAAAAAGGGTGTCTACTGCCCTGTCCTTCATTTACAGGTATAGGATCCCTTATCTGGAAACCCGATATCCAGAAAGCTCCGAATTACGGAATGGCTGTCTCCCATAGATTCCATTTTATCCAAATAATCCAAATTTTTTAAAATGATTTCCTTTTTCTCTGACAGTAGCTTGTACTTGATCCCAACTAAGATATAATCCTTATTGGAAGAAAAATCTATTGGGTTTATTTAATGTTTACATGAATTTCTAGTAGACAAGGCATGAAGACCCAAATTACGGAAAGATCCGTTATCCGGAAAACCCCAGGTCCCATACCTGTACCTCATATAATGATAAAAAAAAAAAAACCCCATACAGAACATTGTGTATAAATGTCAGTTACTTTTAGATCTCACAGAATTTAAGCAAACACAGAAAGAGAGGGGACATCAGGAGCTTGCCATTATTGTTAAAGGGAAACTGTTGTACAGTTATAGACATGCACCCAAGCTGTAGTAAATGTTTCACAAATAGGTTCAGATTTTTTTCCTAAGAATATATCAGATATGTCCAACTCACACTTCAGTCAGCTTGTTAGACAAGGAAAAGCAGCCTGTGTAACCCTTTTATGTGCCTGGAAACACAACCTACAAATTCCTTTTAACTTATAGGAACAGGCACATTGGTGAGGTAGGATCCCAGAATTTCTCAGCTGATAAAAGATAACCAAAAGTCAGAAAGTACTTCTGGAAGAGGACATTCCAAATCCAGTAGGTGAATTGTAAAGGTTCTACATTTACGGTGATCCCTATTCTGTGATGTGGAGCTACTGGCATAAAGGTAAACATCCTGAAAGTGCATATCCTGGAAATGTGGCAACAAGCTAGTCATCTGCACTAGAATTTTAGGTTCAAGCTAAAAACACATGTGAAAAAACAAAACAAAAAAAACCCCAGCAGAATCTTTCATCACACTAGGCTGATTGTCAGCATGTGGATAAACACAGTCCAATAATCTGGCAGGCTATTGTTCAGGATGCTTCACATTTCTTTCTAAACACAGAACACTGTATGGCTTGTGGAAACAAGTGCACTGCTTACTGGCTGTTATGTTCCAAAAGCCACTGCACTATAGACAGTGTCCTGTACTTACAAAGACACTTAATTCAGCCTCAGCAAGAGCCTGCATTTAAAGGAGACGTGTAGGACAAATCCTGCCCCTAACATTATAGACAATAATCAATACTATATGGTCCTGGTTTTATTTTGGGCTAAAAATGAATACAATCTTTCAAATTTGTTCCTTTATTGGAGCTCCCTATAGGTCCACTACGGTCCTTGTCCATGTTTTCATGGGGTGATCTTATCTAAACAGTCCTTGCCAGAAGCATAGTAGGAGGGGGGGGGGCAGCCAATCACAGCCCTGCAGTCACAAAAGCAAAGACAAGCTTCAGTCCCCTGTCAGGTCAGCCTAGCTGCTGATTGGCTCCTTTCCTACAGGGCAGTGTGCCTAGTGCTGACGAGAAACATTGTAGCTACTGTAGACTGTACCAATGTCTGACGTTTCAGACGTCCCGATATTTTGAAAGCGCCGAACTACAAAATAGGCCATCTCCCATACAGTCAATATAGAGCGATGAATTACATTTTTTTAATTAAAATAACAAATATTTGTAATACAAAATTCATATACTCATGCATTTAAATTAAAAAGCTGAATTTATTATGACATATTAAAATCCATTAGACCCACAAAAAAAAACCTAACACGTTTCATGTTTACCCAGCACTTATTCTTAGGCATCTCCTCTTAAGTGCTGGGTAAGCATGAAATGCGTTAGGCTTTTTTATGGGGTCTGATGGATTTTAATATGTCATGAATTCAGCTTTTTAATTTAAATGCATGAGTATATGAATTTTGTATTTCTATATTGGCCTCTTTTGGCAAAAAATTCAGTTGGGTTAATTTAATGCTTAAATGATTTTTAGGAAACTTAGGGCCTACTTTTAAAATGTTCGAAGAAACTCTGGTGTCGTTTCTTATTTCAAATACCTTGGCTTTCTGCTGATAGGGCCCCCCCCCCCAACTAAAAAAGATAAAAATAATTAAATTGGTTGGGGGAAAAGAAAATCCCACTCAGCAGAAAGTGGTGGTATTTGAAGGAAGAAACCACGCAAGATTTTGATCACAAAGGCTCAAACATTCTTAAATCTGGTCCTTCAGGTATGGTGATCCCAATTACAGATTAATCCCAGGTCCCAAGTATTATAGAGATTATATAAATAGAAACCATGATAATCATTTTACACTATGGAAGTGCATGCCTGCACAGAAATAGTTAATGAAGCAAAAATGGCCAATGACCTTCATTGTAAAAGGCTTTAATTCTGTAAATAAATCTTCAGTGTTATAAGAAAGTTAGCCTGGTCGCAAATAAGTAGCACAGTTTCCTGCAGATTACAGTGATTTGCATCTTAACCTTAAAAAATCAGTGAATGTGTCTGCTGTAGAAAAGAAGTTCTCTTTGTAAAATACCAATACTAAAACAATAGGTTTACACTTACCAATATATGTAGTAATATTCATGCATGCTATAGAGTTCCAACTCAAAGCCGCTCAGTAGATACTGAATCATTATTCGCAGGTTATGGTAAAGAACCCAGGTCCCCAGGCAAGCCAAATGCTGTCTCTGTGGTTCTTGTTTGAGTAACATGCTGTGAAGGGCTGCATCTACCTTTTCTGCCTGGCAGAAAGGGCCGGAAACAAAATGTCATTATAAAGTACAGAGATAACAAATATGGCGATGTACTATACAAAGGCAACACTTAAAAACTATAAGAGAAACTAAAGCAGATTAAAAGTCTATTAAAAGTCTAGCATCCGATACAAAAATTATATGAAATTGGTGTTCTGCATGGAACCAATTTTTGAAACCAGTACCCGACCCAGAACTTGCATTTTTACCTGCTTGGACCCGCTACCCGACCTAACCCAAAACTGATGTATCAGCAACCTCAATTTGCTGACCGTAGGTAAACCATGGCTGAGGAAATTGTAAAATCAGAATAACTATTACTTAAAATGTTAACCTAGAAAGTAGGTAATATATTTATATAGCTTAAGGGAACAGTAACACTAAAAAATGAAAGTTTTTTTAAGTAACAGGTTACATAGCAGATAACAAATAAGCCCTGTCCAATACAATGGTGTTTTATCTGTTATGTACTATGTAACCTGTGCCTTTTCTCCTTTTTTCCAGCTTGAATGCTTGCCCCCATAGCTACACAGCAGCTTGTTATATGTATATGTAACAAGTGGTCTTTCTGAAGCAAACACACCAGTTTAACAGTGCAGAGCAACAGTACATTATATTTTAATTACCATGATACACTTTCTGTTTTTGGTGTTACTTTTCTTAAGGTTGTGTTACTATATCAAAAGCCTTTGCAAAATATAGAGCACATTCATTTAAATGTAGACTGTCCCACTGTGGTTCAAAACAAATGTGTTTGACAATCTGTAGCAGGGACAGAAGTTTTTACAGTTACAAATTTGTATTTTCAAGGCTGAAATCTTGCACTTTTTTGAATACTAGATTTACATCAAACTATTCTCCAATCCATATAAAAAGATAAAAAATAATTGCTCTGAGCTATAACAACAGTTTCTGCTTATGTTATTCAGTTCAAAGAAAAGAACGTTTTTTGCTTGTTAAATGAAAAAAAAAAAAAAAGGAATTAAAGGGGAACTATGGCAAAAGTTAAAATTGAATATAAGCTTCAGCATACTGAAGAAAATTTCTAAATACAACCAATTAAAAATTCGGTACCGTTTCTGAAATAATAAAGTTTATCCTCACTATTCCTCTCTCAGCATCTGTTTCACTTTATTCTCTCTTTATACAGCCGTCGGGTGTCAGATATTAGTTAAGGCTACAAATGTATTGTTATTGCTACTTTTTATTACTAGTCTTTCTATTCAGGCCTCTCCTATTCATATTCCAGTCTCTTGTTCAAATCAGCGCATGATTGCTAGGGTAAATTGGACCTCTTGTAACCAGACTGCTGAAATTGCAAACTGGAGAGCTGTGGAATATAAGGCTAAATAACGCAAAAAACACAAATAATAAAAAATTAAAACTGTCTCAGAATATCACTCTCTACATCATACTAAAAGATAATTGAAAGGTGAACAACCCCTTTAAGTAAATATGCCCCAAAGTATTGTATTAAAGAAAAACAGACAACAGAAATTAAACCTTATTTTCAGATCTATCATTACATGCTATTTATAATTTTGCCATAAAAGTAAGTGCCCAGTGCTTTTACACTACCGATCTGATCCACCATGTTCTTCTAGAATGGAGCTGCCATATTTGTGCTGCAGAAATGCTAAGTGGCAGGTTGAGAAGGGACTATTAATGTACATTATATATTTCGAAGAGTGGTTTTATTGACAGTATCACGATCACGTCTTTTCAGTGAAAAAAAACACACAAAAAAAACAATACAGCTTATATTCTGTCCTTATAGTGGTAGGTATAGTAGCGATCAGAATCTATTTGGTACACATATGCATACCTCATCTTGTAAAGTGGCAAAATCTTCAAGAATATGTCCAAGTTTGTCCCTTTGCCGTGCCCTGTTGTGTCCATGGATCTGGATCAGGTTGCAAAATGGCTTAAAAAGACAAGTGGTTACTTTCAGACAGCAACTATTATACAAATAAAAAAGCACACTTGTCAGGCAATCAATTCTTACCCTCACACAGTGAGTCACAAAGGAATCTATGTAGTCTTTTGCTTGGTGGTTATTATACAAACAACATCTAAAAGAAAGGAAATAAACAGCTGTAAGCATTTAATTGGGAATGATATTGAGAAGTATTTTTTTTTTCATGAGAAATCTCTTACTTTGGAGAAAGGGCGGGAGGGCTAACAAAAGACCGAAGTGCATCTTTCACCATGTCCTGCATCAGATGAGTTCCAAAAACCTTCTTGTTATCCACTAGAAAGGTAGCCTTAAAAAAATTTTTACAAAAAAAAAACAAAAAAAAACAGAAAATTGCTGAGCTGCATTGTCTTTGTTTTTCAAATTGCAATGATATAGAAGCTCTTCCCCTCCCCCAGGTTCAAATGGAGTGCAATAAATGGGGCTTGTCTTGAACATTATTTTTTGCCGATTGTTCCAAATCTATGGTTTTTACGAGCTAAACAGGGAGATTTAAACTACTCCTTATTTGGTCTTTGTGGCTGGGTAGATCATTGTATAACCAGTGCATACATAAACCTTCTGCATACTGGACTTCTGATTATCTGTAAAGAATCTGTGCAGATTATAGCCTATGTTGGACAACCGAGCGCCCGTGAAAAAATCTTCTGACCTGCAACCAACTATTCAGATTATGTGGTAAAGAGAACAAATTACACAATGCTCAGGCCATTAATTGACAGACAGCAATTGTATGACAGTTATATCCAACAAATAGATATTATCTTTAGCTAATATAAATTTTTCAACCTGTCTGATCGGCTGAACGACCGATCGTCATGGTATGAAAAATGTCAGGACACTTTACTCATGATCCGAAAATCGTACAGAACAAAGATACCTTTGCGTCACAACAAAGGATGAAGGGAAGGGTTTGTTCATAGCTCATTATCTCTAAGCTAACTCAGCAAATTAATTCTAATAATATGTATACAGTAATAGCAGCAAAAGAATGCTCAATTACAGTTGTATTACAAAAGCAAAATTAGAAATATTTTTTTGTAACTCAAAATAGAATTAAAATAGGCAAAATGTTCTGCTTATTTTTGCTTACATTGAAGAAAAAAAAAAAAAAAGATGGCCTCCAATGTTCCTTCTAAGGAGCAGACAACAAATTGTGATGCGCACAAAGAATTGTGTATGAAAACACAACATTTTGTATCAATTCTAATCTGAGCACACTGTTTTTAAAAACTGCACATACAAAAGAATGTTTTTGCCAACACAGCCGAGGAGGAATTAAAGGGAACATTGATGGCCACAGGTATATACTGCCTACAATTAAGAACATACATTTCACACTCCAGAGACGACTAAACATTCATGCAGGAAATTAAAATGTGTTAGAATTTATTCTCAGAGCTGCCCACCACAATAGTGTGGTGGGCAACAGTGATTCTCTATACAGAAGTATATGTATAGATATGCAACTTAAGATATTTTACCTGTAAGAGGGATCTGGAGAGAACACAAGGCCATTGTACACTGAATTCACAGAAGAAATCCTATCAGATAACAGAGACAAAGGGGGCATTATCTGTCAATGCATAAAACGAATACATTAAAAATTTATTAGCTTAATACAAGTACCTGCACTAAAATAACATGTATATAGAGAGGCCACTGTTTTTTGAACGACATCAATGTAATCTATCCTAGTCTTATATAAATAACCAGCATTATAGTAAATGCATAAATTATGTATAAACCAGGTAAATAAAGTTCAGCAAGGCAGCAGAAGAACAGCAGATATTTAGGTGAATGTATGTTATTGCCAACATGGCTAATTCCATGCAAGTAAAAAGCAGCAGCTTTGTAGCTAGTGCCTAGTATTTCTGGCTTGTGAGAATGCTGTAGACAGCACAATACATGCTATTAAAGCTGGCCATAGATGTAAAGATCTTTAAAAGATCTTTTCTTAATCGTGAGACCACGATTATCTCGAAACGATTGTTTAAATGTACGATGTGTCCATCAACTAAAAATACCATTTCAGGCGATATTGCCAGCAAAACTTAGGGTAGCTGCCTGCTGGACCCTGCAAACATAGATAGATTGCACTGGGACCGATTTTTAACCTGGCAGATCAATTTTCTGACAGATGGCGGACGAAAAATCGTAAGATGTACGATCGTTCGAATCCCACTAACTTCACTATAATTTGACACATTGGTTAGATTTCGCTAAAATTTGTAGTTCGGCAAAGAAAATCTTTGCGTCTATGGGGACCCTATGGCTAATTCTACGGAACAGGTGGAGGTGGCCACCACAGACTTGCACACCGTCCATTATACCCTAAGGGTGAGTGCTGACTTCTAATCCTCTTCAACCTTAAGGCTAATGCCAGATGGGGGCTGAAATACACAGGCCAAAAATCAGCCCCTATGCTAGAGTCCTGCAGTGGGTCGGGTAACCGCTGGTTTCCTGCAAAAACCTGCGGGTTGCATGAAGAGGCTTCGGGAACTGGTATAGATGCGGGTCGGCGGTTCTCCGGGTTTGCGGGTCGGGAGTCTTCTCAATAGCGAGTTTTACTCCTTTTTTTTTTTTCTGATCATGCCTATTCCAATGATTTCACTTCCGGTTTACAATGACAGCATTTCCGGTTTCTTGATGGTCAGTGGGTTGCGGAAGGTCCTTGCGGGTCAGGTATCGGCTTCAAGGGGGTAAGTATGCGGGTTGCGTTTAACAAATTGGTTTGGCGCAGGACTCTACCCTATGCATATTAGCCTCTTCTTCTGCCTGTACCCGGAACTGTTGTGTTGGCTTGGGTAAAGGCACCTGCGGCCGATTTCATTTCAAGAAATAGGAGTGTATGCATTATCATGCCAAAATCAACAGAGCGCCCCTGCACTCAAGCCGACAACAATTCAGGTGCATGCAGGAGATGAGGCTAATGCCGGGACATGTGACACTAGCTGTAAAAGTTAGTAACAGCTTTGCAACTCTGCATCCCAAAGTCCCACAAACATTATGTACAAATATGTGGTTACCTACTTTAAAAAAGCATTCATCAGATAAATAAGAGGGCCACTGTAAAGTTAAAATTGACCCTGTTTTACAACATAGACCAGTAATGCCATTTAACATTTTTGAGCCTAGTCCAACATTATAAAACAGGGACAATTTTAATCTTACAGTGGAAATGTTATGGCTTGGCTAAATCACATGTATAAATATAGGAAGCAACAGTGCTTATATGTTCATTAGGGATGCACCGAATCCACTATTTTGGATTCGGCCAAACCCCCGAATCCTTGGCAAAGGATTCGGCCGAATACCGAACCGAACCCTAATTTGCATATGTAAAATTATTGGTGGGAAGGGGAAAACATTTTTAACTTCCTTGTTTTGTGACAAAAAGTCACTCAAGTTCCCTCTCCGCCCCTAATTTGCATATGTAAATTAGGGTTCAGATTTGGTTCGGCCGGGCAGAAGGATTCGGCCGAATCCCGAACCGAATCCTGGATTCGGTGCATCCCTAATGTTCATACCACATAAATACAATTAGGGAACAAATGTAAGTGACCATTTTTGCTACTGTTCTGGTGCCAATTACATTGCCATTGTTTTTTTTTTTATCATATGACCTGTATTTTTGTAGCTGTATATTGTCTTCTGTCAAATGCAAAAGGCTGGGATATGTATTTTTTTATTAACTGGAAAGATATTTTATATTCACAACAGGTAGTCAAACTTGCAAACTATCCATATCATATATAATTTTGAAAAACAAGTGGAATATCTGCCAAACAAGGTCTACAACCATGCAGCATGCACATCAGCAGACAAACAGGAAAATGAATACTATAAAATAAACAGTGCATTATCAATTATAAAGTACCTGTAACTGGGCTTGAAATAAACAGTATACTTCCTTTTGGAGTTATTTGGAAAACTAAACAAAACAAATACAAGCTAGCAACTGCATATTCGTTAAGCATATTTTTGCATACATTCGAATGTTCCAGCTCATCCCCAGAGTACTCACAAGTGCATTCACAGGTTAATGCTGTACAACGGTGCACAGTGAATATTAGGGGTAGAGGGTTTCAGTATTTTTGGGTTCACGCCCTTCTTTGCAGACCAAAATTTAGGCAGGTCCCCTAACTCAAAATTAGAGGGACAAGATTATGGACACAGTATACTTAAACACTGTCATATCAGTCCAGCTTATATAGTTATAAAATCTAGGAGATCAAATCAATGATCACAATACAGGCTGAGATTCCAGAAATATCTGATGAGTCATAAAATCACTACCACCATACTAATTGGCCTAAAGATTGTACACCACCCTCTATTTTGCACAGCCCCACCGTGGGGTGCAGTCCTGCAGTTTCTAAACTTCTTGATAAGTTACTAGCACTAGCTGATTTTGTTCAGCAAGTCTGGCTGAAATAAGGACCAAAATAATTATTTGTCCATAACAAACAGTACTTATCTTACAGGGAGTGTAAGCAAAATATGAAAATAGTATACTTACCAATATACTATGTAGGTTTGATAAATTGACCACTTCACACACTGTTTTTATCCGATCTATAAGTTTAGAAAAGTAGATGACCATTTCCTCTTTCTTAATTATTTTTGCATATCGAGGAAAAGTTGGTGGAAGCAACCGCTGGTTAACAAGTGGCTCAAATCCCATCATAATAGGGTGGTCTAAAAGAAAATAGAAATACAAGAAATATTTGTATGAGATGATTTTTCAAAAATCTTTAACTTTTATGTTGTGTTACGGTTTATGATATAAAAGCAATAGGAAACTTTCACGCTTTTGAATTTGCAAAACGACTAAAATGTAGTAATAAACGAGTGAAGAAAAAAACAGCAGGGATTCTTACCGCCCTTTGTGGTATCATTTTGGGCTTGAATACCAAGTGAAAGGGAACTGTGAATGGCAGACAGAAGGTCAACTGCTTGGCCAATAAGCTTTGATGCTTCAACCACTGCACATGTCTAGGAAACACATGTAATGATATAGCAGAATTAATGGTAAAAATATAGCATATAGAAAAGATTTACTATCTTGCAGCTACTGTTATAAAACTGCACTTTCCCAAATCCCCCACCTAGTAAATATTAGAAGGTAAATTGTAATATTTTTAGCATAAAATATTCCTTACCTCCTTCTTTGTGAAAGCAATTAATACAGTCAGGAGAATGCGTGTAAACTTTACTCTGCTAAATACTGCCAAAAACTGTTGATGCTGAAGAAGAAAAAAAATGTAAAAGATTGACGTTGCTTTCAAATCTTGGATTGAGTTACATTTCTAAGCACTGTAAGACAATGAACTTCAGTAAAAGTACACATTTCCTTTAAGGAGAAGGTAACCCCCTGGGCGCAAAACCCCTCCCCCTCCCCTGTGTTGCCCCCCTCCCTCCTCCCCCCTGGCCTACCTGTCCCCCTGGGCCTATGACTAAGTATCTTTGGATACGAAACACGTAAGGATCATTGTTTTAGCTGTTCCAATAAAGATCTTTTATTATATCTGTTGGTCCATGGAGTGCGTGCTTCTTCGCTATCTACGTTGAAATTACTCCCCCAGCTACGGGTTCGGGGCGCTGCACCCGGGCCACTCTGCAAATTCGGTGAGTTCTCATATATACAAAGATTGCCGTGTTTGAAACTTGAATGCTGTGTACTGATTGAAACTACACCCTCCAACGATAGACCCAGGGTCTTTACACCTGGGTCCTACTCTGTGCTGGGTGAGCAGTTAACTTTTGGCTTTATTTGGGGACTAAGCCGATAATAATTTTCCCTGGGCAAATGCCCCTCTGCGCAGGTCCTGTCCACGGAGTTCACAGTCGCCATTTTTTTCCCACGCGCGTCTTCTTCCTGCGCCGAATGTCACAGAGAAGTGAAATCTGAAAACTTCGCGACATTCGGCGCATGCGCAGTAGATCCATACCGGTAAATGTTCCTACTGCGCATGCGCCAGAAGCCGGTCAAAGCAGAAAGAAGACGCGCGTGGGAGAAGATGGCTACTGTGAACTCCGTGGACAGGACCTTCGCAGAGGGGTGAGTAACAAGTTCGGGGCATTTGCCCAGGGGGACAGGTAGGCCAGGGGGTTTCCTTCTCCTTTAAGTGTGTCTAAAGATAACCATATTAAAGGGGGTGTACACCTTCCAAACACTTTTTTTTTTAGATTACAACAGAGTACACCAGAAATAATGGCAACTGACTTAAAGGGGTTTTTCATCTTTAAATTAACTTTTAGTATGATGTAGAGCGCGATATTCTGAGACAATTTGCAACTGGTTTTCATTATTATTATTTGTGGTTATTTAGCTTTTAATTCAGCAGCTCTCCAGTTTGCAATTTCATCAATCTGGTTGCCAGGGCCAAATTATCCTACCAACCATGCATTGATTTGATTATGAGACTAGGAGAGGAATAGAAGAGGACCTGAATAGAAAGAGAAATAATAAGTAGCAATAACAATATATTTTTAGCCTTACAGATCATTTGTTTTTTAGATGGGGTCAGTGACCCCTATTTGAAAGCTGGAAAGAGTAAGAAAAAGGCAAATAATTCAAAAACTATAAAAAAGAAAAAATGTAGACCAACTGAAATAATTGCTTAGATATAGCCATTCTATAACATAGCGTGCTCAGTTTACTCCTCTCCCCTCCCTGCTGTAATCTGAGCCCAGAGCTATGAGTGAGCAGGGAGAGACACAGGCAGGCAGTGATGTCACAGCTGCTATCCTAAACAAACAGACTGTGTCTAGAGCTGTTTATGGTACGGAAAAGCATTCTAAAGAATAAAAATGGCATTCTCGCTTGCATTGTTGTGGCTAATCTATTGGCAATAAACTGCCTTTGTAGCTTTCCTCCTCCTTTAATCCCTTTTTCTAGAGTTTCAGACTAGCAACTCAATAATCCAGGTGCAGACACTGAACTGTTACACTTTGCTACATTTCTCAACAGCACAGAATGTAAAAAATAAAGGTATCAATTCTAACAGCTCACTTTCACATGAGGAGATTATAAACAGTACAGCTGAATGTAAATGTCTAAACTAAAATAACAAATCAAGAGATCAGGATCTCCAAAAACCCTACTAGTCCCACCAATGTGTTCAACTTTCTGCTGCCTCTTTTACCAGGCTGGGCAGAGGTGCTGGGCACTCAGCACATTGCACTGTAGGATAGGAACCAATCAGCGGCTAGATTGACCTGATAGGGAACTGAAGCCTGTGTGAATGATTGTGTGAATACAGGGCTGTAATTGGGTAACCCCCCCTTCTACTGTCCTTGTGGCAGGGACTGTTAGAACATCTCAACCCTCATTTGAAATATTGAGCGGCACCACAGCAGATCTATGGGGAGCTCCAATAAAGGGGCAATTTTTAAAGATGATAATTTTTAGCTCAGAGTGAATCCAGCACCATAAAGTATTTTTTATTGGCAACAATAGTGGGGGCCTTTCAGTTTCGTGATATGTCGCCTTCAATCCACCCATAAATACAGAATATCAAAACAGATCAAATGGGTTTCATGAATCCTTCTGGCACAACTGGGTTCTTAATGTATTGCCGTATACTGTTAAAAATCTTACTTCAAGCTCTACGTCAGGGTCTCTTGCCTCTCCTTGGCGACTCCTTGTGCTCTAGTGTAAAAAATATTATTGATGAGCTTCACTGTAAGATGGTGCCGCATTTTAAAGTTACACTAACACATTGCTGCCTTAGAAAGACCCTGAGCCCAAGAACACCAGTGCTTCATGACATCCAGACATTCTTTCCAGGAAAGCCGAATCTGTCAGTCAAGCTTGGCTAATGGCAGAGAAACCCTCCAATAAATCAAAGTACATATGCAACAGTAACCCAACGTCTATTTTCAAAATATAACGGTGCAGGGTCTTCAGGAAGTAATGATAAAATGCCGTCATAATGTAAGCTCGAAGATGTACTGTAATTACAGTTTTAGTGAATCAAACAGACATGAAAAAAGTTATGAACTAAGAATAATCTGAGGAGTTAGTTTTTTTCTAATTTTGGTTCTGTACATTAACAATAAAATTTTAATAAAAACTCAGATGCAGATGAACTGCAGACTTTCAGCTTTAACTAAAGCCTTTTTTTATCACTTCATTTCAGGGGCTCCAAAGTAATTGGACAATTAAAAAAATGAAAATAAAATGTTTATTTCTAATACTTGGTTGAAAACCCTTTGCTGGCAATGACAGCCTGAAGTCGTGAACATCACCAGATTACGGGGTTTCCTCCTTTTTAATGCTCTGCCAGGCCTTTACTGAAGCGGCTTTCAGTTGCTGTTTTGTTTGTGGGCCTTTCTGTCCGAAGTTTAGTCTTCAACAAGTGAAATGCAGCTCAATTGGGTTCAGATCAGGTAACTGACTTGGCCATTCAAGAATATTCCACTTCTTTGCTTTAATAAACTCCTGGGTTGCTTTGGCTGTATGTTTTGGGTTATTGTCCATCTGTATTATGAAACGCCTCGCAGTCAAATTGATTGGGAGGCGTTTCATAATACAGATCGAAAATGACCTCAGAATTCATTTGGCTGCTTCTGTCCTGTTTGGACATCATGGATAAACACTAGTGTCCCAGTGCCACTGGCAGCCATGCATGCCCAAGCCATCACACTGCCTCCGCCATATTTTATGGAGATGGTATGCTTTATATCATGAGCTGTTCCACGCCTTCTCCATACTTTTTTTTGCCATCATTCTGGTAGAGGTTGATCTTGGTTTCATCAGTCCAAAGAATGTTTTTCCAGAACTGTGCTGGCTTTTTTAGATGTTTTTTAGCAAAGTCCAATCTAGCCTTTCTATTCTTGAGGCTTATGAGTGACTTGCACCTTGCAGTTCACCCTCTGTATCTACTTTAATGCAGTCTTCTCTTTATGGTAGACTTGGATATTGATATGCCTACCTCCTGGATAGTTTTGTTCTCTTGATTTATAATGCACATAAAAAAGTAAGGTTAGGGAGAAAGGGATAGGATGTTCATTATACCACCATGCTCAGTTTTAAAACAGTGATTTATGGGATTTATGGGACGGCCTTAAAAAAGCCACTGACGGTCCACAAACCACTTTTATGACTGGTCTCATACACTAGATCAGCATCAGAAAACCGATATGCACCTATGTTAGACACATAGCGCTATACCATTATAATTAACAGGTATTTATAAAACACCAACATATTCTGCAGACCGGTATGTAGCATCCTATATGTTGCTCATAAAGTAAAGGTGTTGTGATCATAATGGTCTTCTCAACAGTTACTGTTGAGCTCCAGATCCTTAATCGATTAGACCCTAACCTTGATTTTCAGTATTTAAATTCATCCTTAGTAATTAATGCTGAATATATTAATTAATAAATGTTATTAGTTTATGTAAATCTTAAATTTGCTGTAAAGCAATAAACAGTGGATTCCATAAAATTACCTTTACTCTGCGTTGCAGGTCATCTTCTACATCTTTTAACATGCCTGGAAAGCCAATGACATTGCTGTAACAACTGTCGAAAGTGTAGGGAATTAACACACAGGCACATGTAAAATTGCCTTATTTGAGTAATAAAGAAAACCTGTTCGTAAAATGGATCACCACATTTGTTTTCGGGGGTAGCATTAAGTTTTTGTTTTATTGACACTTTGTAGATGCCTAATGGAGATATTAAAGGGGTTATTCACCTTTAAGTTAACTTTTAGTATTTTATCGAATGGCTAATTGTAAGCAACTTTTAAATTGGTCCATTTTTTAATATAGATTTTGAATTATTTCCCTTCTTCTGACGGTTTCCAGTTTTCAATGGGGGTCACTGACCCCATTTAAAAAACAAATGCTCAGTAAGGCTACATATTTATAGTTATTGCTATTTTTTTATTACTCATCTTTCTCTCTCCTTATCAAATCCCTTATTCAAATCAATGCATAGTTGCTAGGGTAATTTGGACCCTAGCACCAGGAGTGCTGAAATTGCAAACTGTGGAGTTGCTGAAAACAAAAAAATTAAAACCAAATGCAAATTGTATCAGCATTTAACTCATTACATCATACTAAAAGTTAATTTAAAGATGAACAACCTCTTTAATATGTACAAGCATATTGTTCTGTTTTATAGTGTTGCCTAAATTCTATGAGGGTATATTACTGGCTCATCTTGCAAATTTAATCTAGCTAAACTGCCACTATCTCAGTCAACAATCTGGTCAACAGTGCTCCTATACAGTTTATAATCATGTAGAGGAAAAGCAGAAGAACGGAGGCTGATAAACCCAGGGGCATGATCTTACATTACCAGTAGTGTAACTGTACCAATTTAAGTGGAACATTAGGGACACCTAAAAATAGTATAGCATTTCTTTAATTTTTATTTGCTTCTTTGACGATAAAATTATTTTATGAAACACAAATGACCATTTTACCTGTTACTCGAAGATCTGTGACACTGTTTGCCATCTTAAATCCATATGTCATTGACTGGAAATCCTCCTTCAAGGGAGATGCAAGAATAATGATAGATTAGTTATTTGTTTTAAATAGAAAGGTGACAACATACACAAGGATTGTTATTGTTACCTCTTCAAAAACTGCAGCTTTGTTAACTTTTTCTCTAACAATGTCACAGATTTTGAGGATGCCCAAAGCAAAAGCCTTCATTGCTGGGTCTTCTATTAAGTCTGGATTATGAACATAAAGGCAAGTGAAAACAGTTTGTGCCAAGGAATGACCTTCTAACCAGGTTATCTGGAAAGAAAAAAAACATTATGTGTTCACATTTTAGGGGAAAATACATTTAATATAACAAATCTAGGCTACAAATGAGGATTCCCTGATTATGTGTATTTGCAGTACATCATGTTAAAGCCTAAAAACCACCCAAAGTAAACAAAGAAAAAGAGTACACGCATACTCACCAAGCAACAGAAACAGGTATCCATTATTCCTATTAGATCTGGCAAAGTCAAGTCCTTAATTTGAATTATACCATCCTTAAAGGGTAAAAAATGTGCAATTAAATCATTACTATAGCATCAGTTTAGAATTTTTGTTTCTATATAACTTAGATCATGCGATTTTGATCAATGCCCAGAAAGCAACCAGTAAAACTTTTATTGAGCAGTGTTAGAAACAAATTCCTTTGTATAGCACTTTGTGTGAAATTAGCCTTGACCTTACAATCCACAGCTAAGCAGTGTTGTTATGTAGAGACAGATTATGAAGTATATTGAATTTTAGCAGTAATTTTAATATAATTATTTAATAATAATATTAATTAAAAACATATAAAATTTCAGGCTTTCCCCAAGGGACCCCCTTAATGTAAACCTTTATATAGACCTGCCCCATTAATGAGTGTAAAACCCACCTTTATTGCTTGTTCAAAGTTAAGGACTTTTCTGTTGACCTGATTTCCAATCATTCCAGCGTCCATTTTTGGGTCCATCATTTCAATTGCAGACATGGCTTCAAACAAACCAAATCTAAAATGTAAATTTATAAAACAGTGAGGAAATCCCATAAAGCAATTATCTCTAGAATTTCTTTTTTGTGCAAAAATGACACTTGTAATCTAGAGAGGTGGGACAAAATGTGCTAATTTTAACTCAAACTATCTGTAAGATCACCTTATAAGCACATTATTTAAAGGGAACAAGACATTTCACACCTGCTGAAATCAATTTGCATTAAAATGTTGAAACTATCAGAGCCTTTTATCCATAAATAACCTATCAAATCTTTCAGTTCTAGAACTAGAAAAATTCTAAAATGACTGGTAATTCTGATGGAAAAAAAAAAAAGCTCATGCTACGCCTCTGGGCTCCCTTCTTCTCCCTGTTCCATAAAACCAAGAATTTCCTGTTCAGTCCCTCAGCTGACCAGGATATTGTCACAGCCTTTATAAAGGACCCAACTGGGAACAAAACATTGGAACTCTCAGTGAATGGAAACAAATGAACACTATAGATGTAAGTTGCTGTGCTGATCCTTCTTACAGCTAACTACATTATTTTGACCACACACCCACTATAAATATTGGATTAGAGTGCAGACACATACACAACTGCTTATACTATTATATACTTACAACTTGTCATGAAGCAGCTCTCCCAGCTTCAGTTCTGAAAGACAAGTCAAATTTATGGAAAAAGAATTGTATTTTTTTTTTATACCCACACAAATACTACTGCTACCTTATTTAAACCTTGACAATCCTAAAACTTAAATTGGATATTATTTTCTTTAGTAATATTATAAAATTATCTAATACGGCTTTATTTGCTGAATAAAGTAAAACTGCATACAGGGCAGTGTGACCATTTTGCATTCAACTAGTACATTCCTCATGAAAATTACTACCAACAAAATTTAGTAGTGGCTGAAGATTTAGTAATGCACAAATTTCTTGTGAACAGCAATTGTAGAGGACAGAATGAAAATATGAAAGAGCAATCTACGTGAAAGTCTGTTAACCATGGAAACATAATTACCACTGCAAGCATCCCTGAATTCCTGGGTTATGTTTATCCAGTTGGCATTGCTCTTCCCCATTCTGTCCTGCATGGAAAGTTCCCATACCGAGTCGTCGTCTTCCATGGATGCTTTCATAACCATGGTAAAAAAACCTAGATCCAAAACAAACAAACTAAGTTGCGCAATAGGGGTGCATTAGCTGGCCCTAGACCTGCAAGTCTGCACTGGCATCACCAAAAGGGGCATTTTAAAATAAGGAGGACCATGTTGGGTTGTGGCCAGGTTAGCACTTAAAAGCACTGGTTTAACAATGTAACAGAAGTCAGCAAATGAACAGACCTGCGATGAGGCCTACAAGGAATTCTGCCAAGTGTCTTCGCTGGAGCTGACTACTGTTACATTGTGTCCAGAGTCAGAACCAGCAGACAAGAAAGAAAAAGACAATCACTGCTATCAATTACATGTAAAAATAACTTTACAACAACTGAAAGTTTTCTAGAATTACATTTTCCATCAACATTCAATTGTTTCTTTTATTTTTGCATTCCCTTTAAAGGGGTTGCTCCCCTTAACATTATATTTTAGAAGGACATAGACATTGGAAATTGTTGTCATTTTTATGGTTTATCAGATATTTAGCTTTTTGTTCAGAAAATGTCCACTTTGGAATTTCTGGTTGCAGGGTCTCTAGTAACCTGCCAGTGGTTTGAACATGAGACTGGAATAGAAATAGGAATGGCACGGACTAGAAAGATAAAGAATAAAACTAACAATAGTAATAGAATTGTAGCCTCACAGTGAACGATTTTGTGGCTCCTGGTGGTGTCAATGACCCCCCCAGTGGGAAGGATGTAGAGAAGAAATGCAAATAATACAAACAGTATAAAATATAAATAATAAAAGACCAACTGAAAAGTTACTTTCTATCCCTCCACTGCCAGAGTTCCTAACCTCCCCTTCGCTACTACAACTCCATTTCAATACACCCCTCAGTTTCTCACCCACAGCTTCTCACACTCCTCCTGCTTCTACCCACATTCTGTCAGCCATATTGCCCATGATAATAAAACACAGCGTCTGAGACATACCGCCCAACTGTTCCGCTCTCTGCAAGACAGGGCAGAATTTCTTAACAAAACCAGCAGTCTCTGCTTAAACGTCCCGCACCGCCACGAACGTCCAGATCTTTTGCTCTTGCCTGACAGCTAATAACAGCGTCATAAATCTCATCTCGCGAGGCGGTGACGTCACGGCTGCACCTGCATAAAAGGGTAGTGACGTGCCGCACTTGTGGGCCACCAAAGCAGGATAACGTTCTAGCGTATTAATGTAGACTAGGGCGGTGTGTGAGTGTGATTGAAATATTTTTTCCTCTCCTCGCAGCTCCTACTTTTGACAGGGAAAAAGAAGTGTTTGGCAGCCATGTCCGCTGCCGCCAGAGTAATACACAGTTTTCTCCTGTCAGGGTCGGGTTGGCAGGGGTCGGGTTAGATGATTTCAGGCTACTTACAAGCATCCAATAAAAATTTGTGCCGATAGCAATTCAATCCGCAGCTGTACGTATATCACTTGATGATCAGAACGCTTCCTCTGAAGAATATGGAATACCTGCTTTCTGCTGGGGAATTTGTTTAAAGGGATACTGACATGGGAAAACACGTTTTTTTGAACACATCAGTTAATACTGCTGCTCCAGCAGAATTCTGCACTGAAATCCATTTCTCAAAAGAACAAACAGATTTTTTTATATTCAATTTTGAAATCTGACATGGGGCTAGACATAGTGTCAGTTTTCCAGCTGCCCCAGTCATGTGACTTGTGCTCTGATAAACTTCAGTCACTCTTTAAATATTGCAAGTTGGAATGATATCACCTCTCCCTTTCCCTCCCCCAAGCAGCCTAATAAAAGAACAATGGGAAGGTAACTAGATAGCAGCTTCCTAAAGCTGGCCATAGACGCAACGATCCAATCGTGGATCCGTAAGATTTTCTTACCGTGTGGAGAGTCCCGACATTTTTCGTCTGGTGCAGATCGGTCGTTTGGTCGATCTGACAGGTTAGAAAATTTATGTCGCCTGCTGATAATATCTCTGCGTGGATTGCCGATCGTACGATTTTCAGTCTGAGACTGTCACCAGGTTTTGTCAGACATAACTATCGTATGATTTCTGTCAGTGGCAGAACATCGGCTGATCTGTTATTTTACTACTTTATTTGGTCAGAATAGTAAGACTTTAATCTGAATGGTTAGTGGCAGGTCGGGAGATGGAAAAGTCCGATCATACGTTGATTCATAAGATCGGATCTTTGCGTCTATAGCCAGCTTAACACAAGATAAGAGCTCCCTGGTAGATCAAAAAACAACACTCAATAGTAAAAGCCAAGTCCCACTGAGACTGATTCAGTTACAGTGAGTAGGAGAGAAAACAGCCTGCCAGAAAGTAGTTCCATCCTAAAGTGCAGGCACAAGTCACATGACTGGAGGCACCTGGGAAACAGACAATATGTCTAGCCCCATGGCAGATTTCAAAACTGAATATTAAAAATATCGGTTGCTATGGGTTACTGCACTTGGGCAAACTTAGTGCCTTTTATTACATAACCCCAATGGGTTTTTTTCTACTTTACTCCGGTTGGAGTCTTCGGTGCAGTTTATATATTTGACTATAATCTCCTATCAGTCTGGTGGGTAGGCACACTCACTGTGTGATGGGTAGGGTTACCACCTTTGCCGGCAGCTAAACCCGAACAAGGGGGCAGGGCAAATATCATTGGGGATGCAGCAGTGAGTGATGTTGGGGTGAGTATGATGACATCAGATGTCGGTGGACTTAAGATGCTGGTCAGGGTTTTTGCATCACTTAGATTCAACTGGCTGGATTTCTGTCCAGTTTTCTCAATGTTTTAAACTGGACAGAAAGTTTTGAACGGACAACCCTTTGAAAAACAGAGATGTCCAGTTGAAACCCATACAGGTGGCAACCCTACAGGCCTGGACTGGGAGTCAAAATAGGCCCTGCCATTCCAAGTACACAGAGGCCCAAACAGCCCCCTACCAGCCCACACAGCCTCCTACCAGCCCACTATATGGTAACTTTCTATGGAACCATACAGCAGCCCCTCTGGCATTTGCCAGAACCCACAGATTGCCAGTCCGGGCCTGCAACCCTACCTCTATCTATGCTGCCTGCTGAGTATGACCAATCCTTTAACTACAGATATAGGATCTATTATATAGAAAACAGTTATCCATAAAGCTTTGAAATACAGCTAATTTAAAAAAAATATTTTTTATATTTGATTGATTTGCATTTTTTGGTTCTGTTATAATAATTAAGAGATTAACTGCACTAAGCCATGTCGAGGTAAGTATCTTATTATTGTTCGGGTTTCACAAGGCTGAAAACCAAACAGAAAGCTGAGACCCGAACAGGCCTTAGAAAAACCGAACTGTTCGGGTCAAAACCGAACAAGTGCCAACCCTAGTGATGGGAGGAAGTTTCACATTCCCATGCACTGCACATTTCATCTTGTGATGAGACATGTTTTATGAGTTCAAAATTTACTAGAGCACAAGGGTAAATTTGGTGGTTTGAACATACCATGCTATTTTATATCATTTTTTTGCACTTCACATTGTAAACTCCAAGGAAATACCTGCCAGACATTGATGTGCTAGACACTGAATGCCCTCTCATGGATAATTATGGAATTGCATTACAAAAACTATTTATAGGTCTGGCATGCAAATCTAATTATCTACCTCCAAGGGCCAAACATGGGGGCAAATTCACTAAAGTGCAAAGGGCCTAACCCTAGTGCAAATTCGCCAGCGTGACGTAATTTCGTTACTTCGTCGATTTACTAATGGGTGCTGGCATAAATTCGCTAGCGAATTGGACCTACTCTAGCGCTACATCGCACCCTTACGCCAGGCAAAGTTGCGCTGTGGCGAAGGGACCTAACTACACTAATTCACTAACTTGCGCATTTTACTGAACGTTACCTCTTGCGCCAGACTTGCCTTCGCCACCTCAGACCAGGTGAAGTGCAATAGAGTAGATAGGGAAATTTTTTCTAAGTCCCAAAAAATGCTGGCGTCTTCATTTTTTAAGGGTAATAGGCTGAAAAAGATCATACATTTTTTTGGGGGTACCCTCCTTCCCCCCTACATTTCCTAACATATGGCACCTAAACTATACAGTGGGCACATGTGTAGGGCAATATAACAACTCTATTTTATCTTATGATGCTTTCTCAGGTTTGTGTAATGTATTTGTTGCTACATATACGTCCATTGTACTTTAACTTGGCGCCATATGCAAATTAGGCATCGCTAGCGTAACTTCGCTTTCCTTGACGAATTTATGCTAGCGCAACTTCGCTACCGTTCGCCTCCCTGAGCACAACTTCGGATTTTAGTGAATTAGCGGCGCCCTGTGCTAGCGCAACTGCGCAGGTTAGTGAATTTGCCCCATGGAGTAGCTTCTGTTTCTCTGTTTGCCATGTATAGCTCTCGAGATAACAAAACCAAGATTTTTTTGATTTAAAAGAAAAAAAATATGTTCACCTATTCATTGCACTCTTTCTGAACAATGTGGAATACTGCACATTCTCTTCAGGCATAGACCCATAAGAAGCACCCTAGTGGCCTGTACAATAGATTCTTAAAATATGCCATAACTGATCCCAAATGGTAAGCATCTCCAACTCTACATTATTTTTTATTGTTTCGGCATTACACTGTTTCAATTGTGTACAATGTTCAATTGGAAAAAAAAGAAATATTCAGATGTAGCATAATAAAGAACATTGTGTTTTACTATTGTACACTATCTGTTATGGGTATATGTTGTAACAGTGTTTACATCTCTTTTTCTCTTGAAGGGGTTGTGCACCTTTGAGTTAACTTTTAGTATGATGTAGAGAGTGATATTCAGAGACAATTTTTCATTGTTTGTAGTTTTTAAATTATTTAGCGTTTTATTCAGCAGCTCTCCAGTATGCAATTTCAGCAATCTGGTTGCTAGGATCAAAATTAACCTAGCAACTTTGCATTGATCTGAATAAGAGACTGGAATATGAATAGAAGAGGGTCTGAATAGAAAGATAAGTAATAAAAAGTAGCAATTACTATATATTTGTAGCCTTACAGAGCATTTGTTTTCTAGATGGGGTCAGTGACCCCCATTTGAAAGCTGGAAGGAGTCAGAAGTAAAAGGCAAACAATTAAACAACTTTAAAAAAATAAATAATTAAGACCAATTGAACAGTAGCCTAGAATTGGTCATTATTTAACATACTAAAATTTAACTTAAAGGAGAAACAAACCCTTAATTAAAAAAAACCCTACTCCCCCTACCCTACATAGACCCCCCTCCCTACTCCCCCCAGCCTAGCTACTACCCCGGGCAAATGTCCTAAGTCTTAACTTACCCCTCCATGCAGGTTCCGTCCAGCGGAGTTCATAGGCGCCATCTTCTTCTCTTCGGTATTCTTCGGGAATGAGATCGGTGAAGCATACGCTGAAACTCACGAAAATTGCTGAATCGCCGGTCTCATTCCGAAGATTACCAAATCGGCCAATTAAGGGGTCTGTGAACTCCGCTGGAATCTGAACACAATATATGTTCAGAGAAAATATTGCCATCCTGAATAATATATAATGCTCCCCACCAACCTAAAAAAGAGGTGCAAATTTAGCACCCATTGCCATTCCACAGCATTGTGTGCAAGTAATTTTTATCATTAAAAAGAAAAAAATTGTGTGTAAGCGAATAGTGAATGGATTGCAGTATAGAATAAATAAGGTTTGAGTTATAAGTGCTATAATGTACACGATAATGTTCAATGGTACATAAACCAAGATTGTGTGGAATACATGAATACACAGAGACAACATCAATAGATGCCCATTTAAAATTAGTGTTCCAATGGATAACATCGCCTATAATTTTAGGTAGCTAGGTAATCTAAGTACTAAAGGTTGCAAAAAATGATCTATGTATTTGCATAATACAATCCTTAATGCTAAATCGTGTCACCCTAGGCATGATATTGACAATATACCTTATAGTCAATTCTACGTCGTTTTTGCACAAAAGATGAAGAGTTCATTGCCAAATTCAAGGACCTTGAAAAACAATTATTACAGATGGGATACCGTATTTTAAAAGAGAGCCTTTAAGAGAGCAGCAAAAATAGGTAGAGGAAATTTATATAAAGGAGAAGGAAAGGTAAAAACTAAGTATGCTTTATCAGAAAGATCTATATAAATACACCAGTAAACCCTCAAAGTAATGCTGCTCAGAGCCCTCTGTCCTTCTATTGTGTACACATGGGCTTCTGTATCAGACTTCCTGTTTTCAGCATAAACCTCCACGGCAGGGGCTTGAGCGTGCTCAGTTTGCTACACTCCCTCCTCCTCTCCCTGCAGTAATCTGAGCTCAGAGCTATGAGTGAGCAAGGAAAGACTCAGACAGGAAGTGATGTCACAGCAAGCTAATATGGCAGCTGCTATCCTAAACAAACAGTGACAGTGTCACTCGGGTATGAAAAAGGATTCTAAAGAATAAAAATGGCATTCTAGCTTGCACTGTTGTGGCTAATCTATTTGCAATAAACTGCCTTGGTAGCTTCTCCTTTAAAAGATATAGAACCAATGTTGATAATATTAGCTCTATCAGAAGTGATCTTAAAAGCGATAGAGATGCCATAATAATAAAAAAAAAGATGCCTATATCTTGTATACTAACATATAGACCCCAGTTTAATCAGATAAAGAACATAATTAACAGGAATTTAGTCATATTAGAAATCCACAATAAGGGATATAAATTTGATTCTAGGAGAACAGAAACTTTAGGAAATAAACTCACACCCTGTTTTAAAAAAAAAAACAGGACACTTGGTTACGCACGAAGGACTGTTTTCAGTGTGGTATATGAACACAATTTTTTTCTTCTACCACAAATAAGACCAATCAGATTCAACACTATATTAATTGCAATACAAAAGAGACGATACATAGGTCAGACTAGTCATAAACTACAAGATAGAATTAGGGAGCACATACTCAATATCACAAAAGAAAACTAACTCCTGGTTTAAAACATTTTGCAGAATGTAAAAACAGAACATTGTCTTTCCTAAGTGTAACAGATTGATAGAATTGTTCAAAATATTAGAGGAGGTAATAGAACTTCCGATCTTTTAAAAAAAGAAGCTAGATGGATTTTTCATTTCGGTACTAGGCAGCCATTTAGTTTAAACTTTGAATTTTATATCTCTTGCTTTATATAATGAATCCATTTTCACTATTTTGATATTTTGCATTGTGTAATTTATCAAAATCTACATTTTATTTTTATACATAGTGTATATATGATTGGGCCAATAGAGATAACGATATATGACAGCCTATAGGTTAGTTTTGGAAACTCCACCCAAATTAATTCTTAATTGGCTGCTTCTCCTTTAAATATTTGTTGTTTGCCTAAAGAAAGTTAGCCTATGATTAAGTGTCTCTTGGTGACACAAAACGTGTAAGGCTTCTGTTTTAAAAACATAATGTAAAATAAAACTTTTGTATTATCTAAACAACAGGCTCCTGGATTCTACTATTTGGTGTTTCCGGATTGGTGCCTGCAATTACAATTTCCAGGAATGGAGCAAGTGGCTCTGCTCCCCAACCTGAAAGTGCCTTAGATCATCTACAATCTGTTGTACTTGAGTCCTTTTATCCACATATCGTAGATTCTACAGTTTGTTCCACTTTAAGAGTTAATCCAGTCGTTGTCACTGTAGTCTATCAAACACTTTTCAGTTTTTAAAAATTCCCCAAATCCTGTTAGGGTAGGACTACACGGACGTTCTCGCCGCGATCGGACGCGCTGTTACAAAATACCGGTGACAAATCGCATGCAACAGAAATAAGGTAAGAGAAAGAAATGTGGGATGAAGTCGCAGAGTTGATCCGACGCAACACGACTGTCGGATGCAGACTGTCACGGTCGGCACCTAAATTCAGAACCAACTCGACTCTTGCTTCCGCCTTTAACAGCCGACTTTCACCTCGAGAGGAGCCCTTGGCTAATCGGATGCCGCTAGGTCTTATTAAGAGAGGTGCCAAGCGAGGGGTTCTGAACGGACAAAGGGGCACGACTGTAAAGCAAAAGTCTCTTGGGCAGACAGTCACAGTACAAGGCGTAGACAGGAAGCGTAGTCAGATCAGGCCGGGTCGGTGCAGGCAAAAGTACAAACAGAGTCAGGCAGGCAAGGGACAAACCAGAAGATCAATCAGAAAGGGATACCAATACAGCGGAGTCGGTAATCAGGCATGGGTCAGGATTCAGAATACAGGATCATCAGTAGCAGGCAGGGGTCACAACAGAGTATCAGATCACAAAAGCTAAACAGCACAGAGGCACCAGGAAATTCAGGAGAAAAGATCCTATAACGGGCAAGGTACTGCAGTTCTAATGCGCCTTTTAAAAATTTGAATTTCGTGCCATTGCGCAAAGATGCAATCACACCATCGCGATTGCGCACAGAAAACTTTGGAAGTGCGCGCCACGGGCACCCTAAGGCAGTGCATCACAGGACGCCGAGGGAGCAACACCACGCAGTGGGCGTCTTTGCCGGCCAACTGGACCACCAGGGTGAGTGGCCCTTTCACAGACGCTGCGCCGAAAACGTCCGTGCAGTCCTACCCTTAGACTAAATAGTATCCTGTAGGTGTCACTGCATCCTGTTACATGGTTTCCCATGTCTCGCTAGGTTCCTGTAAAACTAGTTTAACAGCTTCCTAGATGCTCTCTTCCTTTGTTTCTATGGAGGGTTAAACACTTGTTTGTTTAAGTGATAACATTTGGTTTTTAAGCTGCTTGCTTGGATACATGCAAACAATTCAGTTTGCATATATGTAATAACTTATCGAGATATGAAATGATAGCAGGACAAACTCTCCATATATAAAAGTTTTCATAAATAGCAAAAGGGGAGGCTATAATGTTACCAGACTTGATCTATTTAACTGAATGTATCTATGCATGTATAAAGCAATAAAACCCCCATTATTTGCACCTCTTTGTGTTGTATCACATGATTTGGTGTTGATTTTATGTCTGTGATGGTTCATTCTTATGCGCAATTTTTGTCCTGTTTCACCAATGTATATGCCGCCTGTAGAGCACCTAGTACATATAATCATGTATACCACATTGGATGAAGCACACAAATAGTGGTCCAGAATGGTGTAGACTTTTTGTGTATTTGGAATAGCAACTTGATCTTTGCACAGGATGTATTTGCAGGTTTCACATCTGTTGCTGTTGCAGGGAAATGTAACTGCTTTAGTTGTTTTAGGAAGAGCACTTCTGACAATCATTTTCCTCAGATTAGGTGGTTGTCTATAAAACAAGAGAGGTAGTTCAGAGAATATTTGTTTTAGTCGGGTATCTGTATGGAGCATGGGTTGCAGGTCTCTGGCTATTTTTCTAATAATGTTCAGTTGTGGGTTGTAGGTAACTACAATAGGTACCCTGTTGTTTTCTGTCTTTTCTTTGTAATCCAAGAGTATTTGAGTTGCTCTGTGGATTTGATCATTTGACCTTTCACTGATCTAACAGAATATATGCTGTGCCTTTCCAGCTTTCATTTGTATTTTGCCTGACGAAAGGTTCTTGGTGCTCCAAAGCTTGCAATGTATTTTTATTGTTAGCAAATATAGGTATCACTTCTACAATACGTTTTGTATTTGTTTGTTTTTTTATTTGCTATTTTTCTTTGTCCTGGAAATGCTGGTAGTATGCTGTGATGCTGCAGGCTGTAGTTCTGCAACAGAAGGCAAACCACAGGTTTAAAATCAGAGCCTAAAGCTGGCCATAGACGCAAAGATCCGATCGTAAGAATCGTGGATTCGTACGATTTTCGGACCGTGTGTGGAGAGTCCCGACATTTTTCGTCCATCGGAGATCGGTCGTTTGGTCGATTGGACAAGTTAGAAAATTTCTGTCGCCTGCCGATAATATCTCTGCGTGTATTGCCGATCGTACGATTTTCAGAGGGAGACTGTCACTAGTGTTGTCAGACATAAGTATCGTACGATTGCTGTCAGGGGCAGAACATTGGGTGATCTGTTCTTATTTGATCGGAATGGTAAAGACTTTGATCTGAATGGTTAGTGGAGGGTCGGGAGATGGGAAAGTCCGATCGTACGTTGATTCGTACGATCGGATCTTTGCGTCTATGGCCAGCTTTAGAGATGGATTGCAGATGCTGTTGCTATAAACAAACATAATGTATGACTACACAGTTTTTCTGTGTATTGTTTTGTTAATTGTGCTAATGTAATTACAGAGCATTACAGTACCTGTTTATGCATCACTTCACAGATCAAATACCCTAGCACTACAATTTCTGAAAGTTAAATAATGTCACTAGGAGGTTAATTAAGAAGCTTTGTGATTGTGAGCAAAGTTATTTTGGTGACTTTGGCTTTGGAAACAATTCTTCATGACCTTGCCAAAATGAAAAACACTTGTCTCTAGCCTTTTATAGCTGATAATCTAGAAACAAAACAATCAGCTATGTCAACTGCTATGCTATTGAATAAACCAGAAAGGAATTCTGAAAATCAGCATTTTAACTTCTAAGATAAAGCAATACTGGCTGGAGGTGAGTAAGCAAAAAAGTACAAACATCCCTACACTGTCAATTGATTGTACAGAAGCAAAAAAAAAATATATATATTATTATTAACATGTATTTATATAGAGCCAACATATTGCGTAGCAATGTAAAGTAAATGTGATTATACAACTACATCACATGAATTACATATATAGAATATATGGAGTAACAAACATCACAATCAATACAGGTACAAAAAGGTGAGGAAGGCCCTATGCATAGGCATACAGTCTAAAGGGAAGGGAGTAATACACAAGGTGTGGGAGTGGGCAAGATCGAATTAAGTGGGTGAGAAATGTGGTATTGTATGTGGTGTTGTGTTTGGTAGTTAAGCAGAGTGAGGGTAGGCTTCTCGAAAGAAGTGCGTTTTCAGAGATTTCTTGAAAGCAGAAAGGTTGGGAGAAAGTCGGACAGACCGTGGGAGAGCGTTCCAGAGGAGGGGTGCAGCCCTTGCAAAGACTTGAATGCGAGCATGTGAGGAGGTAATGAGAGAAGAGTTGATTAGTAGGTCAGTACAGGAGCGTAGTAAGCGAGTGGGTGAGTATATAGAGATGAGTTCAGAGATGTAGGGTGGGGCAGAGTTATGAAGTGCTTTGAAAGTCAGTGTCATTAATTTGAATTTGATTCTGAAAGGTAATGGAAGCCAGTGCAGGGATTGACAGAATGGCGAGGAAGAGGAGGAGCGGTTGCTGAGGTGTATGAGCCTGGCAGCAGTGTTCATTATGGACTGGAGAGGTGACAGTCCATAATATATATATATATATATACAGTATATATATAGTGAATAAAGTACTCATTACTATATAAAAGCATTTGGCTGAGTGCTTTTATACAGGTCATGAAACTCCAAGCTTAGTTTATTTCTAATATCCTCATATTTTCCAACAAGGGGTACTTTATTTATTATAAATACACACGTTTTAGTGAGTCATGTGACAAAAATGACATCACTACTCACCGTTTATAACTGTTGACATCACTAGACCATTTATAAGGATATAATTTACAAGATATTCTTGGCTTTTGTGTATAACATATATATATTTCATATCAGAACCACCATTTACATTCACAGATTCATTGATCAGCTAATTTGATTGTGTATGGGCCCTCTGATGAACTTGTCTGATCGATATCTGGCCAAAAATCAGCCCAATCAGGGTTGGGGGGGTGGTTGTCAATATTACAGAAATGCAGCAGGCTGGCCAAAAGGCTTATGTGAAGCCAAGAGACATGAGCTCAAAGTAACCCCTACCTATCTTTCTTCTCACCAAAATAATCCTAAAATCATGTAAAGCAACAAACGAAGGTTCAGAATTAAAAGGTTTTATTTTAGAAAATACAGTGAGATGGAAAAGGGACAAGGTAATTCACATGTCTGAGAAGGGCTTTGTGGTTATTGAGTTTTACTAGCCAGCCCAGCTCTGTAGTTCTGAGTAATTAAGTTGTCTCTGTAGTAGGCTCTTTTGTAGAGGTGGACAACATCACCATGTAACTAAATAGTATTGTTTACTTCATGCAGCATATATACCATCTGTTAGGTCATGTCACCTTTGAAATGCATACCCAGTTCTTGTTTGGCTTACTAAATAGACATATTTTTGCTTCACAGAGAAAATGGAACATGAACAAAAAAATTAAGAAAATGTGTAATACTTATCCAAATACTTTCTTAAAGTGTTTGGATAGGGAGGTGCAGGCACATGTAGTGGATTCCAGCTCTGAAACACGTAAGTTTGCATTTTTGTGCCAAAATCCACAGTGTGGCTAACACAATGATTCCAGGTGCAGGCAAAGTAAGGGACAGATTGTAAAGTAGGGGCTGATTCTTGGTCTGCACTTTTGCACAGGCTGAGATCAGTCCTGTGTCACACTAGCCTACACTATATAAATAATTGTACCATGCATCAAACTCAGAAGCATGTTCCAAAATTTAGTCAGATATGCAAGAGGATAGAAAGGCTGCACTCCGGTTAAAAAGAAGGTGGTTAGTGAAGCCTATGATTAAGGGAGTTGCTCCCGAAAAGTGTCAGGTGGTGTTGGTTTGTGACCTGTTGCAATAAACCACCTTCTTTTTAACCGGAGTGCTGCCTTTCTATCCTCTTGCATATCTGATTACAGTGGGAACATTGGTGGCTGAGCACCAGGTACATCTAAATGGAGCTGCACTAATTTAAACACACAGGGGGTAAGTCTGGAGAGGCCAAACCTTTTTCTACTTTATAATTTAGTCAGTTCTACCAGAAAGCAAATTCTATATCATAATCTATATGATTAGGTCCAGTATAGGGATTGAAACTAGTCAATTCATTGTTGATAGACTTAAAACAATACCTACATATCACAATAGCTATAATTAGGAACATGCCAGTATTACTAAAGGTGTAAGACTGTGCTGTTGGTTTCATTTAAAAGCCACAAAACAATCCCCAGATTAGCACTTAACCCCTCCCAATGTGCGCCAGTTCTATGGAGAAAGCATGACTTACTGAAGTACCTCTGTACTGGGAATTGTGTGGTCTCTCCATAGGCTGAAGTACAATTCTGAACAATACTTCAGCTAATGGAAGGATCACAACACAACCAGCCCAGCATGACTTACTGCACATCCAGCTCTCCGTGCTCAGGCAACATTAGCCTGGTCAGGGTAGGGTAAGTCCTGTTGGGCCAGGGCACTTTTGAATGAAACTAACAGTGCTGTTATAGTTAAAGGAATCTGTCAGTATTGCTTTAAATTCCACCCCATTAAAGGATATTTTGCTGATGTGCAGGCCGGCCCAAAACCCAAGGGGATGGGTTGGGGATGGCATCCACACAACAAATGTGGTTTGCAATCTTACTATGCCCCCCTTCTGCCTCCAAACATTGATATTTATAGACTTGCACCTATGTGCCCCATCAATTTAGTGATGTCAGACATGGGTGAGAACAGTGTGGGTCTATAAATATTGAGGCTCTGCAGGTTAGAGATGAATGTGGATCATAATCAGGTTAGGGTCGGGTTCGAGATGACTTTGTCAACCAGCATATTACTAATAGGGCTGGTAAGAATTAAGAAAATAGTTAACTTCTTGCATTGTGAAAACCCAACCTGTCAAAGGACTTTTTTTTTTTTGACATTTATATGGACAGGTGCAGTATTAATAATACAAAAGAACAATCAATATCCTGTATATGAAATTCTTATAAAAAGTGCTTATTAGTTATAATCAGAGCTTAGTACTGTAATTCCTGTCACATGTAGTGTTGCCACCTGGCCGGTATTTTACTGGCCTGACCGGTAAAATGATGGCTGATCCCAATGTTATCAATAGGAAAAAAAGATAAACATATAGGAAGGCCGGTATTTTTGACCAGAAAAGGTGGCAACCCTAGTCATATGACTTACTGAAATGTGTGTATTATAATAAGTTAAGTACCCCTGTTGTAAAATATGAGGATATTAAAAGTCACCTCATGACATGTATAAAAGCATTTGGCCTTCAGCCTCATGCCTTTACATGGTCAAGGAGCTACTTGGTATATTAGGGGGTATATTATCCACTATATAATGCACAATTATATGAATTATGGGGTATACATTTCTAGATACGTTCAGATAACCTGTGCCATGAAAATATATTGTGTCAAATTATGGAAATTAGGAGGTACATTTTCCTCAGCAAATTCAGAGTCTACATTAGGAAGAATTAACAAATTTAATTCACTATAACTTTAAGGGGATTCTGTCATTATTTTTATTTCTAAATTACACTGTTTACACTGTGAATAATTCACTCTACCATATAAAATTTAATTCCTGAACCAGCAAGTGTATTTTTTTAGTTGTAATATTGGTGTGTAGGCAGCCAGCTCATGTCATTTTGCCTGGTCATGTGCTTCCAGAAAGAGCCAGCACGTTAGAATGGAACTGCTTTCTGGCAGGCTGTTGTTTCTCCTACTCAATGTAACTGAAAGTGTTGCAGTGGGAGCTGGATTTTACAATTGAGTGCTGTTCTTAGATCTACCAGGCAGCTGTTATCTTGTTATCTTGTTTCAGGGAGCTGTTATCTGATCAGCTGTGAGCTGATTTTTTTCAAGGACCGGGGCGTGTCAACTGCGCAGCATAAAATTCGGGTGCAAACCGGCACACCCGCGTCCAATTCATCTCGCCACTTTAAAGCCTCGTTGGGCCAGTTCAGGAATGTCAGTTTACTTATAGTCAGCAAGCGAATGTGTTTTGTATTCATAACATATAGGGTACAATGAATATTAAAGGAACAGTAACACCAAAAAAAAAGTGTTTTAAAGGGGAAGGAAAGGTTAAAACTAAGTAAACCTTATCAGAAAGGTCCATCTAAATATACCAGTAAACCCCCAAAGTAATGCTGCTCTGACTACCCTGTCAAAAGAAACACTGCATTTCGTTCCTTCTATTGTGTACACATGGGCTTCTGTATCAGACTTCCTGCCTTCAGCTTAAACCTCATTGCCCTGGGCAAGAGCATGCTCAGTTTGCTCCTCTTCCCCTCCCCCTCCCTTCTCTACTGTAATCTGAGCCCAGAGCAGGGAGAGACTCAGGCAGGAAGTGATGTCACACCACCTTAATACTGCAGCTCCTATCCTAAACAGAGAGTTTCTAGAGCTTTTTACTCAGGTATGGTAAAACATTCTACAGAATAAATATAGCATTCTAGCTTGCACTATTGCAGCTAATATATTGGCAATAAAATGCCTCCGTTGCTTTCCTTCTCCTTTAAAGTAGTGAAAATATCATGTACTGTTGCCCTGCAGTGGTAAAACTGATTTTTGCTTCAGAAACACTACTATACTTCATATAAACAAGCTGCTGTGTAGCAATGGTTGAAATTGAAAAAAGGCTTTATGGCCCAGGTTAAATAGTGGATAACAGATACCACCATTATGTTCTACAGAGCTTATCTGCTATCTGCTGTGTAACCTGAGCCTTTGAATGCCTGCCCCCATTGCTACACAGCAGCTTATTTATATAAACAATAGTAGTGTTTCTGATGCAAACACAGCAGTTTTACCAATGCAGGGCAACACTGCATTATATTTTTATTACTTTCATTTTTTTATGTTACTGGCCCTTTAAACTGTAGATGTCTTATTTGCAGAGCTTACTAGAAGCCTTATTTGTGAATAAGTGGACATGGTATACAAGCTCAAACTTTGTCAAAGAAGAGGGTGATACTATTTAGATGTGCAGTTGTTTATAACATCATAGTGGTACTTTAAAGAGGTTCTCCACTCAAAAACAAATTGAAAAGTGATTGCAGTCAAAAACAGCATTTGTTCATTCCTTCCTGGTTTCTAGTTCTGACTCCAAAAACTGGAGTCAGGTCTTCTTTAGGTCTCTTATCATCTTTAATCCGCTGGTTTGCAACATTATTTTTGGAGCGATACCTAGTAGAGCAGAGATTATCCACAGGCAATTACATTTATAAATTAGTTCACAATTAAATTTACATTGTTAATTTTGTCATTAATATAAACTTCAGAAAATTTCATTTTGCAGTATGCAAGGAATAGTTTTTGGAAGACCCCTTTACATAGACCCAAGGCGCAAATGCTAGAACAATAAAGGGCACAAAATGGTGTTCATTCAAAAAACATCTGGACACTCTCAGCCCAGTCTAATCCTTACAATAACTGAAATATATACATTTCGCTAAGTATGTAGCTCTTCAAGTATGGCATTTAATCCTCATGCTGGAGACTGAAACATTGTTCTGTCATTGTTTGATTTAAGGGCCCCATACACGGGTTTAAGCATCGGCTCATTGATGCAGTCCTTGCTCAGACTTTTCATATCCCCTTCATTGTAATGCAATTGTTTGGCCCTAATCACATAATCATTATATTGCCCACCAAGGTGGGCTTGTCAGAGGAAAGATTTGTTCATTTGGAGACCTGCCAATCCAGCAAAACTTACAGGGTATGGCCACCTTTACACTGCCCAAGATAAGCAGGCACTGCTGAAACTGTATTGCTTGAGCCTATTGTGGCTGCTCTGAAGGAAAAAAAAAGAAAAAAACACAAAATATAATAGATGGAGGGCCAAACTATTTAAACCCCTTACATATTACACAACACTGTAAACCTGACATAAATTGCAGACACACTCAAATCAAATGAACAGGACGATGATCCCAGAGCAGGATTTTTTTACCTTCTATTACTTTGTAAAATCCCAATCCACAGTGAATATGATGTACTGTTATTGTACCATTTTTTAAAGGAACAGTAACCTTAAAAAATAAATGTTTTAAAGTAATAAAAAAAATAATAATGTTGCCCTGACTAGTAAAACTGATGTGTTTACAACTGGAAACACTACTATTGTTTATATAAATAAGATGCTGTGTAGCAATGGGGGCAGCCATTCAAAGGACAAAAGACCCAGGTTACACAGAAGATAGCATATTTTTATGCACTTTGCTCTAAAGCCCCCAGTCTTTTGGTGGAGGCGAAGCAATTTTTATAATCAGGCTGATAAGCTGGGGCAGTACACTGCTGCCCTTTTTTCAAATTAATTTTTATACTCATTTATTCTTTTAAGCACTTTTTCACTATTTAACATTTATTTTTGATTGGCGCAATTCCTCTGGGTTTGTGCTAGCATGGGGGGGGGGGAGATGTGTGGCTATTAGGCTCTTCCCCCCACCCCACCCCCGAGTGGGTGCAATAGTGGGACCTCTGAAATGTGCGCAAGCTTAGATTTAAAAAAAAAATAGCAATAGTGTACCCTCCACCCACAGCATCAACTGTCAGAAGGCCCGGGCCTAGGGTGGCAGGATTTTAGGGGGCGGCATGCTGCCCAACCACACCCACATTGGTTCAGAAACACTGGGGATGTGCAGGAGATACAATAGTTTTTTATATTTCCTGTGCACCAATCCCCATTGCTCTGGTCCCGATGAGGAAAATTTGAGCGAATAAAAGAGAGGAGACGGGGGCGACAAACGACAGCGGGCCTAGGGGTATCCACTTTGTAAATCTGGCCCTGACTGTTAGGGTGTAACTTCCATAGAATCAACTGGTCTAGCATACTATTGCGATTTCATTCCCAGTTCCCACAAATGATGGAGCTCACTGCCCCACCTCCCAACAACATGAAGTGGCACAGTGTTTCCCCCACAACATGAAGTGGCACGGTGTTTCCTCCCACAGTAAGAAATGGCACAGAATATCCAGCAGACATCAAGTAGCACAGCTCATAGCCGGAAGATCAAGTCGCAAACTGCTTATTCCAGGAAGTGTTCGCTGTCCGTCTGTATTCCACAGCCAAGCAGTGTTTCTTCAAATTTAAATTTGCCACTCAGTATTAGCGGCTCCTACATTAGAGTGTCACACGTTACGGTCATGTGACCGTGATGTCATTAAGGGCTTTACAGATGATAGGAAGTAGCCGCTAACCTTCCAGTTCTGTGTGAGTATAGCGCCGCTTCGGTTGTTTGTTTGCTATTGGGCCGCTGTCAGTATGCAGCCCTAATGTTTTCTATTGAATCGGCTGTTTTGCCACTGTCTGACTGCCGGCTCCGCCCCTTGTCGCCAGCGCGCAGGGCAACCGTGTGTAGCGTCAAGCCTGGGGCTTAAACACTGACTGGCACTGGAGGTGAGTGAAGTAGCTGATGATGATGGGCTTCGGTAAAATGCTGCTTGTGTTGGAGACATGGTTGCTGCGGCGGGGGGAAGGGGCAGAGATAAAGGCTGTCATTGACGTACGGCCAAATGAAGGCTGGTAGGAATGAAGGAGGCACGCACCGTGGACTAGGAGAAGAGGAAGTGAGTAGTAGAGGTAGGGAGCGAGGGAGAGTGGCCATTGCAGGGGCTGAAGAGAGGTGATAGATGGAGGTGATTGGAAGAGAGGAGGGTAAAGAAATTGGGAGAAGGGGGTGATGGGGAATAAGGAGGAATTAAATAAGAATTGAGGGTGAGGAAGTGGCAGGGCAGTGTGTGGGTTTGGGAGTGTGAGATGATAGGAACTGGAGACAAGTGAGGGCAACCATGGAGGCCAGCGACTAAGGTAGTTTGGGATAAAGGGATGTGTAGGAAATAAAGCTGATTGGGATACCAGATGATTAGCAATAATAGTCAGTTTAGACATGTGGGTTTGGGAATTTATAGTGCTGTATTAGTGCTGGGGTCCTGGCTTTAGTTCAAGCCATTGTACAATCTGCAATGACTTTGTATGTTCTTCATGTCTGCGTGAGTTCCCTCTCATGCAGGATAACTGGCTCCTGATAAAACTGGCCCATTGAATGTGACAGGGACCTTAGATTGGGGCAGGGACTGATGTGAATGATGTATAATATCTGTAAAGTGAAGCGGAAATGTGTTGTCTGTATATAAACACTGTACCAGAAAATAAATAAGAACAGAGCATGTATGGGATATGGAGGGTAACATGAAGCACCACATAAAAGGGGTCATTTACTTACAACAGACGCAGTGTGCAATCACCATGTATTTTTCTTAGAATTCCAGCATTGCTGTGGTCGCCCGGGGAAACCTGATGCAGTTACGGAGAATGTGTCAAAATTGACACAACTGGATTTGCACTTCAACACTTATTATACCTAATTGCGCTGAAAGTTTGCGCTGTGTGCTTTGGTTACATTTGCGCTGTGAGTGCATATTGACGTAAGTATCTTTAATGAATGACATTTTTAGCGCAACTGACTGCGGAGAATTTTGTGGTCCTGCAACTGCATTTGCAATCGTAAAGTGATGAGCTGATGTTGAGTGAGCGTAAGAAATGACAGGAACGGAGGGCAAGAGACTGGGGCTAAGAGCAATTTGCTAGTGAAGGCAATGAGTGAGTAGGCGATGGTTCCAAATGCTAAACCTCAAGGAGGTGGAAGTGATATTGGTGTTACATGTAACTCTTGTGCAACTACTGTACATGAGTCTTGCATTTTTATTGAGTATTGTCTTTCCCTTTCCCTAATCCGACTTATATATGGCATTAGAAACTTATGACATTAAATGAAATGGATACTGTCATCAGAAAACATGTTTTGGGGTTTTTTTGTTTGCTTTTTTTTCCAAAACACATCTGTGGCTGCTACCACTACTTTGCTTTGGACTGAACATGCTGGTAGAGAAAATTACCTTTACTTTTTTTAGTGAGTGTGGAAGTGGGCATTCTCCCTCCCATTCACGTTAGTAACAGGGCAAGTTGACAGCCTTGAGAAATCTCACTCCCTGCAGACAACTAAGTACCTAAAAATATTATTGAATTTCTCAATGGCTGTGAGTAAAACTTACTTCTCACATAGCATTTCCATGCAGTTATGCAAGAAATCAATTGAATCTGTCTGGGATTCACACGGGGAGCAATTCATAGGTATTTTGGGTGCTTTGTTGCCTGTCAGAAGTGCAATTGATGTTATTGCTACACCATATGGAGTCATGAGGGGGTTGGTTGCTGTTGTCCCCTGCTTTTCTGCAGCTTCTTATAATGGTACCCTTGTAATAAGGATGTTATCTAAAGGCACCTAGAGGTAGAGGTAAGAAGAAATAGGAGCACTACTCACAACCTGATGGAATTGGTGACACAATAGGTGCTTCAAAGTACTTGTGCTGTGCTCGCTGTTTCTGAAAGCACAGAATCACGCAGAATGAACTTGGATGGCTGCCCATACAACTTTATTAAAAATATAATAAGAGGATTCAAAAAGTCAGTTCAATCACAGCCACTTCCGTCCAATGAAGCAAAGTTTTCAAGAAAAATGGTGGTGAAGAACTTCAATAAAGGGCAATGGGTTGCTGCAAAATTTGTGCTGTTTAATAAACAGCACAAGTTTATCACCATCTTTATTAAAAATTAAAGAAATACATTTATTGGTCTGAGAATAAAAACTGAAATTGATAGAATCAATTTTATACAATCTACACAGTGTAAAATATAGTATTAAAGCTACACCATAAAAATCATAACTGTATCTCTTTAAGGTTAAGCACAAAAGTTTAACAGTATACTAGTTCAGGGGTCCCCAACATTCAAATATAAAATTTGGGGAGCCTCACAAGCATAAATTTTTTTTTGGGGGTTGGCAAATTAGTATTGTGATGTGATTGGCCGTTTAGTGGCCCTGTGTGAACTTCCTGCCTGTAGGAGGATCATTCTGGCAGTAAATTGGTGTTGTTATGCCACCAAAACTTGTCTCCAACCCAGTAAAGTATTTTAAAAATTAGCCCCTGCTAAGGGGCATTCAAAGGGGGGTGGTGAGAATGTTGCTTGCAAATAGGGATGCACCAAATCCACTATTTTGGATTCGACCGAACCCCCGAATCCTTCGCAAAAGATTGGCCGAATAACGAACCAAATCCGAATCTTAATTTGCATATGCAAATTAGGGGTGGGAAGGGTAAAACATTTTTTACTTCCTTGTTTTGTGACAAAATGTCACGTGTTTTCCCTCCCCACCCTAGGATTCGGATTTGGTTTCGCCAGGCAGAAAGATTCAGCCAAATCCGAATCCTGCTGAAAAAGGCCAAATCCTGGATTTGGTGCATACCTACTTGCAAGCTGCTGATTTGTGATCACTAGACAAGATGATACACACATTGGAGAGAGTATCAAAAGTTAAATGGATAGGTCATATCACTGTCCAGTACATGGTGTCCGTATGCAGAGCCACTTAGTTTGTCTGGTCAGATGCAGACCTGTCACTTTGTTGTTGTGGAGGGGGCTGGTGGATAAGTGGTTAAAACATTGGGCCATCATACACTGTATGGCCAAAGGTATCTGGACACCTGCCTGTCAGATATATCATTCTGAAACCAAAGTGTCCAAGTGCCTTGGCAAACCAAATTGAAATCCTTCGGCCAAGCCCAGATGCTACAGAAATCAGCCTGCTGAAATCCTCTGGCAGATTTCAGACCTCGACCACTAGCAGAATCCTCTTCTTTGTTTGAATCAAAAAGCTTTGTGTAGGCTCCGGAGCGAACAAACTGTGAATTTCAGCAAAGAAACTTTGCATTTCAAGCTGGAATCCGCCGAGTGAGTTTGCTCTAGAGCCAACACAAGGCTTCTATATGTGAACAGAGAAGAGGATTCTGCTAGAGGTCACAAGCTGAAATCTTCTTGTGGATTAAGGAAGTAAAACATGTTTGGCCTTTCCCTTTCGGTTTAGTATTCAGCTGAATCCCAAAATAATGGATTCTGTGCATCCCCAGTTATAGGGCAATGTGCGAAAATCTTGTTCTTTTGATTTTTAGTTTTCAAGACTGACCAAATGAGGTCATGTCACATATTTTTGTAATAACAGAAAATTTCTGTCAGTCTGCAAAATGCTAGGCATGCTAATGTTTGACCTAGCCAGCTTTCCATCACTTCAGATTCATGGCAACTATCTGTTGCTTTAAGCTCAAGTTTTGTTTAGTGCTATTTATTTGTGGGGAAAATGCGCGGAAGCTTGCAGCTTTAGACTATAAATGCAAAAAGCTCAATGGTTTCAAGAGTGTGAAAGCAATGGTGTATGACTCTGTCTTTGAAACAAAAAATTATAAGTCCAAAAGAAAAAGAGAATTATGAGTTATAAAATGGTTCCTCACCAGGACAAGGGTTGCCAATCAATTTTTTCAATATGCAGGATTCAAAGTCTTATCAAGACTTGAGCTATTGCTTCATTAGAAAATGGGCCTCATCCCATTTTGAATCCTCCATGGTTTCAAGAGCTTTCAGTTTAGGGTAGCGTTGTCAAATTTACAGTTTTTCATCTGTGAACTGCTACTGCCAACGTTCAGGTTTTGCAGCTCGCAACAACTGAATTTATTTTGTGCTATGAGTTGGTACTTGGTATGTTACATAAATATAGTGAACTACAGTAAGTTTAGAGCAGCTATAACCTTTTTTTTTATCAAGCTCCTGGGAATATACTTGTTTTCTGCTTTTGAGTAAGGCTAAACGACTTGGACTACACTGTTGCATCAACAAAAGTCATCTGACATTGTTTGTAGTTTGCTGTGGCTGGAATCTTGATCTAAGCATCTGCTCTGTGGAATTGTCACAATGCTATACTAGCAATACAGCCACCATCTAACAGAATGTCTTATAGGAAAAACCTTCATATAAACTGTAGATGTGCACCACAGATCAAATGGTGTGAGACAGAAGTCATCCATGCAGCTTTGGCATTAGAATAAATTGTTTTACTCTCCCTGCCAGCCATATGCTAATGTATGGATGGTGTTACGAAGCCACGTGGAGAATGTGTCTTCTAAGTGAATGGCTGATTGATGGAAGTTACTGGACTCCCTACTCCATGGAGGGCTTGGCCACTGAGAAAACAGGTGCACGGGAAAGTGGTAAACCTTGATAGTGAGCATGTTTGCATTATGTGTGGTGTGTAGTCGTTGTCCGTGGTATTAATACTTAGAGGAATATTTATCCGTATTAGATTATTTATTAAAAAAATGTAATAATTAAAACATTTTTTACCAACCCGACAACTCAAATCAAATTCGATTCGAATTCGACCAAATTCGAATTGTGTTTTTTCTCCAAAAAAAACTTGAATGTTCGGAAGGCTACAAACATCTTCAAATTGGTCAAAAAAACAAAAATGATGCGGTTCGCATCGGAGCTCACCCAGAAATGCTGTGTCTTCCTAGCCGCAGCCTGTGTGAGACGCCAGCTACTCCACGCCGGCAATCAATGTAGAATAAAAGGTACTCTCGCATACTCAGCGCTGATGCTGTTGTCCTCACATGGTGTCCTGGATCGGTGTCGAGTATGTGAGAGTACCTTTTGTTCAAATTGGTCACTGGACCTCTCCCATTGACTTATACATGAATTCAGCAGGTTTTGAGTGACAAATAGTCGAATTTCAGTTCTTAAAGGGCCAAAGTCAAAAATCTAATTTGAATTTTTAAGAAAATTCAAATTGAGTTTGGATAATTCCCAAGTCGAATTTGACAGTTTGACCATAGAAAAATAGAAAATTTGAATTTTCAATTTAACCCTTAATAAATCTAACCCTTAGTGTGTGTGTGTGTCTGTGTGTGTGTCTGTGTGTGTGTGTGTAATCATGCAGGTGAGGGCACTGATTCCACCTGGGGTTTTAAGAGGAGTTGACTAATTCCCAATTGTTAGCATTCATATAATAGTTTTAAATACACACATGAACTGTCCAAGGGTCATTGATTGAAATACATCTTAATATTTAGACTCAAAGAATCTTTTTTTTCCCCCATGGGATTCTGTCCTGCAGTATTAGAAGGTGGTTTTGGCTGAGTCACATTGTTTCTTTGTTTTAAGAAAAAACCAGCGCACACAAATTCAACATACAAAGCTTCTCTTGACTGGACATGTCTGAAAGGGCTGCAAACGGCTGGATATTGTACCTGTGTATGTGTTCACATTAGAAAAGTATCTTATCATGTTAGGAACTATTTTGGCTAAGGATCAGATTGATGGGTAATAATGTTATTGTCTGCATTTCAGCCTAATTGCTTTACATTTTCTGCAGAAGGTTTTCTGTAGAATGCGTTTACTTGATTCTCATGATCGAGGTCTCTAGTATCTCAAGTGGACCCATCTCTGTAGGGGAAATATGCCTTATAATGAGATCAGTTCTATAACTAGCAGCGACCAGACCATCCTAATGCTGGGTTTTGAAATGGTCAGTTTTCTATGTCTGCCCTACTGTATTTTCCCTAATACTTTTTATTTGTGGAAGTATGCTAAGTGCCTAGAGCTGACTGTGTTGTTCCTGCTTTGCCAAAATGGAAATTTGTCAGCCACAAATGGAACTTTGTGCACCCAGTTGTTTGTATTTGAAGGGTAACATTTGAAGTTGAGAAGCAATTTTGATAGTTGTAAGGAGTTAAATTTGTTCTTCATATATAGTTGTATTTTGTGTTCCCTTATTCAGTTTTACTATGTTACCCATGGATGTTATGTCATGTACAGTTGATACGTGGGATTCTGTTTACTGAGAACTTGAGTGCTCATTGCTTCATTCCTTTGGAAAAACACACCTAAAAAGCAATTGTATGTTGCAAGCATGCTATACTCTTTACATTGCCCACCCTGCATGCATTCCACAATGCCCCTTAGCACACCTGGCGTCTTCTTATATGTATACTTATTCCTGCATGCCCCATCGCCTCTGATGATGTCATAGATGGGCGAGCTAGGCACGGATGTATAAATGATGATGATGCTGCAGCAAATTAAGTAGGGTTCAGTTTGGAAGTGGTCGGGTTAGGGATGGGTGTGGATCAGTTTTTGCTTACCTACACATAACTGCAGTATACCTTTTTCAACATGAGCTCAATGATAAGGCGCTAAACATACTTTTTGCTAATCACAAAAAAATCTATTTATTGAGGAAAACTAAAGTTGTCCTTTTGAGGTAGATAATTTGATTACCCGCATGCAGATAATAGACCTCGATTACAAAACACTCTCAGCAAAGGAAGGGCTTATATAGCGGTAACCTAATTAACCTACCTTGCAAGGCCAAACATGTAGTAGTTTCAGTTTCACCGTGGGCCCTGTTTAGTAAAAAAAAAAACATTGATTTTTAGCGATTACAACAATAAGCAAGAAGCATGTTTAGCACAATCTATACACTTTGAATTTGTGTTGAACAAGAAGGGTATGCTGCTACTTTAACAGATCAATCCAAATTGACTAAATTATGTCAAAAGATAAGTTGCAAAATGCTTGCATGCTTGGTGAGTAGGGATTTAGTTAATTGGGCATCATCCATAGCCATGAAAGATTTTATTTGTACTGTACACTTAAATAATCCCCGGAAAACAATGCCTATATGTTAGCTTGACAAAGGACCTGGGAGGTCCGAAACGTTGCCTTTATATGCTATGGGCTACACAATAAATCTGCACTTGAGCACTTATGCAAGACTAACAGTGTGCTGCTGGTAATTTCTTGGAGTATATGTTAGTTCTGTGTTTTTCTGATTTTTTTTTAACATATTTTAATTGTTTTTAGGAAGTTAAATAATAGAATCCATGACTTCATCAAGATGAGTAAAGTAAAAGCAACAGCAGAAAAATGGTGAGCACTAAAGAATTATTATTTTTGCTTATGTCATTGTTTTTCTAAACAAAGAGAAATGAAGTAATACTGTTAATTAGCTAACTGAATACATTTTTTTGGAGTTTTTAGGACCATTGTTCAATTAAAAAAGTCCCTTCATAATGGTGTTGTACAGAAACCAAAATTACACACCCAATTTCTCTAACACCATGCATATTGAAGAGACATTTTTAATCAAAAAAATTATGCTGAAAGCTTGCAATTATAAATACAAGTTAATACAGGTTACAATGTTGGTAATATATTATACAATACAATATGATATAAACATCTGTTTTATATAGGGATGCACTGAATCCACTATTTTAGGATTCAGCAGAATACCGAAACCATAATTTGCATATGCAAATCAGCACCAGGAAGGATTAAAGTTAACTGCAAGGTTAAACCATTTTTCCCTTCCTTGTGACAAAAAGTCACACAATTTTTAAGATTCGTTTCGGCCAGGCACTTGGATTCTGGCAAATCCAAATCCTGCTAAAAAAACGCCAAATCCTCAATCAAATCCTGGATTCGGTGCATCCCTAGTTTTATATTATTATTTTTATAGTATTTTAACAAAAAGTAAAGCCACCTTTGCAATACTTATCAATAGGTAAGAGCTGAACTGAATTCCATGATTCCACTTTTTGCTGCTCGACATAGAAAGTGAATTTGAAGCTGTCAATCTATTTGTCAGGTGTAATGGTAGGGAATTCCCTGCAGGGAATTAATAATTCATACTCTCTATATTTGGAATGAACATGTTGGTATTTTTGCATATGAGTCCAATTTTATATTGAGCAGTTATTGTTGAACAAAATGCTTCTGTATGTTAGGTAAGAATACTGTACAGGATCACAAAAATAAAAGGCATCTTTGAATAGCACATTAAAACTGCTACTCCACAATCATACTAAATAAGAAGTAAGCCTGCAGCACTGTGTAAAATTCATCAAATGCTGTACGGTATTTTAAGATTTTGTTCTAAATTATACTACATCTTGAAATAACCTTATTAAGTAAGCTATGCAAGTTTGAAACCAACTGGCCGCATAGCTAAAAACAACATAGACCATGGGATTTATTGCATCTCCGAAGATTGTGTTTCTATTATTAACCAATGCATCAAACCTCCTAACAGTATTTCTGCAACCCATTTGAAGTTTACTTGGCAGCAGGATTAAAGTCATATTTCCTAATAATCCTAGAGATTTACATTTAGAAAGTGTTCCCTTAAACAGTATTCAGTCTGTGCTAAATGCGGAAACAGCATTTCCTGTTTGAAAGAGTTTTCAGAGTTGAAAATACAAAATTATTTACTGTTAAAGGGATGTGTGCTCAATGTATTACTTAATAAGAAAACCCAGAGTACTTATTCAGTGTACATTACAGTAGAACCCTTCTTTCACATACCATTTTGGCACTTCTCTGCTTAGTTCTATTACTGCTATCTGATTTTGGCATCCAAAAGTCAATGTACAGCCCGAAAGGAGATAGATGTGAACTGTGAACAGTAGGGGTGCACCGAATCCACTATTTTGGATTCAACTGAACCCCCGAATCCTTTGTGAAAGATTCAGCTGAATACCGAACTGAATCCTAATTTGCATTTGCAAATTAGGGGTGGGAAGGGTGAAACATTTTTTACTTCCTTATTTTGTGACAAAAAGTCACGCTATTTCCCTCCCTGCCCCAATTTTCATATGCAAATCCGCATCCTGCTGAAAAGGGCCGAATCCTGGCCTAATCCCTAACTGAATCCTAATGTACAGATTCAGCCTGAACCTGCCTGAAACCAGCAGGTCCCGTTGGATTGGGGGGTCAACCCGCACATCACTTGATAAGTACCCCATTTTTTGTGCTGTGATTCCTTGTGATACTTGGGGGCACATTTACTTAGCTCGAGTGAAGGAATAGAATAAAAAATACTTCGAATTTCGAAGTATTTTTTTGGCTACTTCGACCATCGAATTGGCTACTTCGACCTTCGACTACGACTTCGAATCGAACGATTAAAACTAAAAATCATTCGACTATTCGACCATTCGACCTTTCGACTTTGTACTGTCTCTTTAAAAAAAACTTTGACCACCTACTTTGCCACCTAAAACCTACCGAGCATCAATGTTAGCATATGGGGAAGGTCCCCGTAGGCTTTCTAGCCAAATTCTGATTGCAGGAAAATCGTTCGATTGATGTATTAAAATCCTTAGAATCGTTCGATTCGAAGGATCTAAACGTTCGATCGAATGGTTATTCCTTTAATATTCGAAGTCGAAGGATTTAACAGTCAAATATTGAGGGTTAATTAACCCTCGATATTCGACCCTAGGTAAATGTGCCCCTGGGTGTATTTGGTCGCCATTTTTTTTACACAACATGTCAAATAGGCCTTTATATGTTCAAAGAACTCAGAGAGGAAAGCTTGAAAAAGATTTTAATTTTCTATGCTGAGTTAGTTCAGTGTCTAATCCATAGTATCAGGCCACCCATCAGAAACTTTGGGGCCCCGTACAAGTTATTTTTATGGGGCCCCTATGAACACAAGCATGCAGCAATTTTTTGGGCACACCCCTTGTTTGTGTTACACAAATGATCAACGAGCAGGTATGTAGGTTTTGCTGGGACAAAGGTTGACCTTCTGCCTCCGCCACCACCAGATGTTTCCAAAAAAAGGCTTTAGTTCCTCACATTTTTATGCAATCTTTTTCTTCAACCTGCTGAATTAAAGCTGAAAGTCTGCAGTTCAACTGCATCTGAGTTGTTTCATTTAAAATTCATGTGTAGCTTTTGAAACGCGACTGGGCCACTCTTTGGGGTATATTTATCAAAGAGTGAAGATCGAGATCACCACAGTGTGCTAGCATTATATACCACCTCTCTCCACTCATTTCTATGGGATTTTAAAGTATTTATCAAAGGGTGAACTTTCACTTTTACCCTTTGCTAAATACGCCTTTAAAAATCCCATAGAGATTAACGGAGAGGCGGTATTTCACTCTAGCGGACTGTGGTGATCTCTAACTTCACTCTTTAACAAATATACACCTTTGCCGGAAGATTTCTCTTGGCCTGATACAACAGACCCCCTCTCCCCCCTCAATGGTGACCCTGCATAGTATCAAAATATGTTTTTTGAGGATGTATGCCACTGATTTTATGCAAAATAAATACTTTTTTTCAAATTTTTACAAGTTTTGGCTCCCAACCATTTTTGTTTTATTGTATTAGGTTAGGGATTTGTAACTTATGGGTCAGGACTTAGAATGGGTCACTGTGCTGTTTAAGGTTATCTCCATAATCCCTTTTTAATGCAGAAAATCATAAAAAAAACATTGTGATACCTATAGTTAATTTGGGTGCCCTGAGAAAGAAGTTGAAAAACCTCAAAATTTTGTTGTGTTGCAAGATGGCAATATTGCTTAGGGGCAGAATGATTAAATACAGGGAGTCCTTGAGTTACATACACCCAACTTACATACAACTCACACTTACAGACGGGGGCTGTTACAGTAATATACTATGTTTTGCTTGGCCTTTATTAGCATTTAGATTTAATAAATCACCTGCCCCAATCCCCTATGGTGTGTGTTGTCTACTGCGGAGCACAGAAAGTTAAAAATAAATATGCACAGAAAGGTAAAATATTGTATACGTTTCATCTTGCATACAAATTCAACTTAAGAACAAACCTACAGACCCTATCTCGTACGTAACCGGGGGGCTACCTGTATTATAATGGCGAAATCTGACGTATTCACAGCAGTTTGCTATTTTCCCCATTTATACATGTACTTGACAGTCAGGAAGTTTTTAACAAATTGACCAAACCACTCTATTCAGTTGGGTGGTAGTACTCAGCCCTGTTCACCATTGATGGTATACTTTTTTTTTTAATGTTTAATTAAAATTTAAAAATCAAGATTACACAAAAACTCTGTATCTGGAAAACCCAGGTGCCCGCATTATTGAGAATAGATGACATACCTGTATACTGTGTTTTTCAGTTTAGCTTTCCAAATACAATGTATAAGAGAATTGGTTTAGCAGTACTTGCTGTAGTAATATATGGGATTATAATATATTCACAGTATGCTGGAACACATTGTAAGATTATAAGATTCATAGTCGAATGAAGTAACTGCAGAGGAGATCAGATACATTACTCACATGGCACTTAATGTGGAAAAGGAATATGCACTGTTTGTCTTAGAGATGATTGCTACCATGAACATATAATTTAAATGGAACTCTTGTTTGAATTATTAATTATAAAATGACTTGAAAACCAGCAGACGTTATTCTGCTGTAAACAGGGTTGTGAAGTTCTTTGGGTTGAGCATATTTCTTTGATTAAGTATGATTAGAGGCCTCTGATTTATCTGCACCTCCTATTACTATATAATATCTCCACTTCAAATAGTGGTTATTTAACTAAATAACTTATTTGCAGCAAACATGAGACATGTTAATTACATCACGGAGAACCACTGCAGCAAGAAGTTAATTTTAAAGGGGACCTGTCACCCAAAAAAAGTATTCAAAATCCTATTTTATCACATAGTCAAGCAAAATGAACTTTACTTGAATTACACTATATAAATTATTTGAATATTGCTTCATTCAGTCTGGAAATTCATAATTATAGCAAGCAGCAGCCATTTTGTGGTCACTGTTATTAAGGCAAGCCTTGCATCATCTCAGAATCTTGTTTGTGCACCAGAATGGGGGACCCGATGTCCATCCCCATGCCCTGGTTACACAATTAAATGGTAAAGAGAACTTGGGAATATGTGGAGAGCAGTGACATCTAGGAAGTGCTGAATGGAAAGTGAAAGTAATTGTCTGCCCCGCCTCTATACCCATGTCATAGAGGAGTGGCAGACAATATTTGATTGACAGCTGAGATTTTTAAATGAGCTTACAACAGCTATGAATGCTTTAATAAAAAATAGAAATTGGATGTCATGTTTAATTTGAAAGGGACTTTTATTATACAGATTTTTATGTCTGGGTGACAGGTCCAATTTATATTGGTCAGATTTATGTACAATGAGACTAGAGGCCTGGAAACTTTGCACACTTCCCCCCCCTCTCTTTCTTTCATGTATATTTAAAAATCAGGTTCTCTGCTTTTTCATCAGGAGCAAAACTAGCCCTGTCAATCACCTTAACTTGCTCATTTAAATGATGCATACGTTGAGGGAGATTTGCACTTTGCACACTATTTCCTTTTACTTAAATACCCCCAAAAGTATGTAATAGACTTTTTGTAATCCATTCTGTTTGACAATATCTTGTAAATATGCACGAAAGAAAAGAGCCAGTATCAAAATCTCAAATATTAAAACGTTTCACTTTTGGCCTGCTTATGGACTGGATCTTGGAGCCAGATAATCAGTACTGATCAGACCACACACATACTATGAACCTAAAGGCATACTTTCATTTTGTATTATACTACTTTACATCTACACCCTATATACCTACATAAAATTTTTGGGGGGTTGTAACTTTTTGAATAATGGCACTTCCAAGATTTACGTAAGAATTTAATTGTTCTGTCACCTATTCATCAAGCTTGTTAGGTCACTAAAACTGAGATGCAAATATACCATCATACGAAACAAAGGTTTGTCCTATTTTCGGACTGTGTGTGGAGTTTCCCAACATTTTTCGTACCATGACGATCAGTCATTCAGTCAGTTGGACAGGTTAAAAGATTTATATCGATAAGATTGTATTGCCTATCTGACAATATTAATTTGCTTAATCTCCATGCTGAATGTGTGATTCTTGATGTGGCTGCAGTAGGGCAGAGAACCCCTTGCAGAATAATTAGTAATTATATAGCATTTCTGTTATATATTTCTAATACACCCATGGCAGTGAGTTTTGTTTTATTGAGCTTGTTCCATTTTAGAAACATTTACCAGCTTGTAATGTATCTGAGGTTTTAAGTGTTTGGAGTACATTTCTGTCAGTGTTTATAGTTCAAGTGTCACTCTTTAGTTTCCTAACAAAAGATCTTGCTACTAGTGTCAGCTGCAAGTGCATAAATTGTTTAAAATGTGTTTGACACTGCCAGTATCATAAGAAAGACATAGTATATCTAACATTGCAGCACACTCTCACATTACTCACTGAAATGGTCTGAAATTCCTTATTCAGTAAAGTTTTCTAATCTTCTAATCTAACGACAAGAATATCTATATATGGTATCACATATTGTGGCCAGCACAGAATGCCTGTATTCAGAATGTGTTAATAAAACATGTTTTTATTTATATTTTATCCATTTGCATCTTAAATTTGATAGTACTGTACTTTACCAATAATAGAAAAATTACCAACTTGGCAAGTCTTCTTCCTGCTTCGTTAATGGCCACTTTTATGGGCCACTGACCTGTTAGCTCAGATTTGTTGTTTAGGGCCAAAACAAATGAACCACCTGTCACCCAGTATGGATGCAAATGATCAAATCATATTGAAATGGAAATAAATTAGATGTTTATCTATTGGATTGATAAAAAATGTATGTAGTACTCTCCTGACTTAAGATCAGTTTATATGGTGACTTTACTAAACCAGTTTATCTTAACATAGATTATTTCCATCTGCCAATATACTAAAAGTAAATTACTGTTAAAAACAAAACCTTCTATTCAGGCAAAGAGAATGTAATAAACATCAAAATAACATTTTATAATAATGGTTGCCATGGTACATGGCAGAGAAAGTTCATTCCCTAGTTACTTTACTCACGGCAAGAAAAATATTATGTTTTAATAAATGCTTGGCATGTACCTTTGTCCTTGAAGTATTCTCATGTTCAAGGTTCACATCTTGCTACTGTTAACAGTAGCAAGATGTGAACCTTCCAAACGAGAATTCTGCCAGAACCAAGGTAGATGCCAAGCATTTATTAAAACAGAATATTTTTCTTGCCCTGAGTAAAGTAACTAGGGAATGAACTTTCTCTGCCAAGACTACAAAGTTAATATGTTCCTACACTACTATTTTTTTTTTATACTAAGAATAATTAGTATTACACTTGTGTGCTATTCTCCATTCTCAGGACCTTTACTGATTTATTCCTGGCACCGAACGGATGTGTGTTGCACAAATGAATGTTCCATGATGTTCTCGTAAAGGAATGAATAACTTGTTATTTAACAATAATGCAGTACCTACAAAAAAAAAAGCCAGATATTCCCACAAATCCAAAGAAAAATACATCTATGAGCTAGATGTTATCCTTTAAGTAAGCTCTATTGGGGTGGAAATTTATATAATAAACAATTTCTGTTACGTGTAGTGTAACAGTGCTTATATACATGAGTAATAATGATTGCTAGTGGCAAACACGTTTTGTCGTTTTTAAGTGTTATATTCAGTAAATTGGCTTCTAGGTTACACACTTGTATCTAGTTTACATTGTTAGATTGTATTGATTTAGTAACTGTTACACTTAGGGGCAAATTTATCAAGGGTCGAAGTAAAAATTAAAATTTTCAAATCTGAATTTTCAAATTCGATTTTTCTAGTTTTTTTGTGGCCAAAACTGTGAAATTCGATCACACACTTTAAGAACTCGAATGCAACTATTCGCAACTTTAAACCTGCTGAATTGCTAATTTAGCCTATAGAAGACGTCTTGGGATCAATTTGGAGTTGTTTGCAGCCTTCCTGACATTCAAGTTTTTTTCAGAGATAAAACTCAAATCAAATTGATTCAAATTTGCTGGTCAATTCTATTCACCCAAGTTTTGATTTGATTTCTTTAATAAATTGCTATTGGTTGAATTTCGAGTTCATGGGAGTTTTAAATAACTCCCATGAACTCGAAATTCGACCCTTGCTAAATCTGCCCCTTAAACATCAACATGATGAAAACCTTTGAAAAATCCAGTTTCCACAAAACTCCTTGGGATGCACTGAATCCAGGATTTTGAGTTGGTTGGATTCTAGCACTTTTTGCATGATTCAGATTTGTACAAATCATATAATCAATTGAATTGAAAGCTCTGGACAGCTGAATGTATATATATTTTTTCGTGCCATGCCGACAGTGCACCCTAGGCACCAGGTCAGCTACCAGGACTCAGGACTGCACCCATGCGTGAGTGCACACACAATAAGAAGACACGGCAGAGTAATGAAGGGGAAGGGCAGGGGAGGGAGGGAGTAAGGTAGGGGGGAGTGATGGAGTAAGGGAAGAGTGCTAGAGGGGAAGGGAGTGCCTCTTCTGCCCTCCCCTAGTTCCAGTCCTGGTGTGAAGTTATTAATATGCCAGTTACAGTTCTGATTTGGAAAATCCTATCTGGAGGATTCAGTTTTTGGCCAAATCCAAAAGTGATTTCGAAAATTTCTATAAACACATAAATCGCAAGAAATAAAGACTGCCAGAAATATATGAAGATGCTATGCAGACATGAAAAAAAAAAAAGATTATTTATATTGCTTTGTTCAAGTGTATTTGACACCTTACATTTTCATAATCTGAAACTGTAACCACAAAGAAAGAGATATAACTTCATAGTCTTTTGGCACAGGTTGGTTTTACAACAATTTATCACTGGCTTATTTTCATTGATGACAATCCGTCTTGCTATCTTAATCTAATTATTTACCTTGCAAGGGCCAAACATGCAATATGTTTAATTTCCCTGTTTGGCCTTTATAGCTCATGAAATAAAACCCTTAGATGTTTTGTCATTAAAACAATAGGTAAAAATCAAGCTATGCAATGTTGCTTGTGTTTAACATTTTTATTTTGTTCTGATTTCAGCCAGTTAAACATTTCCCGGATTCAAAGCCTTTTATCCCAGCTGGAAAAGGTCAATGCAGAGTCTCTATTATTTGATACAGATAACACAAGATATGTTACTGCAAAGATTTTTCACTTGGCACAAACTCAAGGTAAAAAAAATATTATAGGTCCCTGCAATACTGGGGAGGGCCTGATTTATAAATGGTGTGGCCCATAAGCTACTTCGCAATTCTTCTGATTGCCGGCACCGGGGATAGCAGACGGCATGCCGGCCTGAGCCTTTGTGGCCTCCCTACAAAGCCCTCGTACTGGGAGGTTTAAATCTTTTTGTTTTGTTAGAAATGTTGACATTTCTACGTCATTTTGCACGTATACAGGTATGTGTGTCTCTTTTGGTAAGAACGGCTTACTTTTCTCCTAAGGAAATTCTCTTCATAAAACAATTATAGCACTAGCCACAACTGCCACATGATAAACTTTTGAGTCCCAAAAAGATTTTTTTATTTCTTTACATAGTAAAATATTCATAATAATAGAGTATATAATATTATATATAATTTAAACATTTTGTTTCAGAAATTAATTCTCCTTTATTTTAAAGGGAAATCAATTCTTCTCCTTCTTAATAATATCACTGAACATGCAAGGCTTTTGTGGTAGTTGGAGTCATGCTGAATGATACAGTAGCTGACCCCAATACAATATTGCTATGGTATAAGTAGTCAGGGAAAAAAGGAAGGGCATTTTAGGAGACTTAAACTGCTTTTATTTGCAAATTTATTTATAAATAACTAAACATTTCTAAGAGAAAATGTGTAATTATACACTGGAAAGTTACATAGAATTGCATTTTCTCACATTAAGCAAAACATAGATTTTGGGTGTAACTCCCCTTTAATGATGGAGGGTTTGGGGAAATTTCCAAGTCTAATAGCATTTCACTATTGTGTAATATCCTTCCCTTCCATGTGTTGCATGTTCTATTAAAAAAACAAAAGATATTTCTCCACCTAAACCAAAATGTATATACGCTATCAAAAGCTATTAAGTTATCTAGAAGAAAGGATATACAGTAATATGAAAAAGTTTGGGAACCCCTCTCAGCCTGCATAATAATTTACTCTACTTTCAACAAAAAAGATAACAATGGTATGTCTTTCATTTCCCAGGGGTGTTTTCTGAACAAAGATTTTTAGTGAAGCAGTATTCAGTTGTATGGAATTAAATCAAATGTAAAAGACTGGCTGTGCAAAAATGTGGGTACCCTTGTAATTTTGCTAATTTGAATGCTCAATACTGATTATTGGCAACAACAAATTGGTTGGATCATCTCGTTAAGCCTTGAACTTCATAGGCAGGTTGGTGTCTCCAATCATGAGGAAAGGTATTTAAGGTGGCCATTCACAAGTTGTGACTCTCCTCTGAAGAGTGACCGCATGGGATCCTCAAAGTAACTCTCAAAAGATCTGAAAACAAAGATTGTTCAGTATCATGTTTTAGGAAAAGGCTACAAAAAGCTATTTCAGAGGTTTAAACTGTCAGTTTCAACTGTAAGTAATGTAATCAGGAAATGGAAGGCCACAGGCACAGTTGCTGTAAAACCCAGGTCTGGCAAAGACCTGTAAGAACATCTTGCTGCAGATGGTGTACCTGTACATCGTTCTACAATTCTGCACAATTTGCACAAAGAACATCTGTATGGCAGGGTGATGAGAAAGAAGCCCTTCCTGCACTCACGCCACAAACAGAGTCACTTGTTGTATACAAAAGCTCATTTAGACAAGCCACAGTCATTTTGGAACAACGCGCTTTGGACTGATGAGACAAAAATTTAGTTATTTGGTCATAACAAAAAGCACTTTGCATGGTGGAAGAAGAACACCGCATTCCAAGAAAAACACCTGCTACCTACTGTCAAATTTGGTGGAGGTTCCATCATCCTGTGGGGCTGTGTGGCTAGTTCAGGGACTGGGGCCCTTGTTAAAGTCGTGGGTCAGATGAATTCAACCCAATATCAACAAATTCTTCAGGATAATGTTCAAGCATCAGTCACATAGTTGAAGTTATGAAGGGGTTTAGACATTGACTCTAAACACACTTTGAAATCTACAAAGGCATTTATGCAGAGAGTGAAGTACAATATTCTGGATTGGCTGTCACAGTCCCCTGACTTAAATATCATTGAAAATCTATGGGATGATTTGAAGCAGGCTGTCCATGCTCGGCAGCCATCAAATTTAAATGAACTGGAGAGATTTTGTATAGACAAATGGTCAAAAGTGCCGCCATCCAGACACTCATTAAAGGATATAGGAGGCGTCTAGAGGCTGTTATATTTGCAAAAGGAGGCTCAACTAAGTATTGATGTAACATCTCTGTTTGGTGGCCAAATTTATACACCTGTCTAATTTTGTTATGAAGCATATTGCATATTTTCGGTTAATCCGATAAACTTTATGTCACTGCTGAAATACTACTGTTTCCATAAGGCATGTTGTATATTAAAAGGAAGTTGCTACTTTAAAAGCTCAGCCAATGATAAACAAAACTTCAAAGAATTTAGAGGGGTTCCCAAACTTTTTCATATGACTTTATATCTGTATATACACTATAAGGCCCATTTATCAAAATTTTTGTGGTTTTAACGTTTTTTTTAAAACTACTATTGTTCTCTGTTTCTCTAAAAAGTTATAAAAGTTCTGAATATAACAAGTACGAATAAAAAAAACCCCCTGTTCAATAAGCTAAAAAATATGGAAAAACTTTTGGGGGAAATTACTCTTTAAAAAAAATCCAAACACCTCTAAAAGTTTGGCTAAAAAGGTCCAATAGGATCAGTGCAGCACCTTGACTGGTTTTACGTGCCGACAGGCCCGGATTTTCGGCAAGGCCACAAAGGGCAGGACCTAGGGCGGCACAAGCTCAGGGGCGGCATGCCGGCTAGCCGAACTTCTATTTGCAACTAGCCGGAGCACTAGGGGCTATGCACCCCGTTCCAGTGCTCAGACTGTAGCTTAAAAAAACAAGCATGCTTGAGAGGGGAGGGGCGATGCCGGCTTCTGGGTGCACTCACCAGAAATTCAGGCCCTGCATGCCGAACTTTTGTTTTTAGAGTTTTTCATGGTTTTTACACTTTATAAATCTCACATTTTTAGTTTTAATTTGTGGAAAAAAACAGAAATTTGAATATGTGT